>NC_142742.1:7217500-7545000 GCF_051943395.1 Hippocampus bargibanti | reverse complement strand
ACAATTTCAGCATGTTTAACGCCAATGCTGACACCACACTTGATAATCTCTCAAAGGGTGTTACCTGTTTGTTCAACGGTGGTATTGATAATACAAAACAAAATGGAACCTACTCGACGACGGTGCAGACAGAACAGCAAAGGCTCGCGCAGTTTGAACACTTTCGGCTACAGGAAGAACAGTGAAGTCGTTCGCATTGCGAACAAGATGTTCGGCATGGCGCGCTCTTCTGACATACGCAGCACACTGATGGAGGTAGCCCTGAAAACAAAAAAAAAATGTTTATTTTTCCTTTTTAAACACACAGTAAATAGTTGATTAATTCAACTTCTACATGGCTTGTCCTTATTAAGGACACAAATGAGCTGGAATCACCTTAGAACTTTTGTGCCCCATGTTTGGGATTTTTCACTATAAAATACAAAACTAAACGTTTATTTTTGAGTTTACTTGTGGGCATTCGTGTTGCATGTGGGATAAAACCTCACATTAAGGCACAAAGGGGAGACAGAATTGGGCTTTGGATTGGATGTACCTTTATTTGTCTGGCAGTGGAGAAATTTACATTTCACAGCAGCAAAGTTATGAAAGGAAACTTCAAAAAAATAAGATACTTCAAACGTCAGTTGAAAAAAAATAGGTTTTGCCCTTTTTTCGTGTCAGACCGCTAATTTAATGACAATTGCAACACACACTGTTCGACTCATACTAAACTCACCTGGTGTCCTAATTGCTTTGGTCAGTCTTCCATCAATGCCGATTAAAGTCTGTCCTCTTAAAAGAGACTGACTGTTTTTCACAATTTCTTGTCCAAGAGCACGAGAGTCGCTGCTCTTATCCTCGCCGGACCACACTTTGTCCACTACTGCCTTGGCTCCATTAAAAAGTAAATTCTTTGTCTTTTCTGTGAAAAGAAAAGACGTGATATGAACCGCAAACACCGCTAGGTCGGGTATTAACTACTTTCCTTGTCGCTAGGGGGGGGGTGACTTCAATACTATACTACTCGCCTTTTTATTGAGCTCCAAACATACCAACAAGTCGCATATGACCGCATTTTTTTCCTTGTGTAAAAAGACGGCTAAGACATCGGCGCGCCATTAACTTGGCGAACATTTAAGTTAGCAATTTAGCACAACAACGAAGCTAACTCGACCTCACGTCGAACAACGTTACCGAACACGCACTTACCGTATAATTCTTTCCTGTATTTATTCCCTAACACGCTGGAATGACTCAGCTCATGCTGCCTGACGTGTATTTTATACTGGGACGAGAAGGTTTCCGTGAAAGGATATGCTCGCTTCGGCATATTTGCAGCATTAAAGTCCAAAACTGCCGCCGTAAAGCAGTCCCCGTTCGTTTTGCGGGAAAAACCTTCCGTAGACTAAAACGACCAATCGGAGGCAGGTTTTATTGTCACGTGGATATCTAAAGGCCAATCACAGAGCGGTGTTGTCGATTTTGCTGCACTGTGCTGGATTCAGGTGTGTAATTTACGTGTTCACGCCGAGAATCGAGAGTCAAATTTATTTATTGTACAATATTCTATTTGTGATTGTATTTTATTAATTATAGTACCTATGCTTGTCCCTGACTGTAAAGTGTCATTGAGAGCTTTGAAAGGCGCTTAAAATGTAATGTATTATTATCATCAAATTAAACGACAGGACAGTAGAGCTAAAATCTATGCAAACACATTTACACAAAGTTCTATTTGTCGACACAATGATGTAATACAGAAGTATTCGTACTTATTTACTTCAATTATCGGCCACAAAATAAAAACAAACAAACAGGAAAGCATTTATGTATGGTTTATTAATCATGGTGATACGGAGATCACTTGGAGATAAAAATGCCACAATACGTGCAGCCGTAAAACCTTCTGCGCTGCTGGAAAATGAAGAGAAGGGCAATGCCCTCTAAAACATCTGGATCATGCACTCCCTGGACTTTCCAACACCAACCCACTTGACTGTTAAGGGAGATGAAGTGAGGGGAAGCGGGGAGAGAGAGGGAGAGAGAGTTAGGTGTGAAACTCTTTGGCACCAACTGAAAAGTCAAATCTAAATTGGAAGTGAAAACCTACTGGGAACTCCAATGTGGTTCTCAATGAAGCGGATGTAGTTTTGTGCCTTGACTGGCAGCTCACTCCACTTACGAGCTGCAGATGTGTCTGTCTTCCACCCAGGGAAGGTCTCATATTCAACTTCCACTTGTTGCAAAACATCCATGTTTGCTGGGAATCAAATAAACACAATAAGAATGCAGTACAAACACCCGACCTTTTTAATCCACTCATCTCCAAAAATCACCTGGAAAATGATGAATTATTTTCCCATTGAGTTTGTAAGCAGTTCCTACTTTAATTTCCTCCAACACATCCAGAATGTCAAGTTTTGTCAAAGCTATGCTGCAGGAAGGTTGATGGGAGTTGAAGAAGAATAGAGAATATATTGTGAAATAAAACAAAACAACAAGCTCTCTCCACAGAATGACTTTTTTTTCCTCCAACACTCACGCAGTGAAGCCATTGACCATGTGCGCGTATTTGACAATGACAAGATCCAACCAGCCGCAACGTCGCTTTCTCCCAGTGGTCACACCGATCTCATGACCCCTGGTCTGCAGCAGTTCTCCGACCGCCTACAAAAACAGACAAACAAAAAACAAATATAATATTAAATTTCTCTTTGGCTGGGGTTGTGTTAATATCACATAACTTTATATGTAAATATAGGCCAGACACCACATTAGGGATAATAATAATAATAATAATAATAATAATAATAATAATAATAATAATAATAATTGGATCAAATGGATTGCATTAGCCTTTATTAGTCTTGCAGTGGAGAAATTTACATTTCACAGAAGCAAAGTAATTAAAGTAAGTGGAAAGAAAAGGAAAGAAAGAAGTAGAAAAACAAAATACAGCACCTGGGATTTTTGCAAGACAAGATAAACTAAGTAGTCGTAATAATAAGAAAAATAAACACATAAATAATAATTAAAATAATAATAATACTGTACATTTCATTTATAAGACACTAAGTTTAAATAGTTCACTTTATATGTCCCTTCAGTAAGGAGTAAAGTAGTAATAAGAGTCTGCTAGTCACACAAAATGTATTTACTCCCCCTAAATGTTAACAAATAGTAATAATAATAATAATTTGATTGAATGTATTGGATTAGCCTTTATTAGTCTGGCAGTGGAGACATTTACATTTCACAGCAGTAAAGTAATGAAAGTAAGAGGAAAGGAAAAGAAGAAGTGGAAAAACAAAATACAGTAGCTGCTATAAAGGCAGCCACTCTCGCGGCGCCATCTTGTTTCCATCAACTTGTTTCACTATTACATTTATGTTACATGATCAAATTGAAATTGCTTTGAGTCGTGAAAAATTAAGTAGTAGTAATAACAATAAATAAACAAATAAAATAATAATACATTTCATTCAGAAGATACTGTAGGTTTAAATAGGTCGCCTGATATGTCCCCTCAATAAGTAGTAATATGAGTCTGTTGGTCACACAAAATGTATTCAGAATGTGATCTATGGCCCTAAATTTATCCCTGCCTGTGACCTGCGAGCTGAAGGGTCAGTCAGTCAATTAACACCTCAAATGCCCTCGAGGCCAATCGCCTGAGTCCAAGGTTGAAGGCGAAGTCCGCTCATACAGTTTTTCTATCACAGGATGTCCAATCCCAAACATGACAATGGAAAAATTGTGTCCTGTTACACGTCTTGTAGTCTGTGATGTACTTGAGTGTATTACTGAAGAGATGTCGATTGACAATCTTGATCTCTTGTAGTATCAAGACAGACATCCAGACTCCCGGAAAAGACAATGTGTGCCTCAAAGTCACTTTCCACGTTTTCCAATTCATTTTCAGGTAAGTCTGTGTAGGCTCTCAGTCGTACAGGAGTGGTCGATTGATGAAAAGGTTTCTTCAGCCGTCATCTTGTACTTCTTTGAAGGTGTCGGACGTTTAGCTACTCAGCCGAAGAGCTTCGTCAACGAACTAAAATTTTGCTGGTAACTCTGGCCCTATATATATCCCTAATGGACACAGGTGGCGGTGCCATACCTGTGCTCTGATAGGTCCCTGCTTTAAGGTTGGGGGAGCAGTAGACTACTCCCTGAAGCTAATCTGATTACTGCTTGACGACAGTAAGGTTAAAATTTTAGCTAACACAAATACAGTGAGACCTCGGTTTACGAACCCCTTGGCTTCCGAACTTTTCAGTTTACGAAACGTTACATTTATGAAAATTTTACCTTGGCATACAAACTATTTTTCGGGATACACACGGAGCTGCCACAATGAGTGATGTGTTGTTCGCGAACGAGCCCGTTCTCCTAACAAGAAAATGGTGGCCTCTGTTTTTGTCCTCTATTCCCCGCCCCCAGTCTTCGGTTAAAGCCATGTACGTGATTGGTCAAGAACGCAGCAGTGGGGGATGGGGCTACAGACAGAGAGAGAGAGAGGCCGTTCTCCCCCCAAAAAAATGGCGTCTTCGGTTGAAGCCACGTGATTGGTCAAGAACCCTGCTTTGAGGGGGGGTTAAACATTAAAGAGACAGGCAGAGAGAGAGTGATAAAACACACACACGAAAGGGAGATGACAGAGCTAGATACAAAAAAAAAACAAAAGTGTGAGAGTGTGAGAATAGTGAGAAAATGGATAGAAAACAGTTAAAATATCCCATCAATCAGGCTCCACAAATAACCCGCACAAGTCATCTGTACACTTGATGCAAAAAGCTCTCAACCCAGCTAAACAGATCTCAATTGATGAAGCACTAGATACAATTATCACAGAGAAAGCACCTACAAGGGATCATTCCTCAAGATGGTGAAAGAAGCCTATGTTCCTCATCAAGTGTTTCATGCTGAGGAAATCGGACACTCCATTCCATCTAGCCATTAACGACCATCACAAAGGTAAATAAAATGACTTTATTGTACAGTACAGTATATTTCTTTAATCATAATACTATAGCACATTTATTATACATAAAATAAGGTATATTTTGTGTAGTTTTAAGGCTTCGAAAATTAGAAAGTAGAAAATTATGTTTTATGGGGACGGATTATTCTCATTTTAATGGTTTCCTATGGGAAATTAATTTTCGGGATACACACTTTTCGCCTTACACACTTTGTCTGGGAACCAATTAAGTTCGTAAGCCAAGGTCCCACTGTAGATGGTTTGAAAGGGTGAGTAGAGGAAGCCATTTTTGTAAAACAGCAAAACCCCTTCACTAAATCGCCACGGTGGTTTAAGGTGTAATTTAGACCGTGCTTACAATAGACTCCTTAGATCGTTACCACGCAGGCTTAGCCATGCTAATGAGGTGATACCAGAACTAACATATAACATTAGGGTAATCAGACAGACACAAAAGAAGTAATCAGATTAGCTTCAGGGAGTAGTCTACTGCAACTTCAACCTTAGAGCAGGGACCTATCAGAGGTATGGCACTGCCACCTCTGTCCATTAAGGATATATATAGGATTACCAGCACAACTTTAGTTTGCTGACAAAGCTCTTCGGATGAGGAGTAAAACGTCCTACACCTTGAAAGAACTATAGATGACAGCTGAAGAAAAGTTGTCCTCGATTTTCAGGTCAATTTTTGGATAGCTTCGGCTTTGCACCTGTCAATTGACGCTGCAAGCAATTTGCAAAAGACAATAAGTTAAGTCAATGTCTTACATTGAGTTGTTCAGTGGGGAACGCTCCAATTCCTACTCGGGTGGTGTAGGCCTTTGCGACACCAAACACATCACCAATATTGAGCGGAGGGATACCAAGGCCAGTGCATGCTCCGCCCACAGTGCAGTTTGATGATGTCACAAAGGGATATGTACCTGCAGGGAGTGTTTATCATCATCTTAAAAATTGCAGCAATTGTATTTCTTTCGATGTAAAGATGTTTTTTTTTTAAATCCCACCAAAGTCAATGTCAAGGAGTGCAGCATTGGCCCCTTCAACCAAAATTTTCTTTGGAGATTCATGAAGAGCTTCATACATGTAATAGACTCCATCTCGGACCATGGGGCGCAATCTCTCAGCGTACTCCTGCAGAGTCAAATAAAGCTTAGATTTTGAAAGTGGCCTCAAATATGCCTATTGTGGTTCAACGTGACTACCTGAAGCTTGTTTAGTTGGTCCTCAACGTCGACGGTCAAGGTTGGATACATGGATTGATACTGGCGGACAAGGTTCTTGAATCTGAAGGGGGGTTTATACAAGCCGTAATGAAAATAAGGATATCATAGCAACACAATACAATACAATACAATACAATACAATACAATACAATACAATACAATACAATCCATCCATCCATCCATTTTCCGTACCGCTTATTCCTCATTAGGGTCGCGGGGGGTGCTGAAGCCTATCTCAGCTGTCTTCGGGCACGAGGCAGGGGACACCCTGAATTGGTTGCCAGCCAATTGCAGGGCACACAAAGACGTACAACAATCACTTTCACACTGACACCTAGGAACAATTTGTGGTCAATCCGCCTGCCATGCATGTAATGCAATACAATACAATACAATACAATACAATACAATACAATACAATACAATACAACACAGCACAACACAACACAACACAATACAATACAATACAATACAATACAATACAATACAATACAATACAATACATCCTTATTTAGAATGAGGTTGACGTTATTATTGCCGTACTTGCTAGCGAAGTCTTTCAGGTCACCCAGAAGGTCGCATACACGAAGACCCGTACGAGATGCTTTACTGGAGTATGCAGGTCCAATGCCCTTCTTGGTTGTTCCAATACTAATACGGAAAAGGAAATAATTAAAATACATATTTGAACTGTCCTGTTAGATATCAAGTGATGAAGCGTACTTCTTTCCCTCCTGCGCCTGTCTTTCGCTTTCTTGTAATCCATCGACAACCTGGTGGAAATCAAACACTGAAGGGGGAAGACAGGGTCACAAAAGTACCTCAAAAATAAATAACTAAAAAATAATCATCATCATAGTAATATAATAATACAAATAATAATTACATAAGAATCATTATCATCATAGTAATATAATAATCATAGCAATGTAATACTAATAATAATCATCATAGTAATATCATAATAATATAATAATCATCATCATCATAGTAAGATAATAATATAATAATCATAGTAATAGAATAATACTAATAATAATCATAGTAATATATTAATATAATAATATAATAATATAATCATCATCATCATAGTAATTGGATTGGATTGGATTGGATATGCCTTTATTAGTCTCACAGTGGAGAAATATAACAATAATATAATAATCCTAGCAATATAATAATGATAATAAAATATTCATAGTAATATAATAATATAATAATCATTATCATCATAGTAATACCATTATAATATAATTATAGTAATATAATCATACTAATATGAGAATCCTAGTAATATAATAATAATAATATAATAATTATAGTAATATAATAATAATAGTATAAGAATCATGGTAATGTAATAATCATCATCATCATAGTAATAATGCCATTGTGGGACTAGTAGAGGCTTTCTGATTCTGATTAAAAAAAATACAAATAATAGTAATAATAATAATAATAATAATAATAATACTAATATAATACTACTACTACTACTAATAATAATAATAATCAAGCGCCATACACACCTAGGTGAGCCCGATCCGAGACAATTAGTCTCTTCTCCCAGCCTTTCAACCCTGATGAGAGAGGGTGATTGAGAATTATAATAAGGAATAATTCAACATTTTGCTTTTCCAAAGATCATTGACATTGCAAGAGGTGTTAATATATGCAATATATTAACTACTGAGCCATTAATTTCTGCCGCATGGAAATGTCACATTTTGTTTACTATCAATATAGGTCAGGGGTCGGGAACCTATGGCTCGCGAGCCATATATGGCTCTTTTGATGATTGCATATGGCTCGCCGATAAATATTACATATTATAATACATATTGTGGTTTTTTTCGTCGATCATTTCCCGTTGGGGCTGCAGTTGGTGGAAAGCGCCATTTTGATTGAATGACACTGACCTAGAATGGCCGAAAGCGCCATGTTGATTGGATGATAGTGGCCGTCATGTTGAAACAGGTAAACGCCCAACTAGTGCAATTCAGCGTGAAAGCACCGGAGCATTAGAGGAGAGAAAATGTTCTGATTCTAATTTGCAATGAAACAATACCATCGATGAAACAGTCGAATGTCAGTGACATTTTAACAAGCCCCATGTTAACGTAGTAGATTGCAGATAGCAAGTGTGGAAGCTTATGAGCCGTGTGCAGGCTAGCTAGCAGTAACTTCGCCTCTGGACCGGCAAATTGAATTTCATTCCGATCGTTTTCCTGGATTTTTACCAAACACAAGGAACGGAAAACCATCCATGTTAACGGTGAGTACTATCACAAAGTTATTTTAAATAATACATTCTGATATTTTGTTGAAAAGTGGCCACGCGTGTGCGTGCGCGTGTGTGTGTGCGCGCACGCGAGCATTTGTAGGTGCGCGCGCGCGTGCGTGTGGCTCTCGCTGAAAAACATTTCTAAATATTTTACTTTTATGGCTCTCTTAGTCAAAAAGGTTCCCGACCCCTGATATAGGTGATTAAAAAAAACAACATGATGCACATACAAGTCCAAGATGGTGCCCGATGGCAGCCGTCAGCAAGTGCTCTAAAGCCTTTTAGTTGTTGTTTTCTTTTGTCACCTTGTGTTGTTGTGCGTCGTGTGGAACGGATACGGTTAATTTTTCAGCATTATTGGCCACGACATTCATCAAGGAGGAGACGACTGCTGAGCGGTTGCGCCTTTTCGACAGCACGAATATGCCAGCACCGTTTTTGATTGGCAGGAGTGTCAGTGACATCTAACTGTCATCGCTGGACAGATTTAGCTTTTTTTGTGCCTGTAATGGCCAGCATTTTTACAGCCCCGCTTTGTTCAGCGAAAAGATTGGTGATGTTGGACAGTCTGTGGCTGGATGGATGCATGGCTTGAGGAACCCGCGATGAGAAGGAGCATTAGCGCAGACTGCCGATGCGTATGTGAAGGTGTCGTGGCTTGGAATTGAAGCAGATTTATGTGCGACAGAAGATGTGAAACAATCTCTTTTTCGTCAATGCATGCTCCAGCTTCGTGTTTGCGTTCAACATGTAGCAGACGTGCACGTTTCACCATGCCATCCCTCATCCAGTGGTGAAAAGGACGCTTTGATCTTCTTCATCTAGAACTGCCTCACACAATAAAGAGGGTGCTGAAAGTGCTTAAATTTGAAGGACTGTGTTTTTTGTGTTCTGTGAAATTATTTACTGTTTTTTTGTTGTTGTTTGACTTCAAGAGTGGCTGCCTTTACAGCAGCTCCTGTATTTTGTTTTTCTACTTCTTCCTTTCCTTTACTCTTTCTTTCATTAATTTACTGTTGTGAAATGTAAATTTCTACACTGAGAGTCTAATAAAGGCTAATCCAATCCAATGCTGCAAACGACAAAAAATAAAGTGTTGAATTCTCGTTTTCTACTAATAATGCGAAATTATCTTTGTAAAGACAAAAGTGAAGATTTACGAAATCCTACCTTTCTTCTCATTTTTGTCCCCCTCCTCAAACAGGCCAGGCAAATGTATGACTACGCCGTTACCTACAAGTTCAGAGAGAATATATCAAAAGAGTTGACAACAAGGACGTTAGTGGTGAGGTTTATTTGAGTCAAATTGCGTCCGTTGTGGTTTTTACCAATGAGTGAGATGCTTTTGGGGTTGATGATTCCACTGGGGAGAAGATGGAAGTCATACTCTTTACCATCCACCACGACTGTGTGACCTGCATTGTTGCCTCCCTGGAAATCAAAAAAAGCTGTAAAATGAAGATACCATAACAAGGGAATGTGTGATGTTCTTATGATACTTTCATTTGAACCCTGTGTGGAAAAAAGGCAATCAGGGATTGGTCACATTGGTACACTCATATGATATAATATTTTACGATGAACGGCTTAACCGATTTTGTTTTTTGTTGTTGTTTTGAGTTCAAGATGGCGCCGCGAGAGTGGCTGCCTTTACAGTAGGTCCTATATTTTGTTTTTCTACTTCCTCCTTTCCTTTCCTCATTCTTTCATCACTTTGCTGTTGTGAAGTGTAAATTTCTCCACTGCGAGACTAATAAAGGCTAAATCAATCCAATCTAATGGCCTTCCGGTACTCAGTTTGCCTATTCTTCCCTCCCAGTGCTTGCACCAGTTTTCTCTGAGTCCTCCAGGTTCCTTCCACATTCCAAAAACATGAGGTTAGGTTCCCTGAATTCTAAATTAATAAAGTGTCACAGTGAGTGTGAATAGTTGCTTATCTCCAGTCCAGGATGTTGTTTGCCTCTCTGTCAGCTGGGATGTGGTGCACCTCACTCACGAGAAGACATAAAAAATGGTTGGGATTTCTTTTCTTTTATTATTATAAAAGATATATTTTATCAATTGTGCTGTGGTTGTTCATCACCTTTTTTCATCATTCTATATCCACTGTAAAGACCAGTAGCGGGCTGTGGATGTCATCGCTAGGCCTTCAGTAGTGCTACGTCTGAATCAATCCAGACAGTAAAAAGTCTGGTGTGATTTACTACAAGTCCGCTAGAGGGCACCATTAGCCAGGAAACAACAGACTGATCATTTTTAATAATGTCCATTTTTTTTTTCATAAAAAGTCCATCTTGAAAATGGCTTTGACAGTAAATCTCCAACCAAATCAATTTCGTATCCTCTCAGCCATTGTGGGTTGACAAAACTGCTCTTAAATCAACACAATATATTTGCTTATGGAGCTACCGTTATAGTGTGCTAGCTCTGGCCAGTATGCTCTTTTCTTGAAAAGTATGTCTTGAAAATGGCTTTAACAGTAAGTCTCCAACCAAATCCATTTCTTCCCCTCCTTCAGTCATTGTGGGTTGACAAAACTGCAATTAAATCAGTTATGCAGCTCTTGACTGATACCGTGTGCTAGCTCCGGCCAGTATGCTCTTGTCACAAGCGGCTTGTGATCCGAGCAGTTTTCGCAAACTGCAATTGGCTAGTCACTAGCCAATCAAAGATTGAGAATACTCTGACGTTGACCAGCACCTTCAAGAAGCCGTTGGTACCCCGTAGGATTATAGTAACAGTGTGATCGACACATATGATGCGACAGTGCCTGCAGAACTGATTGTGAAGACGTCCATGTTGATTTCTGACACTGGTAACAAATGATGCCTGAAATGTGATTGGTTAAATGCTTAAATACGAAAACATACATCTGGAAGCAACGCAACAGGGGAAAAGTAATGAAAGGAAGCTGAAAGACAATTTCGAATTATTTAATAAGAATTCATGGACAAAATATAATTAACATCAGTCCGTAATTCATATATTTTTAGGCCAGCAGAGAAGGCTTTGCAGGTCTTGACGGTCCGCCATTAGGTAAACAACATTAAGATGACAATCCATAGTCTTTTCCACTTCAGAGACAGTCTGCACACTCTATTTTAACACCCCTGGCTCAGAATCTGGTGTTGAGGCCATGACTGCCCCGTCCTGGCCTTCTCACATATCAAGCCACTTTGAGAATGTGACTTGCTCGAGAGTCCACTGGTTGTGTAAGACCGGGATAATGATAATACTAATACTAATACTAATACTAATACTAATACTAATACTAATACTAATAATACGCTAAGCTCTCAGTCGTACAGGAGTGGTCCATCGATGAAAAGGTTTCTTCAACCGTCATCTGTACTTCTTTGTACGTCATTTTGTACTTATTTCAGATGACGGCTGAAGAAACCTTTTCAGCAATAATAATAATAATAATAATAATAATAATAATAATAATTAATTTTATTACTAAGGGATCTTGCTTGTGTTGTAATTTTGTCAATTTATGTTTTCCCCACATTTTTTTTTTCCAATCATTTGAAATAATGTACGGCGTACTACAACTTTTTTGGGGATTTTTTTTAAATTGGGAACTGATCTTACAATGACCATTTTGGCTCAAATCCAGTTGGTCTGAACTTCTGGTAGCCAACAACAATACTGTCACCGATCGCAACTATTGTCATGGCAAAAATCGCATTATCAGTGTAAATTTATCTCCTGTTCTTATTTATAATTTTATCTGTGGTGTTATTTGTGTCCCTGTTTTGTGATTGTAAAGTGTCCTTGAGAGCTTTAAAATGTATTATTATTATTATTATTATATATATATATATATATATATATATATATATATATATATATATATATATATATATATATATATATATATATATATATATATGCGTACGGTCGGATTGATTAAAAGCATGACAAGCGCATGCGCGGTAACCTGCATTTCTGCATGTGTTAGCGTTTTTTTAATCATAATCAAGAAATTACGGCGGACTACAACTTTTATACGGGGATTTTAATCGTTTATAAAGGGAGCTTTCCGACGAGGTTGACAAGTATTTATTAACAGTAATGAAAAAAAGTTGGCACCTCGTCCAGAACTGGGTTTAATGTATGTTTTGTGACCAATGTCACGAGTCGTCTGAACGCTGAAGCCGATTTATTAGGATCGTAAATGGCCGCACACACATTAAAGTATCAAAGCAGGCTGATAAGTATTTTTCTCGTTGACATTCAAAATTTAGAAATAAAGGAAAAAAAATCATTCAAACGCTACCGGTCGTCTATTCTAATACCGGTTAGTTCGACACGATGACAATTACTGTACCTGACATCTACAGACAACGTCCGCTTCAGTGGCTAGCAAGTCGACTACTTTTCCTTTGCCCTCGTCGCCCCACTGCGAACCCAAAACCACGGTCACTTTGTTGCCCACGTCGTTACGCGGTCGCTTCAGTCCAGCGCCGACGGGCTGGTTGGTGTTTTTATGGTCCTTGGCCGACCAACTGTGCGACATGACCGAGGCTTCGGTCCCAGGGAGTCTCAAGAGGACTAACCGTCTCGAAGAGCGAGCATTGCCATATCTGTAAGGCTGATGATGTCATAGACGGGCGTAATGGTCGTCCACAAAGCTCAATCGTATAATGTTCACACAATAAAGAAAACACACACACATCAATCGGCAATGTACTTTTATTAAAACAGATTAAGTGTTAAAAGGTACAATTAAGTATTTTTAAGTGATTTATACGATACACGCTTTCAATATTTCCTGCTTCTTTTAATATATTTTTTTATATTACCATCTCAAAATAAAATATTAAACACACAACTTTTACATGGCACACAAAAACATAGAAAGTATCGTCCATTTTTTTTACCCCAATAGGTAACAGTCAAATATAATTTACATAAAGGGGCAAGTTTACTTCCAAAAAGGCTGTGAAAGTCAGTTTATGTTGAGTTGAATAATGGACTTGGTCTAGAAAACAATCTGGAATGTCAGAAAAATAGAAATACTTAATATACTGGAGTCTTGCTAGTTTTCATCTGTGCTGACATCATTTTTTTCTTTTTCCTCTTGATCTCCTCTTTTTGGAATCTAGTAAAGGAGGGAAATAAGAGTGAATAAGTACACTGTAATGTATAAAAGCAATTCCCATTATTAATCACGAGAATCGCTTAAAAATATTTTTAAATTGAAGTAGTAAGCTGTAATGCAGATGAATTATCGAAATAAGAGATTTATAGGAAGCACATGAGAATGTCATTAGTAGATTAAAGACAACCCCAGGTGCAGAATTAAGGAATGGACGGGAAAATATGGATGACATAAGAGTGAAGGTTGCCATGGCAAAAATCATTCACAAGACAGACTGAAACGAGGTGGGGGGGGGGGGGGGGGATGACTTGAATTATAGATTTTTTTTTAACTTTCTTGTTGGTGTTGAATGAATTAAACAACTTCAAGACAATATATATTTTTTTTTGTTAATTTGGTTGTTAAACACTTGTTAGACTTTTCAATGACCGCATCATTGAAAGAGAAGTGTTAAAAGCTGGACAACACAGACAAATGGAATCCAGATCCCAGTTAGACCAAACAAATGGTGTTATTTGCCACAAAAATATTTGGACGGTGACTGACTTTATTTGGATGATGTTCCTGCTTACACTTTGCCATCCTATCGCTTGACCTACCTTACTGCAACACACAGCCCTTTTTAGGTTTAGTGTGTCCTTTCCCACTGTTACCTTGTGTTTTAGAGAGTAAGAACGGGGGGAAAAAAGAGCATTCAAACAAACGTGTGCATTGGCAAACAAGCATTAAGACTTCAAATCCAAATCTGCATGCGTTGTCTTTAATTAAAAGAGGCACAGATTGGAAAAATTCTCACAATGACGTACTAAAATCATGTAGAAAGCAAAGTGGAATAAAAAAACAAATATTTCAAGACATTTGACAAAGCTAGCATTCCAAAATGTTTTATTTAATGGAGATACTTTACCTGGATTCTTCTTTTTGTTGCGCTTAAAGAAGCTCGGCTGTTTCTTAGGTTCGGGGTTTGCCGAGGTTGTTATATCTTCAGACGCTGACGGCGCATCTTCAGATTCAACCCCAACTTGGCTGTCACACCCCAAAATGCTTTCGATATCAATCTTGTTGCATTTGGGGTCCGCGTGCGTGTAGCTCAGGACCACGTCCTGCCCGGGTGATTTCACAGCGCATAAATCGAGACCTGCCGCTTGTCCTACAGAGTCTTGTAGATAAATTTTATTTGTAGTTTGACTGTATTCTTCTGTCTCTGGATCACGTTCACCAGTCGCAGCGTTTTCGGCAAGTTGAACCTTCGCACTAAGGTCTGCCGGTTCCTTGGGTGTTAATTTGTCAGGGGGTGGGCTTGAAGCTTCATCTGACACAGTCTCAATCAAATCGGAGTCTGATAACGTGGACGGACTAAGCGCACTGGTTTCAGGTGAATCGACAGGGAGACCATCTGGAAAGTGACACGGCTCAGGTTCCACCACAAGGTTACTTTGGGGTACTGTTAAGGTACGCTCTTCTGGAGCAATCGAAACTGATTTCCCTGGAGTCTGTTGGGGTAAGGCTACCCCTTGCGCCGCATCCTGAAGCGTCGAAGGAGTCTCTTCCGGTGAGATGATGAAGCCGTTCACCTCGCGGATGCTGGCTCGGTGAGCTTGTGTTGGAACTGTGGTGGGAACGGAAACGGTGGAGGCCACTTCTGCGGATTTTTCGCCTGCAGAATTCACATTTGACCCTAAATGGGGAAATGTCAACAGTATTACTCAAAGCGTTAAGAGCATGACTAAGGGGGGCGGGGGGGGCATCACAAAACTCAAATGGGACTCAGCGTACAGACCTCCGCCAAGTTTGAAGTGCTAAAAGTAAAGAAGTACATCCGTCTGTGAAGCAGGCTGGATGGGACTGTAAATTTACAGTATTTAGGAATGTGACCCAAAGGGGCAATTACCGCATTTTCTGCACTATAAGGTGCGCCGAATAGAAAAGATTTGACCATATGCCCCATAATCCGGTGCGCCTTATGGATAGAAAATGTTTTAAAAGACAACCGACACCATTTTTTTGTTTCCTAACTAACATCAGAAAAACGTTTTATAGCATCTAAAATACCCAAAACACGTAGGCTGATATTTTTAGTCAAATGCAAAACACCAATAAAAATGACTTAAAGTGTCCAAAATCTGCAAAAAATGAACCTGGAAGTGGCCGTTTTCATATGGTCCTGCCCCCATGTTCGTGGGGGCGGGAGAATATGCTTTGTGAATATGCTTTCTTGTTACTCATCCAGTTATGAATATGATTCAAATAGTTCTGAAGAAGAAAGCATACATGTTTGCAATCGATTAAAGAATTTATTCCATGTCATTTTGAGGCATCAGGGGTGGGAAATGTCGCACCCAAAAACGGCAGAACATGGCGACAAAGCCGTGTAAGGAATTAATCAGCCCGTTTCCATGGAGCTTTGTCGCCCTCTTCTGTCTCTTTTTGGTCCTACATGACGTTTTCAGACCGAAGTACAGCAAAATGCATTGACGTGATGGAAGGACTGCTACAATGTGTCCTTTTTTCGGTCAGGGGCGTTCCTTCAGTGACGCAACGTACGGACTTGTCACCAACTCAAAAACAAGACTTCCGGAATATTCAGCGCGAGTCTTAAAACATAAAATATAGCTATATGCCGTGGAATATATGTAAAATACGCTCAGTAGAAGTCATTTGAAGCCATTATGGACACAACTTGTCCGTAGGCGTCGGTTGTCCTTTAAAATATGTCATTCATTGAAGGTGCCCCTTTAAATTATTTAATGTTTTTAATTATGTCAGTCATTGAAAGTGCGCTTTATATTATATATAATAATATACCTATATAATAATAATAATAACATAATAATACCTTATTCACTGCCAGACGTGCAAAAATGTGACTACTCCAGTGCAAGGGTTTTTGTCATTGTCACTTGAATTCCAGGACCCACAGAATATTGCATTTTAGGACAACATAAACATTCAATGCAGTGTAAGAAAACTTAGACTCTCTTCTTTCATCAGGAAACAAGAGTTAATTCCTAAATTATACGGGTCTGGAGTTATGAGTTTGAAATGAGAGTGGCTGTCAAAAATATAATGCAATACATGCATATAGGTTTAAATAGCACTTCTTAAGTCGTTACCACATAGTCATGCTGATGAAGTGATACCAGGGAGAATGGGGCAATCGGGGCCAGTCATAGACTATAAACAGTCAGGACAAAATAATTAATCAATCTAGCTTCAGAGTATAGTCCTCTGCTCCACCCTCAACCTTTGAGCAGGGACCTATCAAAGCAGAAGCCCTATCTATTTATAGGGCCAGAGCTACCAGTACATTTTAATTCGCTGACGAAGCTTTTTGGATGAGAAGCGAAACGTCAGACACCTTCAAAGAAGTACAAATGACGGCTGAAGAAACCTTTTCAAAGCACTAACAAAAGCTGAAGCTGGAACAAAGCGCTAACATGGAAAAAAAGGAAATGCTGCCCCCTTGTGGAAGGCAAAAACATTGCCTGAGGCAATCCAATCGGATTTTTGACGAATGTGTTGACAAAAAAAGACGGGGTCCACTGTAACAACTATACTTCTCGGCGGAGGTAATGAGTGAGGATGCACAGAAATCAATTTCCCAAGCGCGTACACAAAAAAAAAGCTAATTCAGGCAAGAAGGACATGAAAGGGCACAAACAGAGGCAAATAAAAAACAACAAAAACAACAAGCCTGTACGGCACGCAGTTAAAAGACAACCGACACCATTTTTTTGTTTCCTAACTGACATCAGAAAAACGTTTTATATCATCTAAAATACCCAAAACACGCAGGATGATATATTTATTCAAATGCAAAACACCAATGAGTTAAAGTGTCCCAAAATTACTTCAAAATGACCTCGGAGATGGCGACTTTCAGAAGGTCCCACCCCCTCGTTCGTGACGTCACGCCAAGACGTCTTGCCTTGCTCGAGAATCAAAACAATGGCTTCAGATTCAGAGAAGATGCTTTCTTGTTACTCATCCAGTTATGAATATGATTCAAATAGTTCTGAAGAGGAAAGCATACATGTTTGCAATCTATTAAAGGAGTCCTTCCATATCAATTCGAGCCGTCAGGACTCCAATGTAGCGTCCCAGAAAATGCACAAGATGGCGCCCAAGCTCCGTTGGAAATGGGCTGATTTGTCTGCTGGGAATTTGTGTCAAATAGTATCAAATAGTAGTCTTGGTGCAACTCACGATTCACCATCGCGTTATGTGTTTTTCTTCTAATTTCGCCATCAACACGAAGTTTTCAGACCAAACAAAGTATCCAAAATGCATTGTGTGTCGCTTTCTTCCAGAAGTTCCAGACGTGACGTCACGTCAGGCATCGTCATCAACTCGAAAACAAGACGTCCTGAATATTCAGCGTGAGTTTTAAAGCGTAAAATATAGCTACATGCGGTGGAATCTTTGTAAAATACGCTCATAGTCGAAGTCATTTGAAGTGATTTTACAAATTATGGACACAACTTGTCCGGAGGCGTCGGTTGTCCTTTAAATGACTCAGGAACGGAGCTCGAACTGCGGATTGGCGGCCGCAGTCTCTTATCCTTACCAGGTGGGCAGGTATCCCTACTCTTTTCACTACGAGGGAGGTTTTCCGAATCGCACCTTGGCCTGGTCTTTCTTAGGGTAAAACCCTTCCTGATGTCTGCGAGCAGGTGGTCGATTATGCAGCCGTCGTCCTGCGGCACATAGCCTTTCTTGACTGGTGAGAAACAGCGATTTAAAAAAAATACAGTCAGGTTAATAATTTTAAAATCATACCACAGATTGGTTGAGTGGAACGCGCAGAGACAACTCACTTATTTTTCCATTCTCTCCCTTCTGTCTCTTGGATTCTTCCTCTGCCAGCTGCTTCTTTCTCTTCTCAGCTTTGGCTGCCTGCTCTTTCCTCGTCTTATTGTCCTACATTTGTGAAAGGGAGCTATCACTCACGCAGAGTACACGCCGCACACAGTAGTCATTTCTACTTAGGCAGCAACACAACAAAACATTTCTTCTCACACTGTAAAAACGACACCAGTATTATCCCCGACCTTCAGCGCCTTGATGAAGAGTTCCCGGAAAGTCTTGATTGTTCCAAAGAGTTCTTCCAGTGACAGTTTATTGGCATCTTCACAAAAGTAGACGGCGAGTTCACTCCTCTTCTTGTCAATGTCCGCAAATTTTTCAGTCAAAGCTCGACAGGCTTCCAGGTTTTCCTGTAGCGGAGAAATGAGCCTTTTGTCAGAATGTGACACTCGCTCGCAAAAGATTCACAGTTTAGTTTAATCAGCTCTTTTATTATTTATTGTTTTATTTATGGGTTTTATTGTTCTGGTGTTTCGTTGTTCTTTTAATTGTAAAGTGTCCTTGAGTGCTTTGAAAGGAACTTGTAAATTAAATGTATTATTATTATGATTAAAGGACAACCGACGTCACTTTTTTGTTTCCTAACTGACATCAGAAAAACATTTTATAGCATCTAAAATACCTAAAACACGCAGGCTGATATTTTTTTTTATTATCAGGCTGGATGGGACTGTAAATTTACAGTATTTAGGAATGTGACCGAAAGGGGTTATTACCGCATTTTCTGCACTATAAGGTGCGCCGAATAGAAAAGATTTGACCATGTGCCCCATAATCCGGTGCGCCTTGTGGATAGAAAATGTTTTAAAAGACAACCGACACCATTTTTTTGTTTCCTAACTGACATCAGAAAAACGTTTTATAGCATTTAAAATACCTAAAACACGCAGGCTGATATTTTTAGTCAAATGCAAAACACCAATAAAAATGACTTAAAGTGTCTAAAAAGTACTTCAATTTGAAACCGGAAGTGGCCAGTTTCAGAAGGTCCCGCCCCCATGTTCATGGAGTCACGGCAAGACGTCTTGCCTTGCTCGAGAATCAAAACAATGGCTTCAGATTCGGAGAAGATGCTTTCTTGTTACTCATCCAGTTATGAATATGATTCAAATAGTTCTGAAGAGGAAAGTATAAATGTTTGCAATCGATTAAAGAAGGTTATCTGGGTCGTTTTGATTGCCCATGACTGATGTGTAGGTCACGGAAAATGCAGAAGATGGCGGCAGAGCTCCGTTGGAAATAGTGTTGTTTTGCAGTTTGGAATTTTTTTCAACAAATATTGATGAGTTGTCTCGGTGTAACAATACGATTCACCTTTGCGTTATTTATGTGTTTACCTTCTTAAGTTCGCCATGAATACGGATCAACACGAAGTTTTCAGACCAAACAAAGTACCGCAAAATGCATTGAGGTGATGCAAGGTATGTCCTTTCTCAGTCAGGGGCGTTCCTTCAGTGACGTAGGGTGAGGACTCGTCACCAACTCAAAAACAAGACTTCCGGAATATTCAGCACGAGTCTTAAAACGTAAAATATAACTACAGTAAAGTCTCGTTATATCGATATTCAAGGGAGTCCGAAAAAATATCGATATAACCGGGACTATCGATATATCCGACCCTGTTTGCATGTAATTTTCTCCGTGCGTGCATAGAAATAGTATCGATATAACCGGGACTATCGATATATCCGATATCAATATAACGAGACTTTACTGTATATGCGGTGGAATCTTTGTAAAATACGCTCAGTAGAAGTCATTTGAAGCCATTTTACAAATTATGGACACAACTTGTCCGAAGACGTCGGTTGTCCTTTAAAACATGTCAAAATTCATGCTGTAGTCTATCTAGTTTTCTTGTTGATATTCTTAGCATTATTTCGAGGACAATCAAACACTTGTCGGTACCGGAATTTTCCTACTAAGATGTCCTCCAAGCACTTAAAGGATAACTGACACCATTTTTTTGTTCCCTAACTGACATCAGAAAAATGTTTTATAGAATCTAAAATATCCAAAACACGCAGGCTGATGTTTTTAGCCAAATGCAAAACACCAATAAAAATGACTTAGTGTCCCAAAACTATTTCAAAATGACCCCGGAAATGCTGAGTTTCAGAAGGTCTCGCCCCCTTTTTCATGACGTCACACCAGGACGGTTATCCTTGAAGACATGCCGTCTTTTATTGGAGATATTTTTTCCTTTTTTTTTTAATAAGCACCTAAAGTGTCATTCCAAGCTGGATGTAGTTATGAAAAGAGAATAAGCAATGATCTTACCTCAAGAATGTTGGCATATTGCTCTATTACTTCTTCAACAGAGTTGGAGACTTTTTTTGATGCTTCATTTAATCGTTTAAGTAAAGCGTTGGCTTCGGATTGGACAGAATCCAGATTCACTCTGTGATGTGAAGAACATTGTTTTTTTAATAAAATAAAATTTCACAAATTTGTGTGTGTGCATGCAAGAATGTAGAGAAGCTGTACCCTGCAGCCTTTTGGCAGATTTCAATGTCGTCTGGAAGTGCCAACAGTTCCGGGTGGTTTTCTTCCGCTTCCTAAAAAAAAAAAAAAAAAATCAACAAAAAAAATCAATAATAATTATCAATAAATAATCACACAAATAAATACATGTGTATTAATAAATAAATATGTGAAAATATATAAAACAAATAAATCAGCAAACAAACAAATACATAAATAAACACAACTACATAAGTAAATACAGTAGTCTCATTATATCGATATTCTCGGGAGTCGGAAAAAATATCGATATAACCGGACTATCGATATATCCGATCCTGCGCCATGTAAATTTTCTCCTTGCGTTCATAGAAATAGTATCGTAATAAGCAGTACTATCGATATAACCGATATCGATATAACGAGACTTTACTGTAAATAAGCCCATAAATACATATGTAAATATATAAAAGAAATAAGCACACAAAAACAACCAAATAAATAACAAATAAATAAGCACAAATAAATAAATATGTAAAAGAAATAAGCACACAAATAAACAACCAACCAAATAAATAAATAAGCAAAAATAAATAAGTGCAATAAACATGCAAATACAGTAAATAAAAATATAAAACACACAAATAAATAAGTACACACAAATACATAAATACATAAGCACGCAAATAAATACACAAGTGCATTAATGAATAAATATGGAAATAAATACACCTAAAACAGATATCATAAGAACAAATAAAAAAAACAAAGATAAATAAATCAAATAAATAAGCACACAAATAAATGAAAATAAATAAAACAAATAAATAAGCACAAATAAAACAGCAAACAAATAAATCAGTGCATTAACAAATAAAAATGTCACAACAAATAAATAAGCATCAATACGTGCATTAATAAATATGTCAATAAATATATAAAACAAAAATAAATAAGCACACAAATAAATAAGCATCAAACTAAACACATAAATAAATAAATAAATAAATAAATAAATAAATAAATAAAAAGGCATCAATAAATACATAAATAACTGAATAAATAAATAAATCAACAAACAGACAAAAAACAAACTTTTGAAAAAGATTTGTGGCAAAAGGTTGCTGTTTATGTACCTCCAAGATGTGATGGAGTAGCGTAATGCGGCTCTTGTTGGCTTTCGTTTCCGTCAGTTTGAGAAGAGAGCTGATTTTGAACCCCTCAGCATTTCCCGTATGGCTTCCCTAGAAGAAAAAAGGGATTTGAAGCGATTCGCTAAAAAAAGCACACCCGGGGATGAAACGGATATTTGAGGCTCTTACATAGTTGAGAAAATTCCCCACGTCAAGGATGAGCTTGCAGAAAGAAGGAATGAGCGTGCTTGTTCTAAGAGCTGGCAACACAGGTTGGGAATTGGTTTTGGGTAAGCTTTTGGGGTTATTTTTTACATAAAACGCTCCAAGTCCAATTTTCTTACAGTCACAGGCCTCCTCCAGCAACTTGACTTTCGGCTGGAGCATGTCTAACACCGATGTGGTCTCCTCACATAATAACATACATTCAATCCTCAGCTGATAACTGGAAACGGACAAGTAATTGAAAAGACAGGTGATGGTGGACAAAAAGATGCAAGGATATATTTTAATGCTAGCATTAATTAATTAATTAATTAATTAATTTATTTATTTGTGTGCTTATTTGTTTCTTTTATATATTTATGTATTTATTTACATATTTATTTATGAGTGCGCTTGTTTTTATATTTGTATTTGTCGATGTGCTTATTCATTTGTGCTTATTTACTTGTTTTATTTATTGGTGTGCTTAATTTGTTTTATTTATTTGTGTGCTTAATTTGTTTTATTTATTTATGTGCTTATTTATTTGTGTGGTTATGCATTTGGTTTATTTATTTATTTACTTGTGTGCTTATTTGTTTTATTTATATTGTTATGTATTTATATACATATGTATATATATAATTATGTATTTATGTATGTATTTACTTATTTATTTGTGTGTACTTATTTGTTTTATATTTTGATTTATTTAGATATTTATCCATTTATTTTTAATAAGCGTATTTATTATTATTGTTTATTTATTATTATTTATTATTTTTAATAATCGTGTGCTTATTTGTTCATTTTATATTTTTATTCACATACGTATTTATTAACGCGCTTATTTATTCGTGTGCTTATTCGTTTGCTTTTTTATTTTTATTTGGTTATTTTCTCATTTGTTTGATTATTTGGGTGCCTATTTGTTTTATTTTTGCTTGTTTATTTATTTATTTACTTATTTACTTATTTGTGTGCTTATTTATTTTATATATTTATTTGTGTGCTTATTTATTGGATCAGGCGGCATATTCGAAGAGTGGGCGAAAAAAAAAAGTTACCATTCAACAGTGAGGAGCGATGTGAAGAAACGGTCGACATTTGCCAACTTTTCCTTTTCTCCTTGGAAGGACTTCAAGTTTTCAATCTAGACGACAAAAGGCAACATGGCTGCTCAGGCGCCGCGTTTCATTTTGAATCACAATTTGAAAACACTGCGTAGGGAACGATCGACAAACCTCGTGCTTTTCCGGCAGAAGCTTCAGGAGCTGTTTTAGCACCTCAACATCGAATCTGGTTCTGTCACCTTTCTCAATCATCGCCACAAAGTCCTCGTTTGAGCTGGAGAGAGAATGTTTGGAATGTTCAGATGGACGCTCACTGGTCAGAAAATTAGGCACGTGTGAACAATCGACTGCGATTTATCACAAATTTTAACTCATTCACTGTCATTCCCGAATTTATTCGGGGATTGTTTTTTTCATGCTTGAGTGCCGATAAAGCGCTGGCCATGGCCTCTAGCAATGTTTTTCTTTTGCGCAAGGGGGGTCTAGCTTCAGCTGTTGTTAAAGTGCTATATAAACCAATATGTATTGAATTGTATTGTATTCAATTTCAATTTTCAATGTCAATTCAATTCAATTTTTATATGAACCATAACACATTCCTATGATAGCTGAAGCTTAAAATAAAAAAGCAAATGTGAAACCGAATGGCTTGCTGAAATTTAAAGGACAAGCGACGCCTCCAGACAAGTTGTGTCCATAATTTGGAAAATCACTTGAAATGACTTCTACTTAGCGTATTTTACAAAGATTCCACAGCATATAGCTATATTTTACGTTTTAAGACTCGCGCTGAATATTCAGGAAGTCTTGTTTTCGAGTTGGTGATGATTCCTAACGTGACGTCACGTGAGGAACGCCCCTGACCGAGAAAGCCACACACAATGGATTTTGGGTACTTTGTTTGGTCTGAAAACATCGTGTTGATCCGTGTTGATGGTGAAGTTAGAAGGAAAACACATCACGCGATGGTGAATCGTTGTGTGTTGCACCAAGACTATTATTTGATACTAGTTGAAACAAATTCCCAGCAGACACATCAGCCCATTTCCAATGGAGCTTGGGCGCCATCTTGTGCATTTTCTGGGACGCTACATTGGAGTCCAGACGCCTCAAAATGAGACGGAAGGACTTCTTTAATCGATTGCAAACATTTATGCTTTCCTCTTCAGAACTATTTGAATCATATTCATAACTGGATGAGTAACAAGAAAGCATCTTCTCCGAATCTAAAGCTATTGTTTTGATTCTCGAGCAAGGCAAGACATCCCTGGCGTGACGTCACGAACAAGGGGGCGGGACCTTCTGAAACTCTGCATCTCAGAGGTCATTTTGAAGTAGTTTTGGGACACTAACTCATTTTTATTGGTGTTTTGCATTTGACTAAAAATATCAGTTTGCGTGTTTTGGGTATTTTAGATGCTACAAAACGTTTTTCTGATGTCAGTTAGGAAACAAAAAAATGGTGTCGGTTGTCCTTTAAATTTAAATTAACTCATTCACTGCCATTCCAGAATTTATTTAGGAATAGAAAATACGACGTGGAGCACCATTCAAGAATTTGTTCGGGTTTTGGTTGGTGGGGGCAGGGGGGGGTTGCCGAAAAAGCGTTCTGACCTTTGGCAATGTTTTTTCCCTTCGCCGAGGGGGCAGCATTTGCCATTTGTACAGCCGCCCCCATTTCAAGCTCAGATAATTCCAGACCCATATAATTTAGGAATTAACTCTTTTTTTGATAAAAGAAGAGAGTCTAAGCTAGGTTTCTAACACTGTATTGAATGTTTATGTAGTCCTAAAACTTAATATTCTGTGGGTCTTGGAATTCAAGTGACAATGACAAAGACCCTGGCACTGGAGTATTGGACACATTTTTGCACATCATCTGGCAGTGAATGAGTTAATGTTCTTCTACAATTGCAATTGGCAGATAACACAATGATTCTCGTCTCACCATTTGAACTGCTTCAGGAATATGTTAATATTTAGGTTTTTCTTGGGATCAATGAAGGAAATCTAGAAGTACATAGAAATAGGTTATTTGGCTTCGGGGGGGTTGCCAGGTACTTGTTTTAAAATTCTTCATCTCCGAGCGACGACCTCTTTGGGCTCCTTCTTGACAGGAGCAGCTGCCCCCTTGTCTTTGTGTTCGGTCACCGGGAGACAGAACAGCTGCTCAATACTGCTATAGTCCGGTTCATGAGGAGAAGTCTCCTTCTGAACTGAAGCCCACATGGAGTGACCATCTGTGGGTGGAAGATTTTAAACCGTTTTATCCGGATTTTAGTCCCGACGTCCTTCACAGAATCAAAATCACTCAATTTGGACAATACAATTATAACAAAAAAACATATTTTCCGGTGTATAAGGCACACCCAAAAGCCTTGATTTTCTTCAAAAGATGACCCTGTGCCTTATACGCCGGTGTACCTTATATGCAAAGACATATTGAGCCACAATAGTCATGCGCAACCCCAGCCTCTACTGAATCGCCTTATAATGTGGTGTGTCTTATATTTGGAAAGCTTTTGTATATTTATATATTATACTTGGAAAACGTTTTTCATTCATTGAAGGTGTGCTTTCCAGTCCGGTGCACCTTATATATAGAAAAGGTTTGAAAATACACCCTTCATTGGGGGTGCACCTTATTCTCTGGTGCACATTATACACTGGAAAATACAGTGTGTATATATATATATATATATATATATATATATATATATATATATATATATACACACACGCACACACTGTATTTTCCAGTGTATAAGGTGCACCCAAAAGCCTTGATTTTCTTAGAAAGATGACCCTGCGCCTTATATGTGAAGTAATATTAAGGCACTATCAGGAGCCACTGACTATTTCCACCCTGTAGAAGAAGTAATGCATAACGACAGCCTCTACTGTTGCGCCTTATAATGTGGTGTGGCTTTTATTTGGCAAACATTTATATATTTTTGGATAACTTTTGTCATGCATTCTGTCGCTCCTTGGAATTGAAGTGGATTTATGTGGGACAGGAGATGTGAGGCAATCTCTTTTTGCCAATGGATGCTACAGCTTTGTGTGTGCTTTGAAAACTTAGCTGGTAGCAGACGTGCACATTCCACCACGACATCTCTGATCCACTGGTGCAAAGGAGGTTTTCATCCTCTCCTCTTTCATCTACATTGCTTCATGTAATAAAGTTTTTGTCTTGTACGCAAACATCATAGAGTGCATGGGGGAAAGTCAATATTGCACAACTGTGCATGTTTTTATGTTCCTGTTGTGTTTATTATTTTGCTTTGTGTTGACTATTATGTGAAGCGCTTTGTTGCAGGTGTTATGAAAGCGCTATGTAAATTAGAATGTATTGTATTGTATTCATTGAAGGTGTGCCTTATATATGGAAAGTTTGAAAATACACCATTCATTGGGGGTGCGCCTTATACACCGGAAAATACAGTAATTAAGACTTGTAAGAAAGCTTGTGCTTCTTGACCCGACTTACCAGTAACAGACCTCAGTTTCTGCCAGTTGAGCTTTTTCATCCTCAGAGTAGGACATCGGCTCACCTTCGCGGGAGTGGCGCACCCCAGGGTGTAACTGCTCTGAGCCACGATCATGCCCGGTGGGGGAGGTGGAGGTGGCACACCAGGTAAGGCAGGCGGTGGCGGGGGTGGCGGTGGTCCACTGCTCATACCTGGCAGAGGGGGTGGAGGTGGTGGGGGGCCCATGCCAGGTCCTGGAGGTAGCGGCGGTGGTGGTGGAGGAAGTCTCATTCCAGGTAAAGGAGGAGGTGGTGGAGGTCCGCCAACTTCACCAGGGAGTGGAGGCGGGGGAGGTGGGCACTGATGAGAACTTTGGGGGCCTGTCATATTGGCGGGAGGGGGAGGAGGAGATGGTGGTGGTGGTGGTGGTGGAGGGGGAGATGCAAAAAGTGGCTTCTGAGGTGATGCTGAGCATTTCTCCAACTGGTTTTGCACTTGCGGACTAGTTTGAGAAGCCTTGTCTACTCCAGCAGGCCGGCCGTCCAATTCTTGATCACCCTCAAAGGACTGGCTCTTGGAAAACACCAGCCGTTCCATGATCTTCTCAAATGACCCCATCTGAGCTGAAGTCCAAAGAACAGGGAAAAAAATGAGAGGTTATACAAGCTAGCTGTCTACAGCAGCCTTGAGCTTGTCGCTATTTTCCCCCAATGTCAATCAAATATTAACTCATAATAAGTTATAATAAGTTAGAAGTATAGAAGTTAGAATAAGTTAGATAGCGAATAGTTAGCAAATAGATAGCAAATAGAAAGGCAGCTAGGTAGCCAGCTACCTAGCTAGCTAGCCAGATACCTAGCTAGCTAGGTAGCCAGCCTTTCAAAACTCTCAAGGTCACTTTACACTTTACATTCACAGGATCAGTTTTTCTGCTATATAAATCAATATGTATGTTGTATTTTGTACAGCCGCCCCCGTTTTAAGCTAAGATAACTCCAGAACCATATAACTATTTTTTTCATCATTCACAATGATGCTGACTCACAGTCCTGGGCCAACAGTACGGCTCGGTTAGTGATGGCCTCCAGAGCCAACCAGATATCGGAGCGGTTTGGCCCCAGCAGAAGCAACGTCTGCAGGATGGACAACAGCTGCAATGAAGCAGGGGAGCTGCTCACCTGGAACACATTCAAAATAATATCATTTAGGGCTGGGGGATGTAGTTGAAACATTTATCCAAATATAAATATTTCATGTCGGTCCATCCATATAGATTGAATATTTAAACACATTTGATGCGCTCCTTCATCTGTGCTGTATATTGCACATGTAGAACATTTGACAATAAATACAAACATTAATTTACCTGTTTATTTACCTGTTTATTTAGCGATTTATTTCGCTATCTATTTCGCTATCTATTTCGCTATCTATTTTGCTATTTATTTAGCCATTTAGCTATTTATTTTGCTATTTATCTTTCTATTTTCTGTATTTATCTATTTATTTTTCTAGTTATCTATCCATGTATCTATTTATTTATTTATGTAGGTATTTATTTATACATTTGCTTATTTTTTTTCATTATTTCATCCATTCTCTTTATTAAACTATTTATTCACCTAATTTTAAGCAGATACCCTATCACCTATCTACAATATTCATGTATCTATTTATTTATCCATGTAACAATTTTTCTATTCATTCATTCATTTATTCATTTATATATTTATATATCTATTCATTTATGTATTCATGTATCTATTTAAACATGTATTTATTCATATATTAAATTCTTTATTTTTGAGGGAAAAGAACTGATTTTCCGCTTTCATTTTCATTATTACATCTATTTATTGAAACATTTATTCATTTATCTATTTATTTATACATGTACAGGTATTTATTATATTTATATTTGTTTATTTTTGAGGAAAAAGAACTGAACTATTTTTACTAGAGTAATTTTATTTTCATTATTACATCTATTTATATATCTCATATATTCATTTATTTATTTATTTATCTATCTATTTATTTATTTATTTGTTTATTTTTTAGGAAAAAGAACCAAATGTAGCTAATTTTATTTTCATTGGTCAGTCAATTTAAAGACTAAACAAACGTCTTCTTAATAATTGTGCTGGGCGACTTTGTTGATTTTTTTTTTCTTTTTCAAAACAATCAAATTGAATAAAGTTGAACACAAACAATAAATTACATTGATTAAAATGCAAATTAAGCCACAATCCAAAGGATAAATAGCATTCAAAATATCTTACAATAATGCTCCAAATTTCCATTGTTGTGCTTGGCATTGTGCCACAAATCTAATGTCATACAGCTATTAAATAAACAAACAATTAAATAAATAAACAACTAAAATAAATTACAACAAATAAATAAAAAAGACAATTAATTTAAATATATAAATAAATATGCGAATACATACATAATAAATAAACAACTAAAATAAAACTAAATAAATACATGAATAAATAAACAAGTAAATAAATAAACAAGTAAATAAATTAATTAATAAGTAAAATAAAAAATACATAAATACATTTACTTGAGTGCAATTTGTATTGATATTGATCATTTTATATTCACTCCCTTTGATGGCCTTAGTTCTGAAGGCCGGCAGTGAATTAATACTTATCACTACAACATAAGATGTTAAATGGAATTACATCAATGATTTCTTAAGTCAATTCCACACCACTCTCACCTTGTTGAAGAGGGTTGTGAAGACCTCCATGTGATTACTCATATCAATCCCGCCATACAATCGCAAGAGCTCCTCCTCATCTTCGGCCATTGCCTCTTCAAAAGCTTCACATTGAATAATCAAGTCTTCATCTTCCTGTTCCCTGCAGGCCACGTGCAAAGACAGATCAGTCATTGGTGCAGTATGCTGTACATTCAAAGACCATTTTAATTCAAGTATAAATACACAAAGCTGACTAGTGAAAAGTTTAAAAAAAAGAAGGCCAACTTGCTCACCTTAATTTTGGTAGAATATCAAGAACCTGCAGCCCTGTACGGCAAAAAAATACATCATGGTGTCACAACATTCACCTTGTTTTTATTTTTTTTCTTCTTTCCCAAACCATGTATGTATTTAAAAGTGCAACAATACAAGAGGACAATGGAGGAAGTATGGCAGGAGGCCACAGGTGAGCAATTATATAAGAGGTGTGGCTAATCAAATTGTTGATTGGTCCAAAAAGGCGGGTGGGTGTTCACATTGGAATTATGTGAGTTCTCCTTTTTGTTTAATAGTCATCTTGGACTCCAAACTTTAAACTTAATCTGCAATGGAAATTATCAAAATGGATTTAATGTGACATTTATTTTGTCAAATTAATTAGATTAATATGAAAATGTATGAATGTTTTCCACTTAACTCATTCACTGCCATTCACGAATTTATTCTGGAATTGAAAATATGATGTAGCGCTCCATTCCCGAATCTTTTTTTTTCTTGTTTGGTTGCCAATAAAGCGCTGGTCAGACCTCTGGTAATGTTTTTGCCTTCCACAAGGGGCAGCATTTACCTTTTTTTCCATGTTATCATAATAATAATACATTTCATTTCTAAGCGCTTTTCAAAACTCTCAAGGTCACTTTACAGTCACGGGATCAGTTTTTCTGTGGGTGAGCAGCGGCAACCACACGCGGCAGCCACATGCACCAGCGTTCACTCAACCCGCAAGTAACTCAAATAGATAGAAAGCTAGCTAGCAAGCTAATTGATAGCCAACAGATAGTCAATTGATAGCAAATAGCTAGAAAATAATAATAATAATAATAATAATAATAATAATAATACATTTGATTTCTAAGCGCCTTTCAAAACTCTCAAGGTGACTTTACAGTCATGTTAGCGCTTTCTTCCAGCTTCAGCTGTTCTTAAAGCACTATATAAACCAATATGAATGTATCACATTGTATTTTGGACAGCCACCCTCATTTCAAGCTCATATAACTCCAGACCCATATCATTTCTGAAGTCTTTTTTTCCTGATGAAAGAAGAGAGACTAAGGTAAAAAGGTTTCTTCAGCCGTCAACCGTACTTGTTTGAAGGTGTCGGATGTTTCGCTCCTCATCCGAAGAGCTTTGTCAGCGAACTAAAATTGTGCTGGTAACTCTATATATATCCCTAATGGACAGAGGTGGTGGTGCCAGACCTCTGCTCTGATAGTTCCCTCCTCTTAGGTTGAGGGGAGCAGTGGACTACTCACTGAAACTAATCTGATTACTTCTTTTGTTCTGTTTGATTACCTCTAATGTTCTAAACAGAGTCTAAGGTTTCTAACGCTGCGTTGAATGTTTATGCAATCCTTAAACAAAATATTCTGTGGGTTCTGGAATTCAAGCGACAGTGACAAAAACCCTGGCACTGGATTGGGAACATGTCTGGTAGTGATTGAGTTAAAATGTAATCCTGTAATATAAGTTACAAGTCTTCATCTTTGAATACATTGTTAAGACCGAATGAGTCTCGTCAATGTCCTGTTTTGTGCTTTGTATTCGTTTTTAGCACAGATGCAAATGCCCCGTGACAGCTCACGGAAACGTGACCTCATTCATTGTGATGAATTGATTAGTAGGAGGCTGAACCTACCGATAAACTCCTTTCTCATCTTATCTCTCTGCCTCAGGTCGTCGGAACCGAAAATGAGGGCGTTGATGACACTGAGGAGCGTGACCATATAAGGAACGTTGTCTGTGGCCTGAAGCTCATTCATGATCACGCTGAAACGATAGTGATGCGTCTTCACACCCTGCCAAACAAAATCAGAGACGAATTGGTCCACATATTAAATACAACCCGCCACAAGGGGGCGATATTATTATATATATATTTTTTTTTTAAAGGGGGTTAAAGGTCATAGAATTTTTCTTGCCTTGTAGTGGTCCAGAGCATCCAAAGCAAGGTGATGACCATCTGTTGAGAACATGCTGAGGGCTGCAAGTAGCTCAAACACCTGCTTCTTCACCATCGTATTGGAGGTGTCCAATGCTGTGGAAGATTCATGAGTGAACGGCAACAGTCAAAACTTTCTCGATGATGCCTCTTATTTTTGTGTCGCGACCAGAACATGCTTAACACATTTTCAGGCAGAGTAATGCGAACTTTGTTCTTTGAGGACGTGGCAGCAGATAAACGTGTTTGGAATCTGAAAATTCCAATAGACGTGGGTTTCGTAACATGCGACACACTAAAAATTTGGGATCATTGTTTTTTTTTGGGGGGGGGAGTGGAGCGGCATGGTAGTTGAGTGATTAGCACATTGACTTCAAAGGGCAAAGGTCATGGGTTAGAACGCGGCTTTGGCCTCCCTGTTAGATGGAAATAAGATTTCTCTAGTCTTTGGAGCTGCCTTTGAACAAGTTCAGAATCAGAATCATCTTTATTGGCCATGTATGTAGAACAGGGGTCGGGAACCTATGGCTCGCGAGCCATATATGGCTCTTTTGATGATTGCATATGGCTCGCCGATAAATATTACATATAATACATATAGTCGTTTTTATGGTTTGTGACTGGCCCTTATTGCCCCATTCACCCTGGTATCACCTCATCAGTATGCCTAAGTCTACGTGGTAACGATCTAAGAATTCTGTTGTAAGCACGATCCAAATTTATTTGTCCTGTCTTTTTTTATGATGATACTAGTGCAGACGAATTCCTTGTGTGTTCTACATACTTGGCCAATAAAGATGATTCTGATTCCGATATAACGTATGAAAAGACTATGAAATGAAATATATTTCAATATGTAAAAGTGTGGGAACCTTGGGAGAGCTTCCGGATGTATCCCTCATTCTCAATGATGAAGTGGATGCCGGCTGAGGAGTTCATGACGGCACGGACGCAGTTGACGCAGGTGAGCTGAAGGAGGGCATCTGATATACGGGAGCAACCTCGACCCGAAAGGCGGTCCAGGGCCTCCAAAAGGAGATCTAGCCCACTCAACTCCAGGAACTGGACCATCCATGTCTGGTCGCTTCCGTCCAGGCGCCGTTTCAAGCCGGAATAGTTGACCACAGTGGGAACTTGGAGTAGTCTGATACACAGCTCGGGATCAGCATTTTCTAAGTTGGCTTCCTGTTGGGTGTCGGAGTCCTGCGATGAGCCCAGGCGACCTCGAACTGCTGCCCATTTCTTCTTTACGTCCGAAATCCCTGACATAATTTTAAAAGCACCTGTGCAGAAAGGAAAGGACATTATATTATGTAGTATATAATATTGTATATATTCGTTCATTTTAAATACACATTGTTTAAATTGGAGCACTTAAGTCTTCCTCAAGAGTCTTTGTCAGCTGGTCTGAACAGAGTGGAATTCTCAAGAGGGGAAGAAAAATCAACTCAAAACTTAGAAACCTTGAAGGCATACGCTTATGTTTGTTGACAAGTAGAGTAATACATTAAAGGACAACGACGGCATTTTTTGTTTCCTAACTAACATCAGAAAAACGTTTTATAGCATCTAAAATACCCAAAACACGCAGGCTGATATTTTTCGTCAAATGAAAAACACCAATAAAAATGACTTAGTGTCCCAAAACTACTTCAAAATGACCTCGGAGATGTCGAGTTTCAGAAGGTCCCGCCCCCTTGTTCGTGACGTCACGCCAGGACATCTTGCCTTGCTCTATAATCAAAACAATGGCTTAAGATTCGAAGAAGATACTTTCTTGTTACTCATCCAGTTATGAATATGATTCAGATAGTTCTGAAGAGGAAAGCATAAATGTTTGCAATCGATTAAAGAAGTCCTTCCGGCTCTATAATCAAAACAATGGCTTAAGATTTGGAGAAGATGCTTTCTTGTTACTCATCCAGTTATGAATATGATTCAAATAGTGGGAATTTGTGTCAACTAGTATCAAACAGTAGTCTTGGTGCAACACACAACAATTCATCATAGCGTTATTTAAATGTTTTCCTTCTAATTTCGCCATCAACACAAAGTTTTCAGACCAAACAAAGTACCCAAAATGCATTGTGTCGATTTCTCGGTGAGGGGCAGAGGGTGCAGAAAAGTGCTTAAAATTTTGTGTTTTGTCACATTATGTTTTATTTAGTTTGTTGTTTTTGTGACTTCAAGATGGCACTGTGAGAGTGGTTGCCTTTACAGCAGCTCTGTATTTTGTTTTTCTACTTCTTCCTTTCCTTTTACTTTCATCACTTTGCTGCTGTGAAATGTAGACTAATCAAAACTAATCCAATCCAATCCAAACTTTATATTTCAATTTCCACCGCGCTATGAGGAATGCTTTGCTCACTCATGACCTGGATGCTTGCTATCATCGATAGAAAAATGATTTCTGAAGTTCATCATCACATAATTTACAAGAGTTTTTTTTTTACGGCAGACAATGGTGTTTTAGGTAGTTCAATTACCTGACGTGTTTCGGCGTTTACTTCCGCCTTCATCATCACATAAAAAAAAAAAATACAAAAAATATGACCATCAGTCAACCTATTGAAGCGAATAGATTGGCGATACCCAACAGAGCAATGGTGATTGCTCTTAAGACTGCAAGAGCTTTGTTAAAATTGTCTCGCATTGTGTTTGTTTTTCGACTTTCGTTTCTTTGCCCAAAGAGTAGCTTGCGGAGCCTCTCTCCCATCACAATCATACTCTCGCAGTCAGGCATCGTGCAGCAGCTCAAACCGCTAGCAAGCTGCTCATCATCAAAATGCCAACCCCCTTCCCCTTCTTAAATAACACAATCACCGAATGGCTTCAACTGATCTGCAACTGATTCGGTCTCATCTGTAAAGGTATGAGTTGAGGTTACTGTCACTCAAGGAGGCTCCACCAGTTAAACCAGTTATTAAACTATTGATAGAGATTAAGTCATATCTCTGACAACTATATTTATTCAAGTTATTAACCAAATTTTTACCGCCTTGCAGTGACACTGACATGCGATTAGGAAAAGCATAAAAAGATTGTGTGTTATTATCTTATAAGGGAACTGTGTTTGTGGTTGAGATAAAGACTAGATCGTATTTTATGAGCAATTATGTCATCACATGCTCTTTCATGCAAATATATTAAAAAAAAAGCATAGTAGAGTAATTAATCACTCTAAATTATCCATCTGTGTAATTATGAGTATGAATGTTTGATTGTCTATTTTGTACAATGAAATTGGCAGCCGACCAGTTCAGGGTGTACCCTGCCTAACAGCCGGAAGAAAAGTAGGATATGCTGCAGCATGCCGGCTGAGACTCGAGTGAGGATAAAGCGGTTGAGAAAATGGATGGATGATGGACTTTGTGTTTCCAACAAAACTATATTAAAACTACGCAGGAAGTTGCACAACTTGCTTAACTGACTAACTGACTTGCTTAACCAGACAATGTGCAAAAATGTGTCCACTGCAGTGCCAGGGTTTTTGTCATTTTCACTTGTATTCCGGCACCCACAGAATATTGAGTTTTATGACTATATAAACATTCAATGCCGTGTAAGTAACCTTAGACTCCCTTCTTTCATCAGAAAAACATAGTTAATTCCCAAGTTATATTGGTCTGGAGTTATCTGAGCTTGAAATGGGGGCAGCTGTAAAAAAGGCAAATTCTGCTCCCTTGTGGAAGGGAAAAAACATTGCCAGAATTCTGACAAGTACTTTATCGGCACCCCCACCCCCCTGCAAGAAAAACCAAAACCTGAACAAATTCGAAATGGCGCTCCACGTCATATTTTCAATTCCCGAATACATTTGAGAATGGCAGTGAATGAGTTAAAATCACCAGTGCAATGTTTTTTATCATTTTCACTCAAATTAAAGGAACCACAGAATATTGAGTTTTCGGACTACATCAACATTCAATGCAAAACTTAGACTTTCTTTTTTCATTAAAATAAAAGTTAATCCCTAAATTATATGTGTCTGGAGTTATCTGAGCTTGAAATGGACGCAGCTGTACAAAAGGCAAATGCTGATCCCTTGTGGAAGGGGAACAACATTTCCAGAGGTCTGACCAGCGCCATCCGCACCCAAACAAGAAAAAAAAAACAAAACCGGGACAAATTCGGGAATGCCGCTTCTTGTCATATTTTCAATTCCCAAATAAATTTGGGAATGGCATCGAATGAGTTCAAAATCACCTTGCGTTAGGAAATAAATCTTGTAATTTATGAATTTGTCCACACACACGACGTCATCCAATCTCACCATTAGTAAGCAGAACAAAGCCAGCAGGCCGGATCACAAAGGAAATGAAAATCGGATATGACAGCGCTTGCACTCTGTGGGTGTGTAAACGACAATGTCAGCAGTCCAGTCATTTCCAGCAGCTATACAAAGCATTCCAACGAAATCCTGCATAAAAATCAGTTAGCCAATCCAAACTCCCTTCTGAGGTCTTACTGGACACCCCGTTTCCAATACAAAGGGACACATTTCATTAGAAACATTGAAAGGCATAACAATGTAGAGTGAGCATTTATTATGAATGCACACATGCTGCTTTTTGTGGCACGACCAAACACAGCACTGCACCCCCTCCTATCACCAACCTGACTCTCGAGGGAGATTCGAAAACATTCCCGTATGAGTAAGATACGCAAAGTCCAAAAAAGGGTAAAGAACTCTGCAAAAAGTCTAAAAATACTAAAGTCTAAAAAACATAAGCGCTTTCTGCTGCCTGTTGTGAATTTCAGAATTGGCAAACCAAATGATGAGCATGTAGAAACAGAATGACTTGCTCTGACTCACAATTGGCTTTTGCAAAGGCCCATTGTACTTGTTTCGTTGCTTGATACTCACAGATTCAACTGCGACACTGTTGGCCTTCTGTTTACAAAATGTAGAATCATTCCATTCATTTCGCCGAGTCAAGGTAAAGCGACTCTGGGCTTTTGTCACATTCACTGGCAAAGGAATTTTGTATCAGCTCAGGCTGCACTCCTGCAATCCTGCCACGTTACCGTGGCAGCCAGCAGACAAGCACAGAATGGTGATTCATAGCAGACCTTCACCAGTGAGGGATTCAAATGGCATTGAGTTCTACTTTTACCCTCACTTTACATCAAATACTTTCGAGCAAAGCATTGCAATATCATCCATCCTTTTCCGTACAGCTATATCCTCTTTAGGGTTGCGGGGGTTGCTGCAGCCTATACTAGTCTTCAGGCACTAGGCGGGGGACACCTTGAATTGGTTGCCAGCTAATCGTAGGGCACACAGAGACTAACAACTATTCACTCTCACACTTTGGGATAATTTAGAGCAGGGATGTCAAAGTCATTCTTTGCTGCGGGCCACATTGTAGGTACGGTTTCCTCTCGAGGGCCATTAAGAATTTGGGGAAGCCATTAGAATGTTTAATCCCCTCCACATATTATATATAGAGCGCACAACAAATTAAGAAATAACCAGTTTTCAAATCTGAAGTAAAAAATAATAAAATTGTGGTTTAGATAGGACAATTTTAACTTTTCGGACTTTAGCAAGCATCATGGAATTTCACAGGTTTGATTTGCCTTCGCGGGCCAAATAAAATGATGTGGTGGGCCAGATTTGGCCCCCGGGCCTTGACTTTGACACTTGTGATTTAGAGTGTTCAATCATCCTGCCATGCTGATCTCTTTTTGGAATGTGGGAGGAAACCGGAGGACCCGGAGAAAAGCCACGCAAGCACAGGACAAACATACAAACTCCGCAGAGGCAGGCTTGTACTCACGACCACGACTACGACTATGATTACTGCTACTACTAAGGCTACTACTACTACTACGACTACTAGTACCACTATGACTGTGACTACTACCAGTACTACTGCCACTGTCACCACCACCACCACTACTACCACTACGACCACTACTACTGCCACTATCACCACCACCACCACTACTACTACTACTATTACTACTACTACTACTACCACTACGACCACTACTACTGCCACTGTCACCACCACCACCACCACCACTACTACTACTACTACTACTACTACTACGACTACGCCTACCCCTGCAATGAAATATGGAGCTACAGATTGAAAACAAATATAAAAGCTGAATGTTTTTTAAATAAATTGCTCATTGAAGTAGTATACATTAAAACACATACATTATGTGTATGTTTGTAAAAATGTATAATATAAAATGTCTAGTCAGGCCTTTTCAAATTCCAAGATTTTTGTTCATTTCGGGTTCATTTAAACCCGGAATAACTAAAATAGATAGAAAGTTAGCTAGCTATCTAGCGAAATGCTAGCTAATATATATCCAGCTACAAAGCAAGCTAGTTAGATTGCTAATATATAGGTAGCTAGTTAGCCAACTAGCCAGCTAGATAGCTATTAGACAGCAAATAGATAGCAAATAATTAAATGAAAAGCCCAAAATGTATTTTCCCCCTAATTTTTGACAGCTAATATGAGAAACAATTGAAAAAAAAAATAAACAAAATTTAAAAGGCAAATAAAAATCTAACTCAAATAATGAGCTTGCATATAGGGTATACATTGTTTGAGCACTGTATGGCTGGCTGCATTTTTATTTGAATAATACTATTCTAACTCATATTCAATGAGTGACTGCACACTCCTAAATTAATGAAAGAAAGTTCAAATGTTCTAGTAGGCTTTTAAAAAAATAATGTCATTTTATTCAGAGTAAAACGAAAAAAAAAATCAAGAAAATTGACCCCGTGTTATAAAGCATTTACCCCCTAAACCTAATATTTTGTTGGGCCATGCTAATCTCATTACCAGTTTGGTATTTTCTTCTTAAAATGTCATTGTGTGAATTAAATACAGTAAAGTCTCATTATATAGATATTCTCGGGAGTCGGAAAAAATATCGATATAACCGGACTATCGATATACAGTAAAGTCTCGTTATATCGATATTCAAGGGAGTCCAAAAAAATATCGATATAACCGGGACTATCGATATATCCGACCCTCTTTGCATGTAATTTTCTCCGTGCGTGCATAGAAATAGTATCGATATAACCGGGACTATCGATATATCCGATATCGATATAACGAGACTTTACTGTATATCCGATCCTGCGGCATGTAAATTTTCTCCTTGCGTTCATAGAAATAGTATCGTAATAAGCAGTACTATCGATATAACCGATATCGATATAACGAGACTTTACTGTATTATATATCTCATTATATTAACAATCTATGAGTTAAATTCAGCTTTTTACTGTCGCTCCAAAGCTCTTGGAGATGCATTTGTTTTGCAAAAAGTCTCATTTGATTTTGGGCCTTGATTGACAGCCAATCCCAAGGATTAAAAATGTGGTTTAAGGAAATTATTATCAATCCATCCACACACAAAGATTTTAAAGTGCGTCAAAGGCAACCATTACAATCATTGCAGAATTTGCACAATTTTGATGTGCTGCAGGTGGCCTGATGCTGAGTGAGTTCACGCTGCAACTAAACGTGTATAAACTGGTCAATTTTCCATCACCTTCATAGTTTGGTTAACGATGCTTTTTATTTCATTGACGAGACTGAGGGTGTGTCTGTCATGTGTGCTGGGCAACCAAGGATTTTTTTTTTTTCTGAAGGAAAGGAAATGACTATCCCGGGCCGGGACAGGAAACCAGATAAACATGCTGGTGCAGAAGCACATTTCTATGTGAAACATCTTTCAGCAAGGATTCAGTCAAAACAATTTATGTACAAACATTGTTGGGTTAAAGAGTGAAAAATGTGCTCTTAATTTGTTAACCGAAGGACATTTTCATGTCTGCTTGCAAAAGCTCCCACATGCACCTCGAACAGAAGCTGATTCACGGCCGACAGGACAAACCCACTCATGTGTTCCTTTGCTCGAGCCTCCTACACAACAACTCCACGGATCACTACATTAAAGCTCAAGCATGCAACACCCACTCCTTTCTTCGATATGAAACATATCCAAAGCTCAATACTGCAAATATTGTTCTATGCTTTGCATTTCAGCGATTAATGTTCGACCTAAATGCAGTTGCAACCTCAAGAGTCTGTAAAAAGACTTGGGTTCAGCCTTGCAGGACTTAAACTCATTTGTTGTTGTTGCACCTCCCAATAGTAGGAGACAAATGGTTAAAAAAAGAGTAAAACTGTCATGATAATAGAATAAAACAAATATATCTTTAAGTTTCTTTGACATAAGAAAGCATCTGTTACGCACAACATCTTCTACTACCCCAAATGCGTATGTGGAACTGTCTTGGGTTGGAATTGAAGCGGATTTATGTGTAAAAAAAAAAAGAGTACAACTGTAATGATAGAGGAATAAAAAATATGTTTCTTTGACATAAGAAAGCATCTGTTGTGTACATCATGTGAAAAATCCCTCTTCTACTGCACCAAATGCGTATGTAGAACTATCGCGGCTTGGAATTGAAGTGGATTTACGTGTAAAAAAAAAAAGAGTAAAACTGTAATGATAATAGAATACAAATTTATCAAAGTTTCTTTGACATAAAAAACATATGTTGTGTACTACCTGTGCAATATCCATCTTCTACTCTGCCAAGTGCATATGTGGAACTGTCGCGGCTTGGAATTGAAGCGGCTTCACGTGTAAAAATAAAAAAAAAGAGTAAAACTGCCATGATAATAGAATAAAAAAATATATGTTAAGTTTCTTTGCCATAAGAAAGCATCTGTTATGTACTACGTGTGCAATACCCGTCTTCTACTTCGCCAAATGGGTATGTGGAACTGTCGCGGCTTGGAATCGAAGCGAATTTACGTGGGGCAGGAGATGTGAGACAATTTCTTGTCATCAATGTATGCTACAGCTTCATGTTTGCTGTCAACATTTAGCTTGTAGCAGACGTGCACATTTCACCATGAATGTCACTGATCCACTGGTGAAAAGAATGCTTTGATCCTCTCCTCTTTCATCTAGAACTGCTTCATACAAAGGGGGTGCAGACAGTGCTGTAGATTGACACTGTCTTTGTCTTTTGTCTTGTGTCACATTATTTGTTAGTTTATTTTATTTTGTTGTTGTTTTGACTTCAAGATGGTGCCGCTTTACAGCAGCTCCTGTACAGTATTTTGTTTTTCTACTTCTTCCTTTCCTTTCCTCATATTTTCATCACTTTTGTGCTGTGAAATGTAAATTTCTCCACTGAAAGACTAATAAAGGCTACTCCAAAGAGGGAGCAGCAGAACAAGCTCTTTTGGCTTAAAGACAACAAATTGTGATCTTTTATTTGTTCGGTAGAACTGATAGAGGTTCATTATCATTTTTCAGGTTGATTTAGAACTCATTTTCCATTTTTCAACCCCCAGTATTGAAATGAAAAATTTGATTAAGTTCATCCAACAGGGATGCAACACTGCTACGTATTTGAATACCAACTGCAGGATGCTTGTCAAACCTCTATATCGCAATTGATGTATTGATCTAGGAATGTGGACACACCCCAACCCCTTAGAAAATCCAACACAGCATTAGACACCAATCCAATTCATATCTGATGTACACGCTCTTAAAAGACAAATCAGTGAGTATTGATACATCAGGCAAGATATGTTACAATAATGAAACATTTGAAACTGTTGCGATTCAATAAAAAAATTAACAGAACTTGATAGCAGCACCACAACTGTCAGTCATTTTTCAAGGGGCTTTTCCTTGAATTTGTTTTATTATACATTGGTTAAAGTCTCTTTACACTTGAACGACAGTTTGGAATGTTGAATGGTTCAAATGATTTTTGATGTTACCACTTTGTGCCCATAATGATTTTTTTAAAATTGTTTTTCAAAGTCAGATGCCAACATCCAGGGTGCGTTCAAGTGTTTGAAACTAAAATTTCAAAAGGTCACATAGTGGATGGAGCTGGGTGAACAACATCTGGAACTCATTAAAATGATACCTACCCTCTTCTCCCATCTCGACTATTTTAGGAGCAACATGCATTGCAAGAGTACTTTAAACATGGTACACTTTATTAAACCCGTTAAAAGATTGCTTTGGCAGAATTAAAATCGAATTAACCCCTGGACACACCAGACATGCTTGCAAACAAACCAGACCCAAATAAAACCCCCCTCACGTGGATTTTGGCAACAGGGCGCATTTTTTCCTGTGTCTATAAGACTTCCTCCTCTCCAAATGGGCAGTTTTAAGAGCAAACATCCTCGTTTTGTTATGATTATCGACGACAGTACGATGTGAAATTAGCCAATTTGCCTACATGAGCTACTGCAACGCGGATGATTAAATAAAACAACACTAATCTTCACTTTGGGGTGCGCCTTTGCAGAAGACTTGATCAGATGACTTGCGTCCCGTATCTTAAAGAGGCGATGGAAGCAACGACTAAATGTTGACAATCACCTGACATGACACATCTTCATGCACTGTTGCGTGAATGACGATTCGCCAAAGATACGCATGATGTCTTACCTGGGTTCGTTCTCTCAAAATACTGTTGGAAGAATCGCGTCCTTGTGTGTGTTCAGAAGGGAGAGGCACCAGATGACACGCACGCTGTGGTTTCCATCGTCATAGAAGAAGCATTGGTTTCCTCAAATTGAGGTATTAAGGTAGTGACAGGTCGACCCGAGTGGGTGTGTGTGAATGTGTTTGTGTGTATACGTGTATGTGTGGTGTGTGTGTGTGTGTGTGTGGGGGGGGGGGGGTAATCGTCATGGCTCTGAGCTCCCTCTCACTCACTTGTTTAAAAGAGTGACGTCAAAAAGAAATAAGTACGATGTTCAAACATCCGCTCGTTCCTTTCAGAATAAAGTCGTAAAACCGTCAAACCACAAGGTCTCGCCGCATGATGGTCCAATAAACGCGATTACAATAAGAAAACCCGAGTCATGGCTTTGATAACAGGCTAATTGGAATGAATTAGCTTGATGCTAACTTGTTCGAAATGAGAGATAACATAATAGTTGGACACGTGACCGAATTACGTTACATCAATTGAGCAGTAATACTACAGCATGTAACGATGTAAACGTGAAGCCTCCAGAGACGAAACACCCCCCACCCCCAAAAAAACATAATTGACATGGGGAACAGTAAATACTGAGACAACTATTACACCTTATGTGCACTTGAAACTCATCCCAACGTCAGAACTCTACAGGATAAACAGCTAAGTAAATGTAGTCCTAGCCTTAATCTTAAATCAACAAAAGTGAATTATAGGGTAAATTATTGTATTATAAGGGTATGTCTTTTCCCAGAGGGATTATATGGATGGATGCGGTGGATCAAAACTTTGTCAAATCTAAAAAGTAACCTGTGCCTTTTTTGTGGTTCGAGGAATGCGTGAGTTGGAAAAGACGCAAGATTCTCCAGCCCGAGTTGGGGCACGCTTGTTGATTTACTTCAGGGTGGATTCTGCTGCTTGGAAAAAAAATGTTGCAATAATTAATTAGCCTTGCCATTGAAGTAAGTCAGTTATTCAGTAATAATATTCAGTATTCTCACTTTTGTACAGATGACGGCTGAAGAAACCTTCTCATCAATATTCAGTAAGTTATTTAGCTGTTCTGCATAACAGCTGAATAAAAAATATTTATAAAAAACATGATTTTTCAGTCTTCAGGCCAGTAAATGAACAATTGTGAAAAGAGTACTATATTTGCAATCATTGATGATTTATGATTTTAAATGGAGCTGCAGTGCAAATATATTACTTTTGTTGGATGTGGTATTTTGTTTCTATAATATGTATTTATTTGGATCAAGTGGTTATCACGGGTGTCTCACATAAATTAAGAATGCGGGTTGGAATCAGAGGATCCAAATTGAACCCGCGCAAGCATGCGGAGAACATGTTGACACTGGCCAGAGCTTTGTCCCAATCTTAGAATTTTGATGTGAATCTGCTTTGCATTTTCCCCCAACACTGGTAGTTATGACAGTTTATGTTTCTCAGTCCTGTATTGAACTGAAATATACAGTGAAAGGGATTTTTTTGTTCTAATTTCATTTATAGTAATTGTATTTCTATGCTTTATCCACAAGGGGACGACAAACTGCCAAATACAATGTCGCGATAAAAAGTATCGTAGTACGGCACGTTGTCATACAGTATACATTTCAGCAATATGTACTTGTTCTATACTTACAGTGGGAATGCACTTTCCAACCTCTCACGAAAAGGCAGTAGTTTTAGTTGCATTTGTTTTTTTTGTTTCAACAACAGGGAAAAACATGTAAAAAACGAGAATCCTTGTGTTACTGGCGCCAATATCATGGCGTGACACTCATGACAAAATATTCTAAAGTCTTGTGGAGGATTTTAAGAAAAACATACATACAACATTCAGATAGAAAAATTAAACACAAAACAACAAGCCCAAATAAATTATATTTGTGTTGTCATGGCAACCAATGACAATATAGTATTGGCGCCAGTTACGCTCTGGTTTGTTCATTTTTTATTTCAGACGAAACGCATTCATGCAAAAACAACATTTCCCATGGTGCCTTAAATGCACGCGTCATCACACAGCGCCAACCACAACAGACACAAGGAATTGCCGACTGCGCGTCGTTTTTACAGCTTTTATCGATATTCTGGCATTAGTACAGACATTTGTGGAATGCAGAAATGTCTGGAAAGGCAAAGGATATCCTGCAGCTTGACCTTTATGGGTTGCTTGGAATTGAAAACACTGCTACGACGAAGGAGGTACGTACCGAATTAGCTAGCTAACCCGTACATTAATTTATTCAAGGAAAGTACGTGCAAAAACAACCACGTCGTATTTTCAGATGATTATTTTCCGTATAAATTGGGGTCATTATGCACGAATAATCAGGAAATAACGATTACATCACATCCCTTGTCTGTAAACAGCGACCTACAAACAATCATGAAGTGTGTATTCACTGACATGTGTTTTGGCCGTATGGCTGATTATGTTCCTTTTGTGTGTCAGCAATTTATAAGTATTTAATAAAGAATGAATAGTACATTGCGACCAAAAATAAAAACGGCAAACACTCCATGGAATCTGTATTGCGCGTGTTTTATTAAAAGGGTCGCTAGGTGGGGATGCTGCGCAAAATTTGTTCATAAAATGACTGTTAAGTGATTAAATCAAGTCGGACGTGAATGGAGTTTATTGTCCCTAAAACCATCTCCAAAAATAATGGATTTATGATGAAATATAATATGTGTCTGACCATATATTTGATGACAATTCCTGACCATTTCCCATTGTTTTGTCTTAATAGTTCCACTTTACTTTTAATTTCTGTAAGGACCACAACCATTTCCATCGTCTCAGATAATTTCGGTCCATTTTTCCTCGATTTATTATTTCACATTCCAAAGTGGTTGACGATTATATAGTCGCATGTTTGCTGATCATCTCCCATCCAAACCACATCTAATATCCTCCATCAAGATTGTAAATCAACACCGCTGCCATAATAAGGCAAACCGTAAATTTAAAGTACTGTCGTTTACACAGTATTATGCTGCAAGCACGTATCGGGGTTATGGAATCAGAATTAAGATTCTAAATCACAGTAGAGGTCTGTTGATTGTTGTTTGGGATGTGTCATTTTTGTGGCCGGAATATTTAGTCCTTCGAGGGGCTTCAGTGAAGACAGATGTCGGCTGATGGGCAGTTATTTGGCCTGCTACTCGGCCAAATAACTACATGTTGTTTATCATAAAAAAAGCAAGCAGCTCATCCCAGATCATATTTCGGTGGAATATGTCATTGCTCGTAAATCTATCGCTTTGCCATGTGAGATATGCATTCTTGGTCTTCTCCTTCCATTTTCTTGTCACTTTTGTCAACTGATGAGTGAGTGCTGTGGTCGCTGGTACATTAAAAGTCCTTGATTAGCCAATGTTATAATAGTGGGGTGCACATGTGGCCATACTAGCCATGTATATTAACAAACACTAGATCAAAATGACCCCTAGGAAGGTTGAATTTTCCACTTATCACCTGGTGTGACATCATCAAGCCAAGAAACCACACAACATACAATGGCTTGAAAAAAGGTATGCAAAATCCTGTTCATATGTCAAAATGTAAATTTCTCCATTGCGAGACTAATAAAGGCAAATCCATCCATCCATTAACCGAGTTGTGTGCAGCGAGCCAATTATGACAACGTGCAACGTCCCTTGCAGACGACAATTACCGATGATAGAGTTTAGCATTCAAACTGCTCATTTTATACCAATATGGTTAAATATTTGTTGCAACGGCCGTAGATGATGATAAACATGACACATAAAGTTGTGGAGTCATTATTCGTTTGGCTATTTTGTCTATCTCCAGTTTGCATTTGGGAAAATAAATTGTACAATTATCAAAAAAGTTAAGAATCCTAAATTGTTGATTAACAACAAAATCTTAAACACTTGCCATTATATTTACTTTTTATTTGCTTGCAATATTCTAAATGTAGCAGGACAGATTAAACAGGGTTGAGAAGTGATGCTCGAATGAAAATATAACGCCAAAAAGTTTTTTATTTCGTTATTTTTCTATTCCATTTGATTTTTGTGGAATGTACTCTGGACAAGTTTCAATGTCAATAAATTACAATTTGATTCAGTCTCGTAATATATGAATGTCTATAAATTACCATTTGGTCAAGTTTGAGCTTTACGTAAAAAATAGATGAATTGGCAAGGGGGAGATGAAAGGGGGAACGTTATTTTAAAAAACCAATAAGCATACGTATGGCACGATTCCCCAGCTTTTGCGTGTCCGTTTGAAAATCTTTGCCAAGCATCAAGGCGAGAGGCTGCCTAATGATGACTTCTCTGTCCTCGAGTTATTTATTGTTTGAACCGTACATGAAACAAAATGGCGTGAGAAGACTCCATTTGTGCCCCGACCACCTCGAGTTAACGCTGCAAAACGAAAATAAAAAACTTTGCATTCATGCCAGGGGGGGGTGAAGTGTTTGTTGTAAAATGACGAATGAGAGGTGCTTCATTTGACCTGTAACTTATATTCTATATTGTATTGTGTGGTTTTTAAGTGGTGTTCTCTTTTTTTAGATCAAAAAGGCCTATCGACAGAAAGCTTTGAAATGCCATCCAGACAAGAACCCAGACAACCCAAAAGCAGGTGAGTGAAGTCAATTTCTTTCAAGCAGTCATATTAGATTAGATGAGCCTTTTATTTGTCTCACAATGGAGAAATTAACATTTCACAGCAGCAAAAACAAAATACTGGAGCTGCTATAAAGGCAGGCACTCTTGCGGCAAAATAAATAATGTGACACAAAAGATGCAGACAGTCTTCAATGTTTAGCACTTTCTGCTTCCTCTTGTTGCATGAAGCAGTTCTAGATGAAAGAGGAGAGGATCGAAGCGTCCTTTTCACCAGTGGATCAAGGATATTCATGGTGAAATGTGCACGTCTGCTCCAAGCTAAATGTTGAAAGCAAACACGAAGCTGTAGATTCTATTGACGAAAAGAGACTATCTCACATCTCTTGTCCCACGTAAATCCACTTCAATTCCAAACTGCGACAATTCCACATATGCACACATACATTTGGCGAACTAGAAGATGGATATTGCACATGTCGTACGCAACAGTTGCTTTCTTATGTCAAAGAAACTTTAAGATGTATTTTTTAATTCTATTATCATGACTGTTTTACTCTCTTTTTTTTTTTTACGTAAATCCGCTTCAATTCCAAGTCGCGACAGTTGCACATACGCATCGGCGTAAAAATATGTTGAAAAAATATTGTGTTGAAATATCAGTAAAAGCCCATTTCCGAATCACAGTTGATACATTTAGTCGGGTCTTAGTTCTCATTGATTTTCTCGCCGAACAGAACCAATTAAATTACGTACAATACGTTTTTGCTTTCTAGTTTTGTCTGGCAGGCACTCACAAACCAACAAATGTATAATCACTCAAGGAAATCTGTGTGTACCTTTTTTTTTGTCTGACGCACACAAAAAAGACACATTCGAAAACAAGCAGGCCAATATATCAAGTGTGGTTTCTGTGGTTTTTGGATGGCTCAGACGATTCTTGATTATGTCATGCAGGACAAAAAGGGTGATTGGTAGCGTTGGGGCTGGAGAAGGGAGAATGTAAAAGCAGGGGGTCGGTTTCCCAGAAATGGAAAAGAAGCGGTTTGGAGGGCCTCAACACTTGAACCAACGCACCGACAGACTCGGTCCCAATCGCACGAGACTGCAACCAGACTGGGATGTGCTGTCTCTCTTGGAAAGGTTGCGTTTATTTGTGAGGTCGGCTTGTTTTTTCACTCAAGTCTTCATCCCAACCTAGCTAGCTTGAACGAGCTCTTGAGCAAGGCAGAGCTTGCCTGTTACCGTTTGTGCATCCTAGTGCTGGCATCATGAAGCAATGAGGATTTCTACCAAATGGTTCACTTTTTGGCCAAATGCATCATGAGGCCTCATTTGTTCCACTGCGCCATCATGTGGAAAATAAATGTCATAACAGAGAGAGTGATTAACCTGACCTATGCTGGCAGTGTGATCCCCAGAGCCTCCTGTTTGTTCAAATTTGCAAATCCCAAATGGGAGTCACCATACTGCTCTGCCAGACCTCCCATAAGAAAATAATTAAGTTTGGCTGGTATAGTGCAGTAGCGTTGCATGATAGGGAGCACTTGTGGTCTTCTTGTATGATGTTGTGTGTGTGTGTGTGTGTGTGTGTGTGTGTGTGTGTGTGTGTGTGTGTGTGTGTGTGTGTGTGTGTGTGTCAGATGACAACTGAAGCGGTGGGGAATATTGCATGGTAGTGATGATTGTAGCCTTGGCCCCTCTTGACGCACTAATGGAAGACATGGGGCTGTTACAGACTTGTCGCCGGAGATATTGGGACTGTCTTGACAATTCTAAAAACCAATGCACCAAAATTACAAATCCTCACTGAAATCCATTTGACTAACCATTTGATTTTATGAGCGAAAATATATCAGTGTAGGCTCTCACTCATACAGGATTGGTCCATCAATGAAAAGGTTTCTTCAGCCGTCATCTGTACTTCTTTGAAAGAGTTGGATGTTTCGCTCCTAATCCGAAGAGCTTCGTCAGTGAAGTACAGTTGTGCTGGTAACGCTGGTCATATATATATATATATATATATATATATATATATATATATATATACACACATATACATACACTAAAGTCTCGTTATATCGATATCGGTTATATCGATAGTACCGCTTATTACGATACTATTTCTATGAACTCAAGGAGAAAATTACATGCGCCCAGGGTCGGATATATCGATAGTCCCGGTTATATCGATATTTTTTCGGACTCCCGAGAATATCGATATAATGAGACTTTACTGTATCAGAATCAGAATCATCTTTATTGCCAAGTATGTAGAACACACAAGGAATTTGTTTCCGGTAGAACACGCTGCACTAGTATCGTCGTCAAAAAAACTGCTAAGTGGCACTATACAGTTCCATTTTGGCTACTGTTGAAGAGTTCAAAGAGTTAATGGCTTGGGGGAAGAAGCCATTAACTCTTTGAACTCTTCAACAGTAGCCAAAATGGAACTGTATAGTGCCACTTAGCAGTTTTTGTATATATATATATATCAGGGTAATCAGAGCCAGGCATAGAAAATTAGAGGTAATCAGACAGAACAAAAGAAGAAATCAGATTAGCTTCAGGGAGTAGTCCACTGCTCCCCCAATCTTTGAGCAGGGCAGGGATCTAGAGTTACCAGCACAACTTTAGTTCGCTGACGAAGCTCTTCGGATGAGGAGCGAAACATCTGACACCTTCAAAGAAGTACAGATGACAGCTAAAGAAACCTTTTCACCGATATCGTGTGGGTTTCCCAGTTTAAATGATTGATGTTATCACTTCTCTGTTCTGCAATGTGACAGCGGAGCTTTTCCACCAGTTGTCTCAGGCTCTGGAGGTGCTAACCGATGCTGCTGCCAAGGTAGGTCCCGCGACTCCATTTGTGCGGCTTTGAATAGGCACAATTCCAGATCATTTCTCTTGGTATTCAACTTAGTTGTTTTCAGGCCGCCTACGACAAGGTTTGCGCTGCCAAAAAACGAGCGGAGGAACGAAACAGCAAACTTGATGACAAGAGAAAGAAGATTAAGCTTGGTAAGTTCCTTGTAGAAAAGGCCAATTGCAACTGGTTTGCGTTGTCGTTCGTCACATCGTTTCAGTTTGGATGAGACTGACAGTTATGCAGTTCCCTTCAAAAATATTGGGACGGCAAGCCCGGTTCCTTTTTTTTGGTTGTTGCGTGACATTTGGGTATCCAATAAAAAGACAAATATGAGGCAACATTTTTTTAATGTACATTTTGTCTCTCATTGATTTGTGTTGAACCAAAGATGACTTACTTTTATTTCTGCGCTTGACAGACCTTGAGGCAAGAGAGCGACAAGCAGAAGCTCAAACCCAAGATGAAGTCCAAATCACAAGAACGCTTGAAGAAGAGGTGAAAGAATGAAAGAAGTGTCGAGGCTGAACATTCAAATTTCACTCACCTATCAGCCTTCATTCGTTGGGTTAACGATTCATTCTGGTACTGGACAAAGTCTCCTTGAGAGATGAAAGGTGCTTAGAAATTAAATGTATTATTATTATTATTATTATCATTATTATTATTATAGAAGAAAAAAACTTACTCTGAGGCTGACATTTTGGATTGGATTGGATATGCCTTTATTCGTCTCACAGTGGAGAAATGTACATTTTTCTGTTCTTTTTTCAGTTTTTCATCAATTTCTTGACTCCTATTGAATTGAAAGCTTCTAAAGTTTGGGGCCACAAGTAGGTGCTGCATAGTTTCGCCGTCATAGCATAATTTGGTTTTTATTGCATGACCCGACACAATTACAAATCAGAAATGTGGAGAGAAATGGAAAAAAAAATGGTCCGGCTGCTGGAAGAGAAGTTCACCACTAGGGGGCGGTGCCCCTTTTCAATCAAATGTTCACTTTTGTATTTTTTTTTATGATAGCTGCATGTTACATTCATAAAATAATATTAATACATTTCATTTATAAGCGCCTTTCAAAACTCTCAAGGACACTTTACAGTCACATACCGTATCACATCGCAAAGCTAATTTGGTTGTTTCCATCGGAGGAACATGGCAGCCAATATAATGCTCAACTTTTTGATATCTGCATTTCCTACTCACTCATGATTGAAATTTATTATTCTTAATCATGACTGCATGAATATTATGTCCAGCTCTGTAAACACCATTTTCTGTAATTCCATTATTATTTTTATCCTTGTCCTATAATAAATGCGATAGTGACATTGATTTATTGTTCCTAAATGAAATGCCAGGATTGTTATTTTTCCAGCTCTTGAAGTTGTTACATCTTTGTATTGTGTGCTTTTTTCCACCAGATTATTCGTTTGAGGGAAGAAGGATCCAGACAGCTTGAGGAAGAACAGAGGCTCATCAGAGAGCAGATCCAAAGAGAAAGAGAAGAACAGCAGAGCACGGGAGACTACGGTCACACAAGTACTTTCATTTTTCATTTAGAACCTGATTCATTTTGCTGGTTAGTGTGGTAAACACACTGGGTCAGTACTTTGGAGCCTGGTCTGGCCCGCAAGAGTTGAATCTGTTCTAACAAAGTCGTTTTACTTTTTACCCCTGTATACATATATATATATATACACAGTAAAGTCTCGTTATATCGATATCGGATATATCGATAGTCCCGGTTATATCGATACTATTTCTATGCACGCACGGAGAAAATTACATGCTAGCAGGGTCGGATATATCGATAGTCCCGGTTATATCGATATTTTTTCGGACTCCCTTGAATATCGATATAACGAGACTTTACTGTATATAATAAACACAGTGCTTATTGCACTTTTTCTTTGGCTTTTGTATGATACCGACGCCTGCGAACAATTTGTGTCCATAATTTGTAAAATCACTTCAAAAGACTTCTACTGAGCGTATTTTACAAAGATTCCACTGCATATAGTTATATTTTATGTTTTAACACTCACGCTGAATATTCAGGAAGTCTTGTTTACGAGTTGATGACGATGCCTGACGTGACGTCACATCTGGAACACCCCTGACCGAGAAAGTGACACACACTTTGTTCAGTCTGAAAACTTCATGTTGATCCGTGTTGATGGCGAAATTACAAGGAAAAACATAAATAACGCGATGGTGAATCGTTGTGTGTTGCACCAAGACTACTTTTTCATACTAGTTGACACAAATTCCCAGCAGACAAATCAGCCCATTTCCAACGGAGCTAGGGTGCCATCTTGTGCATTTTCTGGGCGCTACATTGGAGTCCAGACACCTCAAAATGAGCCGGAAGGACTTCTTTAATCGATTGCAAACATTTATGCTTTCCTCTTCAGAACTATTTGAATCATATTCATAACTGGATGAGTAATAAGAAAGCATCTTCTCCGAATCTGAAGCCATTGTTTTGATTCTCGAGCAAGGCAAGACGTCACGAACAAGGGGGCGGGACCTGCTGAAACTGAATCTTTATGTCATTTTGAAGTGGGTTTGGGACACTTTAAGTCACTTTTATTGGTTTTTCATTTGACTAAAATATCAGCCTGCATTTTTGGATATTTTAGATGCTATAAAACGTTTTTCTGATGTCAGTTAGGAAACAAAAAAATGGTGTCGGTTGTCCTTTAAATAAATAAATACAGTAAAGTCTCGTTATATCGATTGTACTGCTTATTATGATACTATTTCTATGAATGCAAGGAGAAAATTTACATGCCGCAGGATTGGATATATCGATAGTCCGGTTATATCGATATTTTTTCTAACTCCCGAGAATATCGATATAACGAGACTTTACTGTATATACATATGACCAACCGGGCCCCCATATTACGAGGCTTTTCTGCTTTCAAAAGTTGGCAGATATGCAATTGTATGGATGCGTGTGAAGGTAAGGGAAATGTGGAGTGTTGGCCCATGATTAACTGTTTTTGTGGTTGTGCAATTACTCACGCGAAGATCTTCAACTTGCACTTAGTCAGACCCCCCCGCCCTCCTTAAAGTCTGGAGCAGCGTTCTTTCTCTCCCACGAGGCACTCTGTAGCTGATAAGTCTGCGGCGTTCATGACGTGACAGCCCGATTATGTCTATCCATTTGCATTAGTTCCACGGCCGCGTGATCAAATCTGTTTTTTTTTCTCCCCATCTTTTGACTTCTCCAACAAATGCCTCATTTCCCATTCCGCAGACTCCGGCGCGGGAAGATGTTCCAGGAGCAGCGTCACCCCCAAATTGAAGGTAGATATTTGTGGGTTTCGTTGCTAAAAGAGGTCAAAATAAGGATTTTGATTCTGTCTCCAATCCCTCATCCGTGAAAAGGGTGATATAGTGCTTCTGACAGTCCAGATGCTCCCCGCCTTACGAACGAGATACGTTCCGAGTGGTCGTTCGTAAGGTGAATTTGTTCGCAAGTTGCTTCAGTGCTATATTTTGTATGGAATGTATATTTAATTCAAACACTGAACGGGGAAGTATAAAACACAGACGCTCTAACAGTCGTAAAATAAATTCATAACTAAATTGTAGTACGACAACATATATCATTGGGTCTTCATAAGCCATTACTGAAGCTGCAGGCATGTAATTACTGAATTCAGTGCCAGCAGCCATTACTTTTTGTTATGCATCACATCCTCTTGGAGCGTCAACTGGGAAGAGGGTTTTTCTCCCGCCCATGTAATCTACGCAGCCAATCGTAAACTGACAGGATCTCTGTCTGAACATCATTTCGACATACTGTACCCGCAATAATGTTCATATGTACCGTTATTCGTAACTCGAATGTTTGTAAGTTGGGGAGCGTCTGTCAGAACATAGAGTGAAACTCATCACAGAGTGCTGATCTCAGTTCGGTACACTTTAAATGGCCAAAGATGACTTTGTTATCTTTCTTCCCAGTAATGGCCTGAAATCTGAACACACACTGGGGATGCTAGCTGATGTTATTAAACTTTATTTAAACTTTTGATAGTCGTCCAGTGCAGGAGGGATTTCCTCCTGCTCATTGAGAACAGCCCCATGGCGACCAATGTCAGGGTATGTCATGGACATGAAGCCGTCATGGACATGAAACCGACGCCTGCGAACAAGTTTTGTCCATAATGTGTAAAATCACGTAAAAAGACTTCTACTGAGCGTATTTTACAAAGATTCCACTGCATATAGCTATATTTTACGTTTTAAGACTCACGCTAAATATTCAAGTCTTGTTTTTGAGTTGATGACGATGCCTGACCTGACGTCACGTCTGGAAAGCCCCTGACCGAGAAAGCGACACACAATGCATTTTGGGTACTTTGTTTGGTCTGAAATTAGAAGGAAAACACATAAATAACACGGTGGTGAACCGTTGTGTGTTGCACCAAGACTACTATTTCATACGAGTTGACACAAATTCACAGCAGTCAAATCAGCCCATTTCCAATGGAGCTTGGGCGCCATCTTGTGCATTTTCCGGGACGCTACATTTGAGTCCTGACGGCTCAATTGATACGGTGGTACTTCTTTAATCGATTGCAAACATTTATCCTTTCCTCTTCAGAACTATTTGAATCATATTCATAACTGGATGAGTGACAAGAAAGCATCTTCTCCGAATCTGAAGCCATTGTTTTGATTCTAGAGCAAGGCAAGATGTCCCGGCGTGACGTCACGAACAAGGGGCCGGGGCTTTCTGAAACTGAAACTTTCTGAGGTCATTTTGAAGTAGTTTTGGGACACTAAGTCATTTTTATTGGGGTTTTTCATTTGACTAAAATATCAGTTTGTTTTGCGTATTTTCGATGCTATGAAATGTTTTTATGATGTCAGTGAGGAAATAAAAAAATGGTGTCAGTTGTCCTTTAAGTATGTTGTATTTCAGTCAGGACTGAGTTTTGTGTTATTTGAGGTCAGACCCCAAATTCCGCCGCGTCTCATCCTTGACGATACTTTGAAATCAAAATTCTTTTGTTTTGCAATTCCGTGGAAAAAATGCTCTGTTGCGTCGTCACATTTCATTTCATATGAACTGAGGGAAATCGTGAGATGAAACGTGAGACATCACATCGAGCAAATACTGAACATTTCACGTTTACCATTATTGTTTGTAAAAGGGGGCTGTATAAATATTCATATTCCCAGAAATTCAGCCTCTTCTTTGACAGCAAGCAGAGACCTGGACCTGAATCAACACTTTGTCCTTGCCATGAATAATACCGCTTTATTTTGTGATATTTGCTGGACCATAACGATGTGATTGATTGGAGAGCTTGCGCAAGATCTGGTTTTAGCATCACAGGAAGTCATGAATATTTTGGCTGTTTTGCAAGCTTTCTTGTGGAGGCTGCTTCAGTAATCGGTAGAACAATATCATGCAGTTTGGTGGGAATCAACGCTGAGTTAAAAATATAGAAAATACACAAAGCATTATTCGCATGGCTATCAAGCATTTCGACACTTTGTCCTCATTCCATGGATCTGCTCCACACAGCTCTTGAACTGCATCGGTTTGCACTTGTGGTACCATTTCTCACAAATGTCTCTTCTCTTTACAGTTGAAGTGGAAGTGTAAAAATGACGGCGGCACAAACGGGGGCTACTGTCAAGACTTTCTTCTTAAACTCTTACAAAAGGTAATGACAAACTGCATGAAAGACAAGCGATTAACTCATTCACTGCCATTCACAAATTCATTCGGGAATTGAAAAGATGACGCAGAGCGCCATTCCCAAATTTGTTCGGGGTTTGGTTTGGTTTTCTAGCAGAGGGTGCCGATCAAGCGTTGGTCAGACCTCTGGCAATTTTTTCCCTTACACTAGGGGGCAGCATTTCCCTCTTTTCCATGTTAGTGCTTTATTCCAGCTTCAGCTGTTGTTAAAGCGCGATATAAACCAATATGCATGTATTGCATTGTATTTTGGACAGCTGCCCTCATTTCAAGCTCATATAAGTCCAGACCCAAATAATTTAGGAATTAATTCTTTTTTTCTGATGAAAGAATCTAAGGTTTCTTAGGCTTCACTGAATATTTATGTAGTCCTAAAACTCAATATTCTGTGGGTCTTGGAATTTGAGTGATAATGACAAAAACCCTGGCTCTGGAGTGGACACATTTTTACACGTCTGGCCCAATGTCAGACTTTTCAATTCTCAAATAAATTCGGGAACATCAGCGAATGAGTTAATCAGTGCCAAGAGAAAAAAAAGTGTTCTACTGATGCAATGTACGCCACCATATGCTTCCTCATATGGCTGTTGCAGTGCAAACGCCGGCCCAAAATGAGGATAGGGCAAGTGTCACTGACGTCAAGTTGTGTGGGGAAAAAATAGTTTTAGTTTCTCCTTCGCACACGCTCACTTCAAAAGAAACCTCGGTGGGATAACCTTGTCAGGGTTACGACAGTAGATAATGAGGCTGTTGCCTTTTATTGGAAGAACTGTCGAAGGAAAAATATTTTGGTTTGACATGGCAAGCTGTAATGGATGACGGTTAACGGCTTTGCACAGAGTGGGAAAACAAGTATGGAACGTGGAAGAGTTTGCCTACGTGTCCCTGCGGCATGTAAAATAATACATTCTCTTTGTTTCTTTTGATTTGTGGGCAGGGGTTTTGTCATGTTCAAATGTTATTTTATGCCTTTTAGCGTCTTTTTTGTGTCAGCATGTAGGGTTGCTCTGCAGTGATTTGAAGAAGCAGTAACAGTTGAGTGCACTTCACAATGTTTTGTTTCGTAGAATTGGAGTCTGAAAGGACTTCTTGCCAATGCAATTGACTCAATACAGAACAGTAGAGGTGCTATTATTATTATTATTATTATTATTATTATTATTATTATTAACAACAACAACACTAATAATAATTGTAATAGTTATTAGTAGTATTAAATCCAATCCAATATTAATAATGTAATGGTATAATAATAAGAGATGTATATTAATTTATAATAATTATAAGAATTATAATAATATAATAGCAAAATGTGATATTAATAATATACTTTATTATTAATATTCTAAGAATTATTATTATTAATAACTAATTATACACATACATAATTATACATGGTGTTATATATAGCAAATATTATCTATCACATTTATATAACATAATTCTATGTAATTATACTACTACTATCACTGTACTACTACGATTACTACTACAACTATTATTATTAATAATAATAATAATATAGTTGATTAATAATACATTTATAATGTATAATATAAAAATATTATATTACTAATATACTTTATTATTATTGATATTATAAATAAGAATAATGATAATAACAATAACTTATGTATATATTAATAATACATTGGACATATATACAGAATTATACATTATTATGTATACATATATACACACACATTTATATAACATTTAGATATATTAACATTATATAATATAACACGTCTGTGTAAGCTCTCAGTCGTACAGGAGTGGTCCATCGATGTAAAGGTTTCTTCAGCCGTCATCTGTAGTTTTTTGAAGGTGTCGGACGTTTCGCTTCTTATCCAAGAAACTTCGTCAGCAAACTAAAGTCTTACTGGTATTTTAGGCCCTATATATATATTCCTACTGTCCAGACATGGCGGTGCCGTACGAGCACCACCTCTTTGAGTTTAACAAACTCAGTTTCACCTCCTCAAGGCCCCCTGCCAAGGGGGATTTAGGGATTGCACTGGGAATTGTCCCACTAATCTTTCGAAATGGTGTTACAGTAACCCAGTTAGCCTTACTGAGTCCGGAAAAGAAACCTTTTCATCGATATATACAATAACAGCTTTTTTGGGTGTGTTTTATTCCACTTGGGATTTTTTCTTGTGAAGGGTTTTCAAATGTTTTTTTTGTTTTGGTTTTTAATGTTCATCTCATCTCGTTTAACTTTTTTTCCTCTCCATTCTTATATCCAGTATGGAGACGTGTTGAATGTAGTGATGTCAGTCAAGAAGACAGGAAGCGCGGTTGTTGAATTTGCAACTGTGAGGGCAGCCGTAAGTACCTAACTCTTGGTCTATGGGTCCTCATTTGGTTGTTAAAAACATTGCATAGATTTTCAGGAAGCCACATTTTCCCCCTTATGATTTCTGTCAAATCCCAGTTCATTAATTTTAATGCGGTCTGCTTTATTAAAACCACAACAGCCATCACATATGCTTCACCCACAAGAAAATATCAGCGGCATCACATATTTTTGTTGTTTCCTGCTCACAACATTTATTGTTGTTGTTTTGTTTTGGTTTTTTTCTCAAAACATTTTTCTACTCACCTGGGAAAATCAGTGTTGTCTATGCCCACACATATGCATGTTAACAATGACTTGTAATCTTGCAAAACTCTTATGGTAGCTCGTTTCAGAGTCTAAATTAGATGATAAATGATTTTGTTGCTCTTCTTAGGAGCTGGCAGTAAAGAATGAAAGAGGCCTGAGTGAAAATCCATTGAAGATTTTGTGGCTTGAAGGCCAGCCAGAAATTGATCCTTCATCTCAGTTCATGTCAACACAGGTACAGCTGTTCGCTCACTTGAAAATGTTGGAATTCTTCTCACACTTTTCTTCATGTGCACCAACTTCACAATTCCAATGAAAAAAATGTGATTTTTGTAAACACTTCCCCACAAAAGAGAGTCATGAAAACCTTTTACAAGTTTATTTCATATCAGTGGAGCACAGAGTGCGGCCAGGCTTTTGCAACAATTGCATGGCTTTGAACATCTTGTTTGATCAAATGATCTTCAGTTTATTTGCTTTGAAGTCAAGAGGATGTGGGCCTGCGTTGGCTCCAAGCCTCTGAGTCCCGCTGCTCATTAGTGATCCTAACCTGAAGGGTGCCAGGAATGGCGTTCTTCACGTAGTAACGTGGAGGGTGCACTGTGCTGTAATGTTAAGATAGTACGTCACTGTGCCCTCTTTTGGGTCATTTACAGATGAACCTTTGGATTGGAGAAGAATGGAAGGAATGTTGCTTTGTTTCATTGTCGAAATGTTTATAGATCTAGTTCACCTTTTCAAAATGTATCGCCTAGGAACTATTACAAACCGCAGTAGTAATTTCGTCATTGCGTATACCAGGAGAGTAGATTAAAGTAATCAACATCTTAAGCCTTTAAGGGACAGCGGTCACGACAGTGGACATTTTATCAGATTACAATTTCTCATTATTGGTGCACGAGTAGGTTAAATTACTAGCACCACCTCTTTGAGTTTAACAAACTCAGTTTCACCTCCTCAAGGCCCCCTGCCAAGGGGGATTTAGGCATTGCACTGGGAATTGTCCCACTAATCTTTCGAAATGGTATTACAGTAACCCAGTTAGCCTTACTCATAGCCAAAACTGATTTCTTCATAGATTTAACTCTGCACCCGAGACTGAAGACAACACAGCTGTAGGGGGGTTTTCAAATTAGTCTTCTCTAGGAAGTGTTCTCAATGAGGAGGCCCCCACATGACATAATGTTGATCCACATCTGGTTTCAGGTCAGTGGCCAAAACCTTAGAGGACCCATCGTGCTGGATATTATCTGAAATCAAACAATCAGATCCCACTCCTGTTATTTATCCCGCTATCACCTCGGCACCTCGGCCAGCTGCAAACACACAAGGCGAGGGGCTCTTGTGAGGAATAGCTTCCAGTCCAAATGTAGTGCTGTCCACAGGGAGCAGACACATCCGCATGTGTTCAGTGCAGTACTTCAGACTCAGAGCCTCTCAAAAATTAAGCCTAAACAGTGGGCGCCATGTGTTTTCATTGACAACGCTGACTGCACCTTAACAGGCTTTAATGGATTGAGGATGTAGGCTATTCAATGTCTAGATTCTAATTCTAAGACAAAATGTTGCAAGAAAGTAAAACCGGAGTACATAAAGATAAAAACAATCGGCAAACATCGCTCGGCCTCCTGGCCGATGATTTGGGTAGATTTTCTAAGGGTCATAATCAACCGTTTCAATCGATCGAGCGATGAATTTGTCGGGCTCTACAAAAACGGAGACTTTGGAAAACATACAATATCGATCAAGTGCTATGCAGTCAGTGCAGTGCATTTATTATTTTCAATTCTGCTCAAATTACAAATACAGTAAAGTCTCGTTATATCGGTTATATCGATAGTCCCGCTTATTACGATACTATTTCTATGCACGCAAGGAGAAAATTACATGCGCGCAGGGTCGGATATATCGATAGTCCCGGTTATATCGATATTTTTCGGACTCCCGAGAATATCGATATAACGAGACTTTACTGTACCGTATTTTCCACTGTATAAGGCGCACCCAAAAGCCTTGATTTTCTTCAAAAGATGACCCTGCGCCTTATACGCAGGTGCATCTTATATATGAAGTCATATTGAGCCACAAACTTTTGTCATTCATTGAAGATGCGCCTTATACAGTATATGGAAAAAGTTTGAAAATACATCATTAATTGGGCAACTACATGTACTGTCAGCAGCCACCGACTCCATTTCCACTCCGTAGAAGAAGTAGTACGTAACACCGGCCTCTTCTGTAGCGACTTATAATGTTGTGTGCATTATATTTGGAAACATTTTATATATTCGTATAGTATATTTTTTTCATTCATTGAAGGTCCGGCGCGCCTTATATATGGAAAAGTATTGAAAATACACCATTCATTGGGGGTGCACCTTATACGCCGCTGGGCCTTATACACAGGAAAATACGGTATTTCTTTTCATTTTAGCTTTTATGTAAATTTGCGACTCAATTCTCATGTCAATACAATTCAAATTTTTAATATGCCATTGGAGGCTAAAAAAACGGATCTCCTTGTTTCATAGGAAGGGTTCACTGGTTTCAATTAACATCAAATATACCGACGCATGCAGAGATGTGTGTATTTTTAATTATTTTTGAACTATATGATGTGATTTTAGCATGGTCCAAATTATTGTCCGAGGACACTCTTCTAAAGATCTGTTTTGGAATGCTCTAGTCCCAACGCTATTTAACCTGATAAAATGTACTGCCTTGACTTGACACGAAGCTCAAACAATGTCATTTCTACACCATGGCCATGTGTGTGTGAAACCTGCAATCCATTTCAGTAGCATCAAGTTATGCTCGGAGACGTGAGTACATTTGCCAAAGCAATCTTTTCGGTGTTTAATCATAAAAGCTATGCTCAAAGAGATGACGATGCTTTGGGTATTCTGTATGACAGCAAGTTTAAATGTTTGGATACAGAGAAACAGTACCAGATGTGATTGAGATTTGTGCTGGGGAGGCACTATATATCGTTGGATTTGCCTTCACATCCCCTTCTTGAGTCAATCATGTGGCAGAGCACTTGTTGATCTATTGTCGATCCGATCCGTCACACTTGACCTCCACAAATATAACTTCACATAAAATATTCGCGTTGGTTGTATTTGCCTTTTCAAATATGGCTTTACATCACAGGGCGTTAATATCTTACACTTCTTTTCTCTGACAAAGAAACTTTGATTGAAGTGCCCTTGTATCAGACAGAGAATCACGTCCACATCATTAAATGCAAATTGGCAACTTGCAGTGAAGGTAACCGCTGGTTCTTATTTAAACGTCGCTGAATTTAAAGTGTAAATTTCTGAATATTTCCACTCTGATGATAAAGATTGGACCACAAATGTGGTCCAATCTTTATCCAAAATGACAAGGGGAAACAAATAAGAGTCTGATTCACCCTTTCATGCACCAATGATGGTAACCTGCAACCTGTATTGATTCGCTGATAACCTGATAAGCTGTCCATTGTAGTAACCGTTATCCCCAAAATGGTTAAGCAAACACCACAAAAACTCAACTCAACCGTATTTATAGAGCACTTTCAAACAGAAACACTGATTACAAAGTGCTGTACAGGGGCAACTATCACATACAGGCAATATAGCAGTCACAAAGATAGTCGGAAGCACCAGGGAGTAAAACAAAGATCAAGTCTGAATCATACTGAATGGAATGTCAAAGAGTACAAGTGAGTTTTGAGACGGGGTTTTAAAGATGGCCAGCGAGGGGCTTGCCGAATGTTGAGTGGCAGGTCATTCTAGAGAGTGGGACCAGCAACCGGATAAAGCTTGATCCACTCCGAGCCTCGGTTTAGTTAGGTAAACAGGAGGAGGCCATTTAAAGATTTGAGGACAAATCATAAAATCTTGAAAAGGACTCTAAAATGTATAGGGAGCCAGTGAAGGGATGCTAGAGTAGGAGTTATGTGCTCCCTCTTACGAGTACCAGTCAATAGGTGAGCAACAGCATTCTGGACCAACTGGAGACACTTAATGGAGGATTGGCTGGCTCCAAAGTAAAGCGCATTACAGTAATCGAGCAGAGATGTGACAAAGGCATGAATTACCGCTTCAAGGTGGCAATTGAGTAGGAGAGGTTTTATTCATAGACAAAACAATCAATTTACAAGATTCCTGGTATGTCTGATTTTAATTGCTCTCTTGAAGTGATGCCAAAACACCTAAATTGGGTAGAACTTTTATATAAGTTAGTACAACACTTTGCCAGTGACAAAATATGTTTAAAATTCTTGGTGTTCATCAGTCCACTGTTATATAAATTAGAAATTCCTAATTCTGAAAAATTGCGAAGGGAAAATCACAGTGTGTGGGATGCTAACCTGATTCGGGGCCTGGATGGTTTCTTATCTTCTATGGACAAATGACAATTCAAACAAGATATTTTGCAGAAATAAACTTCAGGCCATTTGACGTTGAGTGTTGCAGCAGTATAGTGATCCGAGACTTAAACGCAAATCAACAACAGAAATGGCCTCTGAAGAAGAAAACATGCAATGCAATTAAAGTCTTGACCCCAACCCGGTTGAAATACTGCGGCATAATGAGCTATTCATACCAAACATCCCAGGAATCTTGCAAAGCTGTAACGGTCTTGTGAAGAGGAATTCATGCTGATTGTTGTGCGTGTCTGTTCTGCAACTTGAAACATTTGGTTGCGCTTACTGGCGCTAAAGGGGAATCAACCATTTATTAAATCCGAGATTTCACCTTGCTTTATCATCGCTGTCCTGTCACAGTTTCCATAAAATTAGAAAAACATACATATTGTTTATTCGGTATGAATTGAAACTAAATCTGTTTATTCAAATCACGCCACATTTTATTATCTGTTTATGCTGAAGAAATGCACTTTTTTCCTCTCAGTGCACCACCGGAATTAAGACCATTAGTTTTAAATACAAAAGATTTTTATTCTCCATCTACAAACATTCTTACATTTTCATTCATTTGTCAAACAAAAACAAATTTCGTCACAATTGATTCCCCCCCCCCCCTACATCGAGATTCATGTCTTTTAAGTGTGTTGACAGTATTGTTTCGGCCACAAAACCATCACTTATAGGAATTTAAAATATGCAGTTCTTTACTTCTCCAAAAGACCAAACATAACAGTGAAGCATTTCACAATATGATGTAAAATGTCAAAACAATCAGACGCTCAGTTTAAAATAGCGGCAAACAAAACAGATACAGTCCAGGCTCGCCCACAGCATTGCTGGTTCTGTTGGACATGTACAGTACAGAATTCAGAAGTCTATTTTTTTTGCCGCGGGACACTTGTGGTTTGTGCCGAACCCACATGCTTCTTTGGTTTTGCGGCTCATTGTGGCTTTACCCCACAATTGGATTCAGTGTCTTTGTACCCGCTCTGAAAGATGACTGACTGGAGATGTGTCTTGTCTCCATCATTCCATATGTGCCCGCCTTTCCCTGTATTCTTTGACTTTTTCATGTGGGCCTCAGCATATGATTTACAACCACATATTTTTCATGTCGGGGGTTTGTTTGGTCACATTGTTGTTTAAATCTTCGTCAAGACTTTCACAGCTGAAATGGATGCCTCTGGTCATCTTCCCTCAACACCCCGCACATATGTGGAAGTGTATCACTTTACCATTGACCACTTTCCCAATGCGGGACACTGCAGCTAAGAAAACAGCCCGTTCCATTTTTCTACTTACTTATCTCTGAGGTTTTGGACCTGTGGCGTGGCTTGGACTACAGTGAAACCTGCCATCGCTGGCAATGACTTTTATTGAAAGCAGAGCGAAGTGTTTGTTTTCACGACATTGTTAGGAATAAGAGATGGGGGGTACCTTGGTCTACCTTTGAGTGGGGCCTCAGAGATGCGTGCGGAGGAAAAATTGCCGTCTGCACGCAACAGATTGGCAAACACGCCGAGGTATCACAGCTCCAGGACCTTGGGTTCCAGTTGCAGTGTTCTTTAAACGCTACACTGCTTAAGCCAAACCACCAGTCCGTTTTTTGGACTGTGTGGTTTGGTGGTTTCCCTGTAAACACACTAGATCATGGGTCGAGAACCTATGACTTGCGAGCCATATATGGCTCTTTTGATGATTGCATCTGGCTCGCCGATAAAACTAAATACATAATCTCGCTTTTTTGCTGTTCATTTCTTGTTTGGGCTGCAGTTGGTGGAAAGCGCAAGTTTGATTGGATGATACTGACTTAGGTTGGTGGAAAGCGCAATTTTAATTGGATGATACTGGCCATTCATGTTGAAACAGGTAAACGGCCCTTTTAAATAAGCCCGCCGAGTTTAAAAAAATGACGAGTACATACACTTCAGGTTGAATGGACCGAATGATTCGCATTTGTGGAGAGAAAAAGTTCTGATTCTAATTTGCAATGAAACAATGCCATCGATGAAACAGTTGAATGTCAGTGGCACTTTGACAAGCCCCATGCTAACGTTAGCATCAATATATTTCTGCGAGAGACAGCAGAAAGCTAGTGTGGAAGCTAATGAGCCGTGTGCAGGCTCGCTAACAGTAACTTCGCCTGTGGACCCGGCAAGTTGACTTTCATTCTGATCGTTTGGCTGGATTTTTACCAATCATGAGGAACGGAAAACCATTCATGTTAATGGTGAGTACTATCAAAAGGTTACTTTGAATAATACATTCTGACATTTTGTTGAAAAGTGGTCGTGCGTGTTTGCGTGTGTGTGGCTCTCACTGAAAACATTTCTAAATATCTTACTTTTATGGCTCTCTTAGCCAAAAAGGTTTCAGACCCCCGCACTAGACACTAGACATCTCACAATCTTTGTACAGTGAAGCAACTGTCAGTGTTAAACTTTGTTCATCACCTGCAGAACATCATCCAAAATGGAAGGGCCCAGATCGAGGCTAAAAGAAAAGCCGTTGTCCTCCTCTTTTTGTTTCTCTTGAATTTTGTCACCGTCCACCGAGGAGTTTCCATTCATGTCTGCACTTAGGTCGCCCCATCCAGCGGAAAATTTAGTGTTGGCAGCGTTGGTTCCTTTTTCTTGCCTGTCCACCAATATCATCTCAGCTTCCTCGCTGTCCAGCAGTGGCATAGAGTTGCATTTCTTCCTCTTCTGGCTAGCATTGTCCTGCTGCACCGCGGGCCAGTCCGGGCTCTGCGAGCCTTCTGCCTCCATGTTCAGACGAGGGGGCTTTGGTGGCGGCGAGCAGGCAAGGAAGAGATTTTGCTCGCTTTGAGAGCTTTGGAGAAGCAGACTTTGGCCCATTTTTAGGAAGGAAAGGTCTCCAAAGCTGTCTCTATGGGTGTCATTTCCAATATGTGAAATGTGTCGGAAATCAGCCAGCGGTAGACTGATCATGTTGACAGAAAGAACCTCTCTGCGCTTTGAGTGTCTGCTTGACCAACGGCCAGTCGGCTTTCTATGCAAGGATGCTCTAAGTGGCATCTTGGCAATGTTTAATACAGAATTCAATATTATTGCTTGTCCAATTAAGATGACGAGCAATGTCGTAGAACGCAGTACGTCCTTCTTTGTTCAACAGTCAACACTTTGACATTTCGGAAGGATCATTGCCATCTGCAAAACCAAAAAAAAAACATGATATTTTTGTCATACTCAATGGCAAATGTAACATTTTCTTTCTTTCATATCTGTAAAATCTTTTTTTTAATGGAGAGGCTTTCGAGAACTATTCAAACCGATCAGTCCATTGTTGACTTCATGAAAAATTGACAAACCAGATTGTTCATGGCATGATTAAATTAAACTGTCCTTTGTTAGCAACTAAAAACACAGCTACACATGAAATAAAAATGAAACGCTGAAAGACCATCAAAAAGCCCGTCACGTTTTGTGACTTGTAATTATTGTATAAAACCAAACGGTGTGGACAAATGCCGCTGCGTAAATGGGATAATCCAGTCAGGGTCTGTGATTTTAACAGTCTCCCAAACAGCTTTGCCTAGATTACATCTTTGTTCGTGACTAGAAACACTCACTGTGTGAATATGTAAGACACTACCACAAACAGGTTTTGTTGGCCCGTAAAGGTTTTATCGCCACTTTAGTAGCAGCGGGAGATTGGAGCGCACGGACAAAGCAGCATTCCTATCCCAACATGTCAGTTTGGCCAAGGAGGAATATCAGCCATGAGTTTTTGTCCAGAACGCAATTATTGTAGCCAAGTTTATATGAAAGACGCCCATTACAGCAGGTTGTACAAGAAACACTCTTAAATGATCTCCAAAAGATGCCAGGAAAAAAAAAGGGATCTCGCCCTTGAAAACACAAACCAATATAAAAAAAAGAAGGATGAATTATTTATAGCTTTTCGGTTCTTACCTGTGTTCTTTGAGCAAACACCGGATACATGAACTCTCAGCTCGCATACTCAAACTGCCATGAAACTTGGCTTTGCTTCGCAGCTGAACACAGGCGAGCATGACATGACGGAACTTGTTCAACTGTTGCAGAGATCTTCAATAGGCAGCCCGGGGATGTAAACCACCCGAGATAAAATTGGGTTTTCCTTAGTGACACAATCGAGTTTTTCCCCATCCGGATACGTCTAGCTACCTTTTACTTTAAATCCTTTTCCAGCGCGAATCCTTCCTTGTGCCAACTCCCATTTTCCCTGTGGGACAATCCAAGTGTGCTGCCGTTGAAAGTCTCTTCTTGAGCAATAAACCAGGTGAGGTCAGAGTCCAAACGAGTCAAAGCCTCAAGGTAGAAAACAATCGTTGATATTTCCTTCACCTTGCTCTCATTCCCATTCTCGGATGGTTGCCAAGCCGTCATATAGATATCATCCAGGGTACTGAAATGAGTTGATATTTTATTTATTTTAAGTCACTTATGTCCTGCAAAATGCTTGGCTGCACCCATTACCTATGGAAAAGGGTGGACACAGTGCTAACGCCACTGCCGCCTGTATAATGCATGATGGGGCCAAAGGGAGAATGGTTGACTTTCAATCGCGCTGCAAGGTGTGTTTTAGAATGTGCGTGCTCCATTGCGTGGACGCGCCTTTGTAAAAAAAAAAAGAAAAAAAAAGCAGGAAGTCACGGTCAGTCAGCAAACAGACCAGCTACCCAGAGGACGAGGTGAACTGATCCCTAATCTCCATGTCATTGTCTCTCTGCTCTGCTGATTTCATGATTTCCCGACCCGCCGTCGGCTCGTCTAAAGCCCCTTAGTCGTAGCAGTCCGCAGGCCCTTCTGCCTGACTGGAGGCCTGCGGCGTCACTGTGCAATCAAAGCGCAATATCACACACAGACATGTGTGTGCAGGCGGCAGCGGTTACACAAGAGAGGGATAAAAGCAAGAGATAACGGGTTACAGTTTTAATCGTCACATCTGCCGACTTTGGAATGTGACAGCGATCCAGGGGTGGGAGTCAAAGTGAAGGACATGGTAGAATCCTTTGTTGTGTTTCATTGAAATGTCATTCTAGCTGCATTTTTCCCCCACCATCCTCCTCTCATTCTTTTTATCGGATTCACTCAGATCACTCAGATCAGATATTACCGTCCTGTTTATAAACCTCTTACTCACAAATATTCAACACGCATCGGGAATGAACAAGTGGTATCTTCCACATTGATCTAATAAACAATAGGCGTTACCCCTTTTGTTCTCTCGCCGCGCACTCTTGATGCCAGAATTGCAGACGCAATTACTCACGCAAATGAAATTATCATAACATTTATTCAATGGTGGAGTACAATATTAATGAACCCTTGTTACATGACAACCGTTTCCCCCCACCGCCACTGATAACCTACAAAAACGCAACCGCTTTCTGTTTTTGCCCAATCTGTAGTGCTAAATTGATACAGCCAACTATGTAAATGATTTTTTCACTCTCACATTATTCATGATTATTTTTTAGCAACATAGATGATGAGAAAGTCACAACTAGACAAGTTTATGTGGTCATTTCTCAAAGACATTTGTTTCCTCGTACTTAATCTTTTGTAATCCCTTTACAGATGTTTCGATGAAAAACTTCCCAGGGATAGGTTGTCATCACGGTTTGTCTCCTGTGAGATGACTCAAGGCTGAATTTGTTTGACAATGCTCCCAGACCCCCCAAAAAATTGCATCATGACGGTCAACGCACCAACAAATTTTCCTTTGGTCAAAGTCGAGGTGTGCCATTATTGAAATTTACAATGAGATTTAAGAATGCTAACAGCAACAGTAGTTTGCTTGACAGGATTAGGGTCGAGTATGAGTATGGCTGTAGTACAGATTCTGACCGAAAATACTTTGAAATTTCATCAAAAAAGACGTCACAACAAATTCGTCGTCACTGCATTTCAGATGAGGTCTTCCTTATTGGTTACGTCCACAAAGTAATTCAGCTACAGCATCTCCCGCACCCCTTGTGAGGGAGGCTAAACAGATCAGAAAATGGATGGATGTAAATTTACTTATTAATAAATGCCAAAGGTCAGGCTAAGAATGTAAAACTATCTACCGGCTGCCATAATGATGAAAAGATCATTGGGTATTTCCATTAAAAACAGAGCTTTCAAGTAAATATCATGCACAGCATGGATTCATTGGACTGGTGCTGCACTATAAACAAGAAGAAGCACTTTCAACATAGCAAGGCAGACTCAACGGGCACCACCTTATTGTTTGTTTTGAACTTGGATTTTGTCATTAGTCCCTCCACGCCTGACCTATTTTTCACATCTCCAAGGCTGCGACTGCTTTTTTTTAAACCAGTCTTCCAGACGCTCTTGCTTTAGTAGAAAATCTGTCGCAATCAGAGAGCTTTTCCTGGAAGCCAAGGACGTAAGACATTTTGCTTTTTATAACAATATATTTTAGGCTATTAAAGAAGCCAAAACACAGCACATTAGCTATTCCGTGATGCCTGAGCACATCCATCATGAGAAATTTGAAACCAGGAGTTCAGGACTCTGTTGCCATTTCTCTTTTCACTGTTTATTTCGTTTGCTTAACAGTTTCCAAATTACTCCATCTAAAGGCCTCATGCAACGCTATGCATACAAGTCCACATTTACCACCCGCACCTATCTATCCTCTCTCAGTTACAAAATCTGCAGTCTACACACAACAGTGATTATCTGTGGCCAGTTATTTTGCACTTGGTTGTTACAGCTTTGGGCGAACTATTGACAAATGTGTTACTGGATATGATATATAGCTGTGCGCATCACAGTTCTGGTATTCTTTTCCAAATCCGCACTAAAGATTGTTGGCTCATTTCTGTCCCTCTACCATGTCTCTCATGGAAGAAATCACAGTATCTACAGTATCCACAGTAGCTACAGTAGCTACAGTATCTAGATAGCTAGCTATCCATATTTCTAGCTATCCAGGTATCTAAATATCTAGGTATGCAGCTATCCAGGCATCTGTGTATCTAGGTATCCAGGTATCCAACTGTCCAGGTATCCAGATATCCAGGTATCTAGGTATCCAGGTATCTAGGTATCCAAGTATCCATTTATTTTTTTAAATATTCTGATTGAACTCTAGATGTTACCTGTTGGCATTCAATCAGTGATTCTGTGCAACTCAGCATCTTGGATTGGATTAGCCTTTATTGGTCTCGCAATGGAGAAATTTACATTTCACAGCAACAAAGTCATGAAAGGAATATGTCCCTTTTGCGTTTCAACGGGTTGGCAGAGGATGTACTTCCTGAGGCTGCTAAAGAAGCATCGCCTGCCACAGGAGGTGCTAAAACATTTCTACACGGCTGTCATCAAATCCATCCTGTGTTCTTCCATCACCGTTTACTTTTGGGCCGCCACAAAAATGGACAAAATCCAACTTCAACGGACAGTTATGACGGTGGACAAAATCATTGGCACCACCCTACCCACTCTTGAGGACTTGCACACTGCAAGAATCCAAACAAGGGCACGGAAAATCCTACTGGACCCTCCACACCCTGCCCACCACCTTTTCCAGCTACTCCCCGCAGGCAGGCGCTACCGATCCATGCGCACCAAATGCAGCAGACATTTAAACAGCTTCTTCCCCCAAGCCATTAACTCTTTAAAGTTTAAAGAGTAACACAAATAAAACTGTATAGTGCCTCTTTGCAATTTTTTGATCATGATACTGCAGCGTGTTCTACCGGAAACAAATTCCTTGTGTGTTCTACATACTTGGCAATAGAGATGATTCTGATTCATATTCTTATTTTTGTGGCCCAATACACATTTTACTCTTCATTGTGAGTCATGTATTTAAAACATGTGAGCTATCTAACGGGTTGTCATAGTCATTGATCTGCAAGAGGTATTTACGAAGACCATGTCTGCAGAATGTCGCTTGCTTTTGCTGCCTTATCAAAAGGCGCTCTTGTGCTGGAACTCCATTCGGGCACCAGATGTTCTCAAGACATGCGTGTAAATGGTTAAGTACAGGAAGTAGATTCTGGACCTTAATCTCTGCGTAGTGTTTGTTCTTCACCAACAACAGCACTGTCTGTAATCGACCAGACCTTTGGGGTTTTACGTCTGCTGAGTTTCATAATGAGTGATGATTAATCCATCCAAGCATTTCCAGAGCTTTGTCTGTATAGGTTCACCTTGTTGCAGATGCAGTACGCTCACTTGCGTGTTTGTTTAATTTAGCAGGGGACACACAGACACACACATAAATCATCCCCTCCATATCTCGGTGACACAGAGTCCTTAAAAGACAACATAAGCCACCAGATAAATAGTTCCTTGATTAAATTCACGCGAGTGGTTGAGAGTCTGAGACACATGCGACTTCCATTTCATGTCTTGGCAGTGACTGCTGCACATATTGTGCTTGACTTAGAGACCTTTTACTTTAAAAGATCTCATGGTTTTTAATGAGTAATCCATTGTCAAATACTACCTGAAATAGCTATGTGACTTGAAGATTAGGAAACAATAACAATGTAATATTTAATCAAAAGCGCTTAATGACACAGCCTATTCATTTTTATGGCCCGTGACTGCGACCTTGATGGAAGAAACTAAAATCAGTAAGAGGACTTTAAAAATTCACTTTGAAAGGTGGAGTCTTTTTTTTTTAGGCTTGCCGCATACAAGCATATGTGACCTGTTGTGTGTTCACTCTTTGAGTCACACATAATCACTTCATGGATGCTCATTGAACTTGTTGGGATTTCAAAAAAAAAAATCCCTCGAAGGAAATAACTGTACAAGCTATAATTTGAAGGACATTTTAACTTTCGGGAATCTCACGCCATTGTAAGAAGCATACGTGTACACATTTACAATTATTTTTGTGCAAGAATCCACACCACTGTGTAAATACCCCCGAGGCAATGACCTGCCTCATCTAGTTTAGTTTAACACACACATACAGCACACACAGACACAGACACAACCACACACACACATACACATACGCTTTTCATATTTTCTGGGGACCACGTTTCGGCTCATAACACACATATACACACAAAAAGGCCAGCTCTATTAATATGTACTGTATTTTCTCGGAGTATAAGGCGCACCGGAGTATAAGGCACACCCCAATGAATGGTGTATTTTGAAACTTTTTTCCATATATAAGGGACACCAGAGTATACGGCATATAATATAACATATAATAGAGAAATATCCAAAAGTTTTCTAAATACAGACGCTCCCAATTTACGAACGAGATACATTCCGAACAGTCATTCGTTAGGTGAATTTGTTCATAAGTTGCTTCAATGCTATATTTTGTATGGAATGTATGTTTAAGGCTTAAATAAGTATGTTTAAGGTGTATATGAGTGTGTTTAGGGCTTGTATAAGTAACCTGTATTGGTTTGTACTGAAAAATAAAGTCAAAGTCAGCTTTATTGTCAAATATGCTAATATGCTTCACATACAGCACAGATGAAATTACTGTCCTCCCCTACCCAGCATGCAAGGCACTTATAATGGCTTTTACAAACATAATAAACACAAAAACACCAATTTGCCGGGAGAGGGGAGCCGCTGCGTGCTCTTGCGCCGCCATCTTGGGAAAATAAACATTTAGTATAATATATGCTCTATAAAGATATGTACATGTACAACTGGAGAGAATACTACATGTTACTACAAAAATGTTCGTATGTACAGTTGTTCGGAACGCAAATGTTCGTAAGTAGGGGAGTGTCTGCATAAGGCAGACCACAGAAGAGCCCCAGGTTACGCACAACTTCTTCTACAGCGGGAAATGGAGTCGGTGGCTGCTGACAGTAGATGTGAGACCTTTTGTGGCGCAATATAGCTTCACATATAAGGCGCACTTGCGTATAAGGCGCAGCTTTTGAAGAAAATGAAGGCTTTTGGGTGCACCTTATACACCGGAAAATACGGTACATAATGAGTCAATTTGTCCAATGTGATATTGTCTTTTGCTTGAACATGAGTCTGTTCATATTCTTCTCAAATCTCAATTGTATTTATAGAGCACTTTCAAACAGCCAACTTTACTCATCTTGAGGTTTTTCCATCTTCTTGAATACAGTAAAACAGAAACATAAAGTAAACTACAACTGCATATATATAGTGTACCCCTATAAAAATAATTTCAGAAAAAGAATATCATGAATACTCGTCAGGCTTCTCGGCAATATCACATCTGCCGCAAGACAACTGTGCAGTTTATTTTTATTTTCATTGATTATTTTATGTTGGGGCAACACAGAGGTTTGCTGTTAGCAGTTCGGCCGCGGTTTGAATCTTTTGTGTGGCATTTGCATGTTATCACCGGTTTTGGCTTGTCTCATGGCTCTCTGGCTTCTCCCAAAAATGTAATATTTTCAGTGTTTAAATTATCCATTTATGTGAATGGTCCCAGCTAACCCTTGACCCTAATGAGGAAAAAACAGTTTAAAAAAGTGGGTGAATGTGGTGTTATTTTTTTGTTTTTTTTTTGCCAAAATATTCCATTAATTAGTCCAGTAGTATTTTGTATTGTCACTCATCTGATAACTTGGCCAGGAGATAAAGGCAGCGGCCACCTGCATCCCGAGCTGCCACCTGCTGCGCATGTCTTAGAAGGCGATGACTGCCTGTTTAATCACTCGACTGACTCACAGCACAGGAGGCCATCATGATGTCATTACTGGCCCGGGGACAACCTCGGTGTGCGCCTGTTTTGAGGTCCGGCCATGTGCTGATGTCACAGAGATAATCCTTAGCTTGTTTCAGTGTGCATGTGTTTGTTTTACTGCCATACTGCCTCTGCGGTGGCCTTGTTCCCGCTTCCCTTGACTTTGCGCAGGACCCCCCGCCCCCTCTTGTTTGTGTTTTGTGGTTTCCGACTCATTCTGGGCCCCAGCATTGTCACGCCGCGCACATGTAATGTCCATGGGCACAGTGGGTGTCGAGTTAACGGGCGTGATGCACTGGCTAAATATGTACATTACTTGGCATCGTCGGGCTCACTTCCATGGCGCGGAGAGCGGGGTACGGCTGGAGAGAGGGCAACCGGTAGAACACCGATGACCCAGACCCACGCCCGCCCGCCCCCGTGGCGTCCGAATCAGGTCGTTTGCAAGTCTTTAGCACAGAGTTCAACATTTTGAATGGATTTCGACTTACGACCATTTTGACTTGCGACCGGCTGGTCGGAAGGGAACCCGGTCGTGGATGTTACCTGTACTTTATTATTGCTAGAAATATGTTGTAACTTGTTAAAAGTATTAATGTTTACATGTAAAAAAAAAATCATAAAATTGGGCAATGAAATATTACACACGCGTGTGTTATTTTTTTCTCAGTAAGTAAGGAAAAATTGAGCCATTAGTAAGAGTCGCAGTGTCTCGCAAGTTGATAGGTATGGAAAACAGTCCGATATCCCGCGACTTGCATGATGTCAAACTTACCATTGGAGGGCGTGGTGGGGTTCGGTTTACGTTTCCAAAGGGAGACTGCGCTAGTTTCCAACAGCTTGCTTGTATAATTCCTTGCGCCCTGTTTAATTTGAGGATGCAAGAGGTATTTAGAGGATCTAATGGTGTTTGCGTGATATTTCATCGTTACGTGTCAGACGATAGGCTTGAGCTCACATTGCTGGAATGATAATAGCAGCCTTCCTCAATCCAGGGGCCGCACGTTTGGGGGAGTCATGGGGAACTTCCCCCTCACCGACCCGCTCCTCTTCCTCAACACATAGCCTCATTCGCTCAGCACACGGATGCTGGAGTACCCCATGATGCTTTCCAGATGCTGTAGTCTAGTGAGCGCATCGACAAAACCTACGTCTCCTTTTTGAATCATCGGACCTCTCACCAGGACTTTCATACGCGGGCCCACTTGATCTCTCTTTGCAGTACAACGTCTCGTTAAGGAGACACTTCCTTGGCCCGTCAGGCTTTCTGGCTACGATCGTATAAAACAATGTCTTTCTCGGAGGACACTTGGCCTCCAAAACCGAAAAAGAAATGGCTAATTATGCTCAGGTTGACAATAATTGCCTGACTTCTGCCGTATAGCCCATTTTGTGTGTACTCGGTTTGTGACGTCATTAATTGCGCAAATTGTGTACGTGCGTGTCTAAGTGTGAGCAAGTGACATGGACCTGATGTTGGACTCTACTTGATTAGGTATGAACCAGTGCCCGTTCGCTCCGAAAGGATTTCTTGGTCTCTTTGTCTGAGCTCGAGCCCTATAAAGCCATCAAGCAGCGATTGTTAGAGGCCAGGCCACTGCCAGGCCTAATGTGGGTTGTATAATGACCTCCGGTAACAGAATTACCCTGTCGCACTTGCTCTCCGGGCTGCCGTCTCATGCATGCTTTACCGTACCATGGCGATGGTTAGGGGTACACGAGAGCATGCGGATGGTTGTGAAAGCAAACGTAGAGCAGGGTTGTCCAAACGTTTTGCAAAGGGGGCCAGATTGTGTGTTAAAAATCGTTACGAGGCCAATATTAGCGGACGTTCTTTACTTATACAGACACTCCCCTACTTACGAACATTCGGGTTACGAACAATGGTACCATACGAATATTTTTGTAGTCACATGTGTAGTATTCTCTCCAGTTGTACATGTACATATATTTATAGGGCATATCTTTTATAAAATGTACTTTCATGTATTTTCAGTACAAACCAATACAGGTTACTTATACAGGCCTTAAACATACTTATGTAAGTCAAAGGACAACCGACTCCATTTTTTTGTTTCCTAACTGACATCAGAAAAACGTTTTATAGCATTTGAAATACCCAAAACTGGTGCGCCTTATATGTGATGTAATATTAAACAGGTCTCGCAGCCACCAACTCCATTCCCCCTATAGAAGAAAGTGCGTAAAAGCCTCTTTTGTAGTCCCTTATAATGTGGTATGCCTTATATTTGGAAAACATTTATATACAGTAAAGTCTCATTATATCGATATCGGATATATCGATAGTCCCGGTTATATCGATACTATTTCTATGCACGCACGGAGAAAATTACATGCAAACAGGGTCGGATATATCGATAGTCCCGGTTATATCAATATTTTTTCGGACTCCCTTGAATATCGATATAACGAGACTTTACTGTATTATATTTGGAAAACCTTTTTCATTCATTGAAGGTGCGCTTTATAGTCCGGTGCGCCTTATATATATGGAAAACATTTCAAAATACACCATTCATTGGGGGTGCGCCTTATACTCCAGTGCGCATTATAAACTGGAAAATACTGTAAACGTTTTAAAGAAGGAAGATTGGTCATCTCTGAAAATTATTATCGTATTGTGATCCAATCTGATAAAACCCTGTAATATTTTTGAACTCCGAAAAATCGAGAAAATACAACACATTATACTATTCTGCAATTTCTATTTTTGCGTTAGACATCAAAAAAGGACAATTATGGCCAAATCTATTTTGTTGACATCCCTTTTCATTGGGGATGCGCCTTATACTCCGGTGCGCTTTATACACCGGAAAATACGGTACTCATACATTAATTTTCTGTTCCTGGTTGACCCACTTAGCACACGCAGGTAACAGCCCTACTACCCAATATATTCATTCTACATGAGGACCAGATGTTTTTTTTATTTTATGACGGAGGCTGCGGGCCGGATGAACATTGACCACAGGCCGCATTTGGCCCCCGGGCCGGACTTTGGATGTGTCTGACATTGAGTGATCGGTGACAAAGTTGCGTCATATCAGTCTGTACTTTTCTGATGTTTGTCCAGAATAGATTAGTTAGAAGAACAAAATCTTCCGGACCACCTTTTTTGACAGTCTGTGTATGTTTGTTCCTTCTCCAGGCGTCCCTGGCCAATGAACGCGACTATGAGAGTGTGGTGATGATGAAGATGAGACAGGCAGCAGAGCGACAGCGGCTCATTGAGCAAATGCAAAAGGAGGATGATGAAGAAGCAACGGTTTATTAGCCCGCAGCTAATAAACAAAACACCTGTTTTAAGGTTGAATTTTTCATTATGTTGTTTTTGTGTCAAATCGGGAAAATAAATCTTCAACAAAGTGCCAAAAATCTCTCATTTAAATTGATATGCTGTGTTTTTCCCCTAGTGAAGCCAGGGTGCTGGTAGGATTCAGAGTTAAGTCATGTGATCTCAGAGATAACAGGAAGCAGGTATGGATTGTGCTGCCGAAAGTTTTAGGTCACTGTACAGGATGAATGTGACAATGAGAGAAATAAGCTCTGATCACGCCAGTCACTTCGCTTTGGATGGCGTGTATTGGAACGTCTTCCGGACAAAGCGCATTGATACCTCAGCTCACGAACTTAATTGGTTCCCGGAAAGTGTGTGTAAGGTGTTTGTCTGCTGAACATTTATTTTCCATAAGGAACCATTAAAATGAGAATAATCCGTTCCCAGGTGCCCATAAAACATAATTTTGTACTAAATAAGCCTTGAAACTACACAAAATATACCTTATTTTATGTATAACAAATGTGCTATTGCGTTGTGATTAAAGAAATAAACTGTACTGTATAATAAAGTCGTTTTATTTACCTTTGTGATGATCGTTGATGCAGTTGCCTCTTGATGATATCCGAGTGAAGTTGCCGTGCTTTCTCGGCGATAATACCCTCACTCACACTGTCCCCTGCTAGCTGTTTTTCAATAATCCAAATCAACAGAAGTTTTTCAACCTCTTCTATTGCCTGAGACCGTTGCTTAGACAACACAGAAACACACTTAGCCATACGTAGCAATGGTCGATTTAGCATACTGCTTCTGGGACGCTAAGTCACACAAATGCACACCTCGTTTGTGTTTTTCGATGATCTTCTGCTTGACCGTAATTTTATTTTGTGTCCTCTTCGGCTTCAGACTAGCCTGTGGTGGCGTCTTTTTTGGTCCCATAATAGAAAAAGTACTCCTCTCGATAACAAACCACGTCCGCACTCAAGGAAATGGGGTGACAAAAATGTGTCCACCAGCCACCGTGGCGCTGTTCGACCGTGGGGTTTGGTTCGTCCGCCGAAAACTGGTTCGTCAGCCAATAATACATGCTCGCGAATTTTATGTTCATAAGTCGAAAGGTTCATGAGCTAAAGCGTTCGTAAGCTGAGGCATCACTGTATTTATTGTGGGATGCACTTTAAGGTTGATTCGGGATGCAATGCAGCAAAAGTCTTTGAATTTTAAGGTTGAAATGAAGATGCTGCCTGGGTTACCGCAAAATATCAAACATCCAAACAATACAAATCTTGGCTCTCCCTTTTCCTACAGCATCCCCCCTCGGATGGAAAATGTTCTGTTTTGTATACTCATTCGTGCGATGATCAGAGTGTTTCAAACAAATTACACTGGTCGACATCAAAATTTAATCAGAGATGATGTGTCTCTAAACGTCTAATAATCTATTTGGTTCATTGCTTTTAAATTGCATTTGGAGCATTGGCAGTGACAACAAAGATAATTATAGAGTCATTCGATATTTTATTAACATGCAACCTCTTTTTTTCCCTTGTTGTCAAAGATTTTTATTCTCTATTCATGTCGAACAACACCGAACTACGAAAGTTGGACCCCTCTGTAGTAAAAAAATGTATTATATTGTAAACCTAATGGTGTGGAACTGCAATGGGAGACAACTTTGCACAAGTGTAACCAATGCAAATTTCTCCATTGAGGGACTATTAAAAATGCGTCCACTCCAGTGCCAGGGTTTTTGTCACTTTCACTCAAATTGCAGAATATTGAGTTTAGGACTATATAAACATTCAATGCAGCGTAAGAAACCTTAGACTCTCTTCTTTCATCTGGAAAAAGGAGTTAATTCCTACGTTATATGGATCTGCAGTTATCTGAGCTTGAAATGGGGGCAGCTATACAAAAGGCAAATGCTGCCCCTTTGTGGGAGGGAAAACACTGTCGGAGAGTCTGACCAGCACTTTATCGGCATCCCGCAAGAAAAAGTAAACAAATTCGGAAATGGCCCTCCACGTCATATTTTCAATTTACGAATACATTTGGGAATGGCAGTGAATGAGTTAAAGGATTTCTTATCTTAGCTTATTATTAACGCACCGATAACTTTTAACCTGATAAAATGATAGGCTGTCCCTAAAAGAGAAGATGAAAAAAACACCCACTTTGACACCCGATGATAAAGAAATACATAAAATCACAGTCTGATTTTACCAATGCACCCTTTGCGCCTCAAAATAAAGTCATATCTTCAAGATATGAATAATCAAGTGAAGCAAAGATAGACAACCTCTTTGCGTCCATCAAACAAAAGGCCATGATGATTTCTCTGAACTTCTACATATCACATTCCAAAGCTAACTTGAGGTTTGGTTCATGGGTGGGGGGCCCGTGGTGGGGGAGGGAAGGTTGACTTCTGCATAGTCACAGATTGTGGTTTGCAACACTATATGTCTCAGTGGTTTTCTCTGAGTTACAGTACAAAGTAGTTGAGGATAACTCAAGCTCAAGTATGTTGGCTACGTTGAAGAGTTATCTCAGTCTGATGAAATTGCAACAAGATTTAATGGTCAAGAAATAACATCATAAATGTCTTTCACATTCAGGACATTAACCTTACTTTTGGCTATGATAATTCATCAAGGAGGAGACTGCTGAGCGGTTGCGCCTTTTCGGCAGCATGAACAGCGCACGTCCTATATCCAGGACTTATAAAATACAGTGATACCTCAGCTCACGAACTTAATTGTTTCCCAGAAAGTGTGTGTAAGGCGTAAAGTTTGTCTGCCAAACATTTATTTCCCATAAGAAACCAGTCACAATGAGAATAATCCGTTCCCATAATTTTTGACCTAATAAGCCTTAAAACTACACAAAATATACCTTATTTTATGGTAAATAAATGTGCTATGTTATTATAATTAAAGAAATAAACTGTACTGTACTCTTGATGATATCCAAGTGAAGTTGCTGTGCTTTCTCGGCGATAATACCGTCACTCACAATGTCCCCTGTGAACTGCTTTTCATTAATCCAAATCAACAGAAGTTTTATAATAATAATAATAATAATAATAATAATACATTGGATTTCCAAGCGCCTTTCAAAACTCTCAAGGTCACTTTACAGTCACAGGATAAGTTTTTCTGTGGGTGAGCAGCGGCAGCGTTCACTCAACCCGAAAGTAACTCAAATAGATACAAAACTAGCTAGCTAGCTAATAGATAGCTATTTAGATAGCTAGCCAGCTACACGGCTAGTTAGATAGCTAGCTAGCTAGCCAGCTTCAACCTCTTCTATTGCCTGAGATCGTTGCTTAGACAACATAGAAACACCCTTAGCCACACGTAGCAATGGCCGACTTGGCGTACTGGTACTGGGACACTAAGTCACACTAACGCACACCTCGTTTAAGTTTTTCGATGATCTCCTTCTTCTTGACCATAATTTTCTTTTGTGTCCTCTTCGGCTTAACACTCGCCTGTGGTGGGGTCTTTTTCGGTCTCATAATCGCAAAACTACTCCACTCGATAACAAACCACATATGCACTCAAAGAAAACTAGTCCGCCAGCCACCGTGGCACTGTTCGACCGTGTGGTTTGGTGCTCATCCGCCGAAAACTAGTCCGCCAGCCACTGTGGTGCTGTGAGGTTTGGTTCGTCCGCCGAAAACTAGTTCGTTAGCCAAGACTATATGCTCGCGAATTTAATCTTTGTGAGGCAAAAGGTTTGTGAGCTAAAGCGTTCGAAAACTGAGGTATCACTGTAGATTATTTTCCCTTTCAATCGAAGTGTTTATGATATAAGTGGTGTTTTTTTTCTGTAGACTGCGTTATTTCAGAATCACATGGTGGTTTCACAGCGTCCAAACTCTACCGCTCCAATTTTTTTTTGCTGTGTGGCTTTGTTACACAATGTCCAGCTGTGGAACCTGCTTGTGTGTTGGAAGACATCTGCTATTCTCCTCTCGCAATAGCCCCTTCATCACATGAGTTTATTTATGTGTTGGCTTTTTTGAACAACAGGAAAAGTTGACAAACACACCAAAAGAAAAATCAGTTCAGGAAATACAATTACAGGAATCCGATTCAGCGCCAAACCTGCTTTGTGCACACAACGGCTTTGCATGCGAACCAGGATGGAAAGATGGGCTTGTTGTCAAACTTCACCAGAGAAGTTATCCTGAGTCTTCTTTCTCTCTTCTGAATTCCTCGTCCTGTCTACTGGTTTACTGAAAACTGATTTGAACACAGTGATACATCGGTCTACGAACGCCTTGGCTTACGAACTTTTCAATTTACGAACGATAAATTTATGAAAATTTTACCTTGGCATACGAACTATTTTTCGGGATACACACGGAGCTGCCTCAATGAGTGATGTGTCGTTCACGAGCGAGCCCTTTCTCCTAAAAGAAAATAGCAGCCGGCTTGTTTTGGTCCTCTATTCCCCGCCCCAGTCGTCAGTTAAAGCCACGTGATTGGTCAAGAACGCAGCAGTGACGGGGGGTGGTTTAAACATTAAAGAGACAGCCAGACGACAGACAGAGTGACAAAATAGAGAACAGTTAAATTTGGACTTGTTTCAACTTTGATAGTTCAAAGGCAGAGTGTAGACTGCAAGGTTAAAAATTCCCATCAATCAGGCTCCACAAATAACCCGCACTAGCCATCAGTTCTATTTGAAATTAAAAGACAAGCAAGAGAACCAGCTATTAATGATGTTTCTAGTGTGTCTGCTTGCATCTGTTGCTGTTGCAAGATCACAACTTCCAAGATCTCAACCCAAAGCTCCTTGGGACACTTTATGCAAAAAGCTATCGATTCCATCAAGCCATCAACGACCATCACAAAGGTAAATAAAACGACTTTATTATATAGTACAGTTTATTTCTTTAATTATAATACCATAGCACATATACATAAAATAAGGTATATTTTGTGTTGTTTTAAGGCTTAAAAATTAGAAAGTAGAAATTTGTTTTATGGGGACCTGGGAATGGATTATTCTCATTTTAATGGTTTCCTATGGGAAATTAATTTTTGGGATACACACTTTTCACCTTACACACTCTGTCTGGGAACCAATTAAGTTCGTAAGGCAAGGTATCACTGTATGGAACATTACAAAGGGGAAAAAGTAAAGGAAGCTAACTGTTTAGGTCTATCTATATAGCTGACTAAATATTAGAGCCTTTTAACTGAGCGAGTTGCTTGTTCTGTAGCCACAAACGGACACAAGTCTTCTTGTGCCGGTCCCAAGCCCGGATAAATACAGAGGGTTTTGTCAGGAAGGGCATCCGACGTAAAAGCTTGGCCAAAACAAACATGCGGATCTAACCTCTAAAGATGGAGGACACTGATTTGCTGTGGCGACCGACCACTTGACGAGATAAGCCGAAAGGAAAAGAAGAGGAATAGGTGATATCGGTTCAATGCTAAAAGAAGTGCTCGGATAGTTATTGTACATGTAAAACTAAAAGAATACAAAACATGGATAGGAAATTGTTTTTTATTTTTCGTGATTATTATCACTGATGGGAAAGTCTATCTTACCGTATTTCTCTCAGTCGTCTGCCTGTCTCTTTAATGTTTAAAACACGCCCCCTCACTGCTGCGTTCTTGACCAATTATGTGGTTTTAACCGAAGAATGGGGGCGGGGAATAGAGGACAAAAACAGTCGGCTGCCATTTTGTGGTTAGAACGGGGTCGTTCGCAAACGACATCACTCATTGAGGCAGCTCTGTGTATGAAAAAAAGTTTGTATGCCAAGGTAAAATTTTCATAAATGTAACGTTCGTAAACCGAAAACTTCGTAAGCCAAGGGGTTCCTAAACCGAGGTATCACTGTAGTTCGCTACATGGTCTGGACTCATGCAATAAATACACAATAAAATCACATTTAAGTATTTAATCATAACCCTTTGAGTCTTGTTCGACGTCTTTGCCAACATTACTGTCAATCCAAACTTAAGATCAGTCTTTCACATGATTACACTGGTGCTTTGTATTTACTGTAAATACCCATAGGCAGTCAAACTAGCTGACACTCCCCAAATATACATTTGATCATCATTAGGAAATGAAATAAAAGGAAAAGAAAAAATATCACATTTCATTTTTCTAAAATTGTCAACATACTGTTAGCTGGCGATCAGGCAATGGTGTATCCCGTCTTGCGCCTAAAGTTAGCTCGGCTAACCTCTAGCACGCCCAGGATTCGAAATGAGGGCAAAGACTATAGAAGATTGAGGGCTATGTAGTTTCGCAGTACTGATAATGTCACAGTGAAATCAAACAAACCAAAAAAACATCAAGTTATTGGCATATTTCCATGTCCTTCTGTCCTCACATCAGCTACTCCTTGTGAAGGCACCACACAAGTGTCTGCCCCACCCCCGTCATCGTCAGCATGCGGTAGCCGATCTTCTCCAACTTGTCCAACACCAGGCGGGGAGGCTCATCCACAAGGTACTCGGAACTAAATGTTTGGAACAACAGTTAATTTCGACTACTGTCCCCCAGATGTGGGTTCTCCAATCTTGTTAATTGTTCTGCAGTTTCTTCACTTCCTTCCACACCTTCATCCATTTCCCAGCAACGTTTGGATCTTGTTGCCAATGACAACATCTCCCAAGTCTGTTTCCCATCACCCTGACTGCTGGCCTTATTCAAATTGTGCAAAAGGGGACTCTCCCCCCCCACTACCCCATAATAGGCTGCGTTCTGTTCTGGCCATGTTTATTACCACACTGGAGCGTATACCATTTTGTACATTGGGAAAATAATAATAAGAGCCATATTAGATAAAAACAAGCCAAAGACATTCCCGACTCCAAGTTGAATCTTCCAGCCTCAAAATCTGTTTTTACAGTGATCCCTCGCTATATCGCACTTCATTTATCACAGCTTTAGTAGATCACTTAACTTAGTTTTATATTCAGAAGGGTTTGTAACTACAGGTAACATCTGACTTACAACCGGGTTCCGTTCCAACAAAATGGTCTTAAGTCGAAATCCATTCAAAATGGCCGACGCGAGGTTTATACGACAGGATAGTATGCAATGTCAATCTGTTGTTTTTAAGCAATATTTTCTATTGAATACTGTGATATCCCAAACTGTTTACAGTTCCTTTACAAATTTGATAACATTTAGTGTCATTTTTATCATTTTACATTTTGTATTATCATTTTTTATGATTGTATATCTGTACTTGTAATACAGTAAAGTCTCGTTATATCGATATCGGATATATCGATAGTCCCGGTTATATCGATACTATTTCTATGCACGCACGGAGAAAATTACATGCAAACAGGGTCGGATATATCGATATTTTTTCGGACTCCCTTGAGTATCGATATAACGAGACTTTACTGTATATACCAAACTGTTTACTGTACAGTTTATACATTTTATACCTTTTAATGTCATTTTTATCATTTTATAGTTCATATTATCAATTTTTATTTCTGTATACCTGTACCTGTAATGCATACCAAACTGTTTACTGTACAGTTTATACATTTTCTAGCTTTTAGTGTCGTTTTTATCATTTTATATTTCATATTATCAATTCTATTACTGTATACATGTACCTGTAATGTATACCAAACTGTTTACTGGACAGTTTATTTATAAATGTTATACTTACCATTTAGTGTCGCCGCACACACGTTCTGCTAACCCAAATACGCACGGCTTCCCACGCATGCACGCTGTTGAAAAATCGCTCTCCCTGCTAATGGAGAAGGCAGAAGAGGTCGCCCGACACACACGCTCAGACTCAGGCGGACGCTGAAGGAAAAAAGCAGTGTACAGTACTGTACGGTATCTGTACTGTATAACGACTGAACTGAGTGTAGTCACGCAGTAGATTGCTGTGCAAGAGATGCTGGCTGGCCAAAATTGTAGTACGCGTTGCTGGTTGCGAGCACGTTACGGTGCCAGGCGTAGAATAAAAAAAAAAGGGTCTGGCGGTCGTGGTCGTAAGTTGCGCCAGTCGTAAGTTGATGTTACCTGTATTATCATTTAGTGTCAATGAATTACAGTATCTGTTGCAGGTAGCACCTGCGAGTAAAGGGGGGAAGCGTGCTTTTCAATACTCACAAATTATTTCCCAACACTGTTGTTTTCCTTGCTCCCAAGTAATTCATGACTTCTGGATCAGAATATTCATCTCCCACATTCGTCGGGCCGTTCTCCTGGAAGACAGCAGCCAAATACGTTGACTTGAGCTTTCACTAGCAGGTGTGCAGAGTGCAGACTAATCCCCTATTAAATGGTCCGGCTTATAAATGGGTGATGTAATTCTCACAGCCGTATAACGTAATAAGGTTGTGTTCATTCGGCATACATCAAAGGAAAGTAGGTCAATGTTTCTTTTCTTTTCTACCATTGTGAATTTCGGAAGGATAAGCGGCTCAGGAAAATGCCTGGATGGATGAAATGAACTTCGACAGTGATTATTTTTTTTGCATACCGTTAAAAGGAGCTAGCAAGCCAGTACCAGTTCCACATTGTGTTAATCACCAACATGGTGGACACAAATGTGGCATTATGCTTAACTCATTCACTGCCATTATCGAATTTACTCGGCAATTGAAAATGTGACGTAGATCACCATTCCAGAATTTGTTCGGGTTTCATTTTTTTTCTTGTTGGGGTGCCGATAAAGCGCTGGCCATGGCCTCTGGCAATGGCCTCTGGCAATGTTTTTCTTCCCTTCTACAAAGGGGCAGCATTTCCCCTTTTTCCATGTTAGCGCTTTGTTAAAGCACTATACAGTGATACCTTTGCTTACGAACTTAATTGGTTCCCAGACAGAGTGTGTAAGGAGAAAGTGTGTATCCCAAAAATTAATTTCCCATATGAAACCATTAAAATGAGAATAATCTGTTCCCAGGTCCCCATAAAACATAATTTTCTTCTTTCTAATTTTCTAAGCCTTAAAACTACACAAAATATACCTTATTTTGTGTATAATAAATGTGCTATGGTATTATTATTACAGAAAAACTGTAATAAAGTCATTTTATTTACCTTTGTGATGGTCGTTGATGGATTGATGGCATGGAGTGGCCGGTTTCATCAGCATTAAACACTTGATGAGGAACGTAACCTTCTTTCACCATCTTGAGGAATGATCCCTTGTAGGTGCTTTCTCTGTGATAATTGTATTTAGTTCCTCATCAATTGTGTTCTGTTTAGCTGGGTTGATAGCTTTTTGCATCAAGTGTACAGATGGCTCGTATGGGTTGTTTGTGGAGCCTTATTGATGGGATATTTTAACCTTGCAGTCTACACTCCCTTTGAACTATCAAAGTTGAAACTCTCCCACTGTCGTCTGCCTGCCTCTTTAATGTTTAAACCACCTCCCCTCACTGCAGCGTTCTTGACCAATCACATGGCTTTAACCGAAGACTGGGGGCGGGGAATAGAGGACAAAAACAGTCGGCTGCCATTTTGTTTTTAGAAGAACGGGCTCGTTCGCGAACGACACATCACTCATTGAGACAGCTCCGTGTACGAAAAAAAGTTTGTATGCCAAGGTAAAGTTCGTTTGCCAAGGTAATATTTTCATAAATGTAAAGTTCGTAAACTGAAAAGTTCGTAAGCCAAGGGGTTCGTAAACCGAGGTATCACTGTAATACATTTTACTTCTAAGCGCCTTTTAAAACTCTCAAGGACACTTTACATGAAAATTGTGGATATTTATAAAAGCTGTTAACAAAGTTGTATTGTATCCTCATTTTGTAAAATGCTGTAATATTGAGGGGATCTGGCAACCCAGCCACAACGCGACATCACGTGGTTTGCCAGTGATCAAAGCCAGTGTGTGTGTGAATGACTTGTACGACAATGAGAGCAGCGGCTGCTCTTTGGGCGCCGGCAAATAAACACTCTACGTGTGCGACCTAAACAAGAAGGACCATCTACGATCTTTATTGTCCCAAATCCATCGCTAAAGCGCTGAAGATCTCAACAAAAGCTGATTCAAAAAATACATGTCTTGGAAAAACTGATTTCAATATATCATAGGCAAACTTTGTCTGCTCTGCACATTGATTTGAAGGACGCACTATGTTGCAATGCCACTTGAAAAACGCAACAGTCCTGCAGGTCCACCCACGCTAAACAAGCACAACACGGGACACAACAGCAACAGTACGCGCTGTATTTACGCACCAGTCTGATCTGCGTGCTGATCAATATGTAAGGCATGCCTTCCACGTCGTTTCTCACCCGTCTTCCCTCGAGTCGAGTTCCTCAGACGCAACAGTTCTCCCTCTTGCAAGTCGCGCTTCTGTTGCCAGCTATTTGCAGAATGCGGAAACACCCACCGCGATGGACCAATCACAGAGCGCCTCCTCCGTGACCGTCTTCTCGGACTCAGACATTCGAAGAACGCGCATTTCTTTGCTTTATTTTCACCTGAGGGCACCTGTCATTGCCTGCAAAGCATTCTCTGCTGGCCTATAACATCTGAATCACGGACTGATGATAATTATATTTGATGCTATATTTGATGTTGATGATTTGATTATATATTTTGTCCACGAATTCTTATTAAATAATTCCAAATTGTCTTTCAGTTTCTTTTCATTACTTATTTATGTTGCGCTGTTTCCAAATGTGTGTTTTTGTGCATTTAAGCATCGAACCAATCACATTTCAGCCATCATTTGTTACCAGGATCAGAAATCTACCTGGAGAAAAGAAAGGAGATATCCATTAAAAAACACTCGGTAAGTAAATGACACGCCACACGCTGACCGATTTCGTTAACCGACTCCTGACGGTCTTAACTGATTTGGACCAAGGGGTTCCTGTGACAAACCACTTGTCCAACCACGTCTTCACAATCAGTTCTGGTACCGTTTCGCTTTAAATGTGTCAAATGTGTGTCCAATCAAAAACTCTTGCTTTAACCAATCAGATTTCTAGTTGGCAACCCAAAAGGGTTACGAACGCTTTCTTGTAGGCGCATTGGCAACGCCAGTTTTTGCAAACTATGATTGGCTAGTGACTAGTCAATCATAGTTTGCAAGCTATGATTGGCTAGTCATACCGTGGTTTGCGAAAACGGCTCTAATAGCAAATCGCTGGTTACATTAGCATACGCATACTGGCCAGAGTTAGGACACCCTGAGCTCCATAAACAGATATATTGTGTTGATTTAATAGCGGTTTTGTCAACCCACAATGGCTGAAGGAGGAGATTAAATTGATTAAGTTGGAGATTGACTGTTAAAGCCATTTTCAAGACCGACTTTTCATGAAAAATGGACATCATTAAGAATGGTCGATCAGCTATTTCCTGGCTAATGATAGTCTCGAGTGGACTTTTTTTTCAGTCTGAACTGATTCACTCGTAGCACTACTGAAAGTTGAGCGATAAAGCCCACTGCCTGCCACTGATTTTCATCCACTTTGGTAAGTATAAATGTCATAAGACAGCCAGGATGCAACAGAAAATAACACATTTACAAAAGCAACACTGCTTAGAATTGCCGCAGAGATAATTTATTCCTGACAACTAGCTTTCAATCGAGTTAGCATTTTAGAGGATTTTGCATAAATGTTAAAATTTTACATCTTAGCAATCACAACATTTAAATACATTCGTGTAATTATCGTATTGTATTTGTACTTAGTGCTGTTACTTTACGTATCTATTCCAAACATGTAATTTCCACTTTAGGAGGAATACATTTCCTGCGTGATGCGGGATCACGGAAATGAAACACCAGAGGCAAACAAATAACATTGCCAGGTACTGATAGAATCAACAATAAATGAGCTCAAAGCCCACAAGAGCTGGCCGTAATTGTAAGGGGTAGGCGATATCTCAACCTCAGTAATGTTCTGTGGTTTGGACCATGGGTGAATATCAGAACAAAACAAAGCACATTCATCAGACTCACTATGGAGCGCTTTGTTGAGTATTCGGCCATTTTGTATGATACATTTCTTCCTTACTGTGTTGTTTGTACGCTGCTCAGGGCATTAGACACAACAATGACGAACCCTCTTGAATATAATATCACTAATTTTCAATCCGCAGGCCCTTTACTCTCAGAGGCCTGACACAGGTGCTCCTGCAGCACGCCTGGGAATGTTGCCACCTACTGGCTTCCCGAGATCATTGTCATTCAAAATATTGACAGTACAATACAGTGCTTTTTTTCTCAACTGCTTTCACTCAGTGTTAATGGTTGATGTTCAGCAAACAGATGTTGGAAAAAAAAGGACTGTCAGACCAAATAACGCAAACAAAAATTAACAAACAACCCCCCATCAAATTTGTTTTGAGCTCCAGAGATCTTCTTGTACTCCAATTGCGTTAGCTCATCTGCTGCTTGTTATTGGCACCCAGAGTTCCAATTCTCTGTGACCTACAATGACAGAGGAGCGCTGCTAGCTCCGCAGGAAGTTATTTGAACGTTGTGAAAAGTCCCAGAAACCTTTTTCTACTAGTGCGTGATAGAATGCGGCATCATATTTATTTAATAAAATGCCTGTAACCGAACAAACAAACATTTCAAGACAATGTGTTTTCATGACATTTCGGAAAACAAAAGGCACAATTGTGACACGTATTGGGCTTGCATAAAGTTATAAAGGAAGGAAATAGAAAGTTCAACTTTGCTTTAAGGCACCGTGTCAAATTAGAGTTGGAACAATGGCAAATTATTTTTACCATTGGAGGAGGTGTAAAACAGACGCTCCCCAATTTATGAACGAGATACGTTCCAAACAGCTGTTCGTAAGGTGAATTTGTTTGTAAGTTGCGTCAGTGCTATATTTTGTATGGAATGTATGTTTAAGACTTACATAAGTATGTTTAAGGGTTATACAGTGAGACCTCAACTTACAAACACCTTAACTTACAAACTTTTCGTCTTACAAATATCAAATTTATGAAAATTAAACCTTATAATAAGCACTATTTTCATAATACACACCCACCACGGCTGGCGGAGTGATCTTCGGCGGAAGCACATGACCGAACGGCACCAGAGGTTAAGTTACCAACAGTCCTTATGGAAGGTGACTCTCCTTCCATAAGCCATCAACGACCATCTAAAAGGTACATAAAACTTCATTTTACAGCACAGTTTATTTCTTTAATTACAGTCCTCATGTAATGCGCCTCTTTCCAAACAGCAATTCCCTTTGATCTTCGACCTCCAATGCCATTCCATCAAGCCATAAATGACCATCACAAATGTAAATAAAGTGACTTTATGATACAATTCAGTGTATGTCTTTCATTACAATACAATATCACATTTATTATACATAGAATAAGGTATGTTGTGTGTAGTTTTAAGGCTTATTTAGTTGAAAAGTATATTTTATGGAAATCCAGGAACCAATTATTCCCATTTTAGTGGTTTCCTATGGGAAAATCTTTTTTGAGATACACACTTTTCGCCTTACACACTCTGTCTGGGAACCAAGTAAGTTCGTAAGTTGAGGTCTCACTGTATAAGTATGTTAAGCCTTGTATAAATAACCTGTATTGGTTTGTACTGAAAAATAAACATTTCATGAAATATATGCTCTATAAAGATGTACAACTGGAGAGAATATTACATGTTAGAGAAAGAGCAAAAATGTTCATATGTACAATTGTCCGTAACTCGAACGTTCGTAAGTAGGGGAGAACTCCTGTAACTGAAATGACGAAACAATACAATCCAATGTTTTTTTTCTAACAATCTTATTGTGCACCTAAATGACAACTTTAAAAAAAAACTACTTGTATGTTTTTGGCAGATCAAATAGAGAATTGTCAAACGCTAGAAGCTCAAGTACAGTAAAGTATCGTTATATCGATATCAGTTATATCGATAGTACTGCTTATTACGATACTATTTCTATGAACGCAAGGACAAAATTTACATGCCGCAGGATCGGATATATCGATAGTCCAGTTATATCACTATTTTTTCCGACTCCCGAGAATATCGATATAACGAGACTTTACTGTATTTAGACTCAATGTACCATTGCAAAGAATCATCTTTCTAGCGGATAACATTAACAAATTGCTTTATGAATGACATTCATGGGGAAAAAATCATTTCCCTTCTTTGAATCTGTTGCGTCATCGTTGTTTTCGTTCCCTTGTTTCCGTTCCGACGTGTTGCAATTTTTTCTCCCTGCCTTTTGAGACCCACAGTGTCATTCAAATAATTTTACTATCTTAAGCCTATTTTGACACACTTTGTCAATAGAAAGCTATTTATTTTCAAACATTCAAATGTGTTTTTCTCTTATACTGATTAATTAATCTTCATGTCCCAGTTGGTTTGTTTAGCCTCGAATAAGGACTTTATGTTATGTATCAGCAGTGGCGGACCGTCAAGGCCTGCAAAGCCTTCTCTGCTGGCCTAAAAATAACTGAATCACATAATATCTTATATTTTATCCATGAATTCTTATTCAATAATTCCAAATTGTCTTTCAGCTTTCTTTTATTACACTTCCCCTGTTGCGCTGTTTCCAGATGTGTGTTTTCATATTTAAGCATTTAACCAATCACATTTCAGCCATCATTTGTTACCAGGCACAAAAATCCACCTGGACGCCTTCAAAATCAGTTCTGCGGGCCCTCGAGCATCAAATGTGTCGATCAAACTGTTGCTTTAACCAATCAGTTGGCAAGTTGGCAACCGAATTCTTCAACGTCAGAGTTTTCGCAAACTATGATTGGCGAGTGACAAGTCAATCATATTTTGCGGAAGCTGCTCTGATCACAAGCTGCCAGTGACAAGCGCATACTGGCCAGAGCTAGCACACTGTATCGGTAGCGACCTGCATAAGCAAATATATTGTGTCAATTTAATAGTGGTTTTGTCAACCCACAATGGCCGAAGGAAGAGAAGAAATAGATTTGGTGCGTATTTACTGTTAAAGCCATTTTCAAGACGGACAGAGGTCCGACACTTATTTCTGAGCAAATGGTACCCTCTAGTGGACTTAAAGTAAATAACAGCACACCTTTTTCAGTCTGGATTGATTCAGACCTAGCACTAGTGAAGGTCTAGCGATGAAATCCGCAGCCCGCCATGTGTTTCAGTGAATTAACAGTTATGTCTCATAGAGTAGAATTATTTTCCAGGGCTAAATCTTTAACATGAGACACTTGTGGTCGGCGCAATCATTCTTGATGAAACAAACTTGGCGTCTGGTTACGCTGACCTGCTCAAGCCATCGACGACCTGCTCAAGCCATCACTTGAATCAATTGTCAAATTGGGATGGATCGCGTCTCTTCAGTCGGAATTACCGTTGGTGTATCTTGGTAGGGTGAAATCACAATATTCAGCAGACAAATTGTAAACTGTGGCAGATCCACGACCCCAGACAGCTCTCGGATAGATGGAGTGTTAGGGTTATACACCATGTAGGTTTACATGTTCCTAATTGTGATTAATCACTATATTAGGCAGCCATGTGTTTCTTCTTGGGGCTCCTTTTTTTGGGCTTTTCTTGTGAAAACCTTCACAGGGGCCTCCGCTGAAAGCCGATGCATCGCTAACCTTCCCTTTGCTGTTTTCTAGATTACATCCCACGTCTTATGTAAAGTGTCTCTGAGCTGATGATGTTATCCAGCAGCCGTTCCGCTGCTTCACCGGCGGCCCCCCTTTGCCCCACCAATGTATCCCTCCCGCTGCTTTCTTCTGACGGATGGTTACACAACTCAACACGGGATAAGCTGTATATCCGCCACGCTGTCAACAGGTAAGCATTTGTCTGGGAAACATCAGCATTTGGGGTCTGTCGTCAGTTTATTCAAGTGATTTCGAGCAATGATGTCAGGAAAATGGAACAGTTCTCGCTCACACGCATTTATCCCAAAATTTCTATTCACACTTCACACATTCAGAGTTGATTGGCTTTTTACTTACGAGAAACAAAATGGGCAATTACCATCTGGCTAGTTTGTGTTTGTTGATGTATGGTACTGTATTCTGATGCTGACTTTTTCTTCATAATGATTATTTCTTATGATTCTCACCATGTCTGAATCCTGTTTTGTTTCCTACACAAATGACTTTTGATAGTAAAATATCTTTACATATTTATTTTCCTGATATTGGATTTGATTGGAATAGCCTTTATTAGTCTTGCAGTGGAGATATTTACATTTCACTGCAGCAGTGTTATGGAAGGAAGAGAAAAGGAAAGAAAGAAGTAGAAAAACAAAATACAGGAGCTGCTGGAAAGGCAGCCACTTTCCCGGCGCCATGTTGAATTCAAAACAACAACAAAAAGTAAATAACAAAATAATATGACAACACAAAGACACAGTCATTCAATCTTAAACACTTTCTGCACCCTATTTGGTCTATGAAGCAGTTCTAGATGAGAGAGGATCAAAACGTCCTTTTCACCAGTGGATCAAGAACGTCAGAGTGAAACGTGCACGTTTGCTATAAGCTAAATGTTTGAAAGCTAACACGAAGCTGTAGCATCCATTGACGAAAACAGACTGTCTCACATCTCCCGTCCCACGTAATTCCGCTTCAATTCCAAGCCGCGACCGTTCCACATACCCATCGGTGCTCTGCTCGTGAGAGCACTTGCTGACGGCTGTCTACTCGGACGCCATCTTGGACTTTTAAATATCTAAGTCATGTACTATAATGATTATTATGAAGTACTTTGGTACTTGAGTCTATTGTATTGGAAAATACCAATCCCTTTACAGTTGAAGTTTAAATATTTTGAATACTTTTAATAAGAAAAACGAGTTCATTAAAGTGTACTATTCATCTCTCGCCGTTATTACTCTGAAATCAATACGACAACATTTCTGCTCTTGGAAGGGGCCGCCATCTTTGAGTGCCGCCAGCGTCCACGGCGCGTGCTGTTTTGCCACAGTGGCACATAAACAATGAACCGTTTGGTTGCTAAAAGGCCTTTCAGGACATCACACATTGGTTCTTATATATTTCACGGTTCCAAAAAAAGGGTCCATTAAATCCTTCCGTCACATTTCGCACATGACTGATTGCACTTAGTCATCATCACTGAGTCGTTCTTAAGTCAAACGTGCATGGACATGGAAGTCAACATAAGAGGACTAATTGGAGAAAAGAATGACAGCATGAGTCACATCATGATTCCCATCAGGCCCGGCGATCCTCGCCATCATTTTATTATAATGCAGCAGCATGTATTTTTTGTTTACGAACAAGTTGGGAGTACGTAATCTGCTGAGTGTATCACTGCAGCTCCACTTCAAGAGTAAAGGCTCTTCTTCGAGAAACAACCCCGACAATGAGCTTGGCAGCCGAGACCAGACAGCTTGACTTTGTTTAATGCTTAGCAGGCGGTTGTCCTTCTTTGTGCCGAGTGATTTACACTGAAACATTTCGAAACACTTGTATCGCTGGTATGCGTTGCCAGTATCGCAGGAGTACTTGATGTCATGTATTTCTTCTTTTCAGTCACAATGGCTACTTGTTGTCAACTGCTGAAACGCTCTACCTGAAAACAGGCCTGACAATTAAGTTAGGATTTATTTGGACTGCTGCCCTTTTGCGCCAACAGCAGACAGGATGTTGTCCCACTCAGGGCCTTTAACCTTAATGTAAAAACAGATTATTCAGAGCCATATTTAATTTTGTCGTGCACAAGTCCACGGTTGAGACAGTGGAATATTTCAATCATTTGTTTGCCATGAAAACATAGCGGGGGAAAAAAGTGACAGACAAAAAAAAATAAAATGTACAAAAATGAAATAAAATAAATAACATAGAAAAACATAGGCAAAACATAGAACAACATGGTACAACATAGGACAACATAGACAAAACATAGACCAACATAGTACAACATAGTACAACCTAGTACAGGGGTCGGGAACCTTTTTGACTAAGAGAGCCATAAAAGTAAAATATTTAGAAATGTTTTTCAGCGAGAGCCACACTCGCGCGCGCGCACCTACAAACGCTCGCGTGCGCGCGCACACGCGCACGCGCGCGCACACACACACACACACACGCGCGCGCACACACACACACGCGGCTACTTTTCAACAAAATATCAGAATGTATTATTTAAAATAACTTTGTGATTGTCCGGTTAAAACTTCGTTTGTCTTTCCTGGTTCGCGCATTGTCTGGAGTTCACTTGATAAAAATATCAGCAAGTACAATAGATGGTGGACAAACATCTACTTTATTCTAATGAGGCAGAGAAAGCACTTCTCCTCTCGGTGGGACGAAGACATGAGCACAAAAAAAAGCAAGAGAAGGCAAGAGCCAGAACGAGCTCCCGCTCCAAGTTTTTAAACATACAGAGTGGCGATCTGTTGTCCAATCAGTTGCGAACAAGTCGACCTTTCCCGTCCAATCGGTTACGAGCAATTCAGTGTTGGGCGGGTCTTAGATTGAAGTTGGAGCTGTTGCTTTTTCCCTTCCACGGCTATTGTACTAATAAGACTGATAGTTTTATTTAACTAAATTAGACTGAAATTAAACGTGCACAATTCATAATATATACTAAGCTAAACATGAAAAAACATATGTTTACTTAATCTAAACATGAAATAACGTAATATGTTTACTAATGTGCATAAACACTCTATCATTCCCTCCTGTTGTACATTTAAACATCAGTTCATACATTTCCAAAAGATTTCATGCATGCACGTCATACTAATTGCACAGGGAACCATTCTAATCTCATCTATCCAACGTCTAATATTATTTAACTTACCATGGAGAAGGCGAAAAACCTCTATCACAATTTTGCTGCTGTGATATATAACCTCTCCATTTTTGAGGGTTTTTAATGAGGAAAACTCCTTCTCGGCTCTCCGTTTTCTTTTTTTGCTTTTGTTCTTTGGAGCAACCACTCTCTGGCCATGGTGTACTATCCCTAGCTACAACACTGGGTCCCCTTCACGCATTTGTTGATACAAAACCTTTGCGTAATTCACCTGGGAATTAGTTATCATATTCATTAGCATTGTTCTTAAGCATGGAATAATACAACCAATGACTAAGAAAATAAGTACAATCACAATTGCGAATGGGATAAACAGTCTGAGCAAAGTCTTATACCAGGAGCCCCCAAAGAGCCCGTCAAAGATCCACGGTTGATCAGGCCGGTGATCTTTGGCCATGGCATCTCTGAGATCCCTGACAACAGACAGAGCATCAGTCATGTTTATGGAATTCGCTTCTTCGGGTATGTACGTACAACAAGTATCACCCACCATAGCACAGACGCCCCCTTGTGGCGCGGTCAAAAGGTCCAAAACCATTCTATTTTGCAGCACCATTTGTCTAATTGCTGCAATTTCAGTGTTTTGCATTTCATCTACTTCCAAACTGGCGTTTACAAACACTTGAAACCTGTAGTCAATTGTTTCAATTCGTAGCATGTTTTTAGCTACTCCAATTTGTGGAAAAAGAGCTAACATTACCTTACTTCCCGTGCTATGGTGTTTGAATTGTTCTGGAACATCAGTTCCCCAGATCGAATCGTGGGGCTTAAACGACACTCTTCTTTTCACATGATGGTGTGCTGGACGACTGGTAATGATGAAAGTATTGTCAGTTACAGTAACAGGTGCGCACATACCGTAGGCTTTCGGAGGAATAAAAGAATATACTTTCCAACCACATAACCACCAAAGATGTGAAGATACAGGTAAAATGGTGACATTGGTGTTTAACGGTAGCACGTATAAACATCTATTCTCATCTATAAAACCTAGATTTTGACCTGTACCGTACATTGCAACGCATACTGGTAATCGCAATCCGCTCTCGGTCATAACCTGATTTTCAGTTTCCAAAATGGTATCCAAACTTGGAACAATCTCTCCTCTCGAAGCATTGCGAAGAACTGGAAAATGTTGATCAGGTTTATGCGAAGATATTAACATATACGCAGCTCGAGCCATTTTATCTCCAAATACCTTTGAATGCACTCTTTGTTGCGTTACAGAATGTGGCATAAAAGAACAAACAAAGCAATTACTTTTCCTATTTTGTTTAGCAATTAATGTAGCATAACGATACCACGTGTTTGATAACAACGGATTCCAGTCATGTTTTTCTCCTGCAAATGGTTGATATAATGCGTCCATGACATCTGAATTTTGGGCTTTTTTGTCAGGTGTTTCCATCCAGGCTGTCGGTTTGATGTGCGGTTTGCGCTGGAAAGGCGATGTCACGACTGGTGTTGTCAAAGATGACAACATGCATACAGTTACAGGAAAACCAGTGTGATGTTCACGAAAATCAGGACAGAGTCTCAAGTCCATGCATCCCGCAACCTTGTGGGTTACGATAACGAGTTGGATATCTGTCATTGTGCCAGTTCCAGTTCCTAACCAGTTCCCTTGAGTTATCTTTCTGACAATTCGTTTTGCTTCTTGGGCACAGCTATTTTGAACCCATTTTGTTTTGGGCTCAGAATGGACCACAACTGAGTCCCAACCAGTGGTCCAAGTCTTCCCTGACTTGATACGAGCGTACCAAGGACCATGAGGGTAATCACTTCCCGTTTGTCGTGCTTCGTTCCTGAGGATGTTAAGAGGAAATGAGATGATTCCTGCATCTTGTAGTGGCAAGCAGGCTACAGGATGTGCCATGCTAGGGCACTTTTCTGTCATCGTTGGTTGCAATGGTGGAGTCTGGCAGGCTGATGGAATGGGAGGCTTTACGTGCGTCATCTGGATTGCCTCCACTAATTCATACAGCAAGATGATGTGGACCAAACCCATGGCTATTGAGTGGTTTGGCTCCGTCTCTCTTCCACCTGCTCCGGATCTGGTTGGTGAACGATTTTGCAGTGGCTTTGATGCACCCAGGTGGACCTCTCGGCGATTTTGATGGCAGTTGGCGTTGTTATCAGCACGGTGAATGGCCCCTCCGACTTTGGTGCAGACCTTGATCAGCGCCTTCGGGGAGCCCAGCAGCCTCTCTGTTCCTGCAAAGGGAACACAGGACTGCGGCAGTACACGTGCTGTGGACCTCTTTGTTGTTGTATAACATTTCACACAACCATTTTGCCAACAAAGCGCCTGGATCTGATTCATTCTTTTAGAATAAAATGCAACTGGTCTCAGCTTTTGTCCATGCTTTTGTAACAGGACTGAAGTCATGTATTTGTCTTTGCAGTCAACTGTTTGAACAAAAGGTTTGTCATAGTCAGGTAAAGCTAAGACGCTAGTGTTTGCTATCAAATTTTTTAATTCTGTAAATGCTTTACTGCCCTCTTCGGTCCACTGAATAGAGTCTTTCAGTGCCATTTCGTCTTGGTATATAAGTGTCAATAATGGTTGGGTAACTTGTGCATAATGCGGAATCCAAGTTCTGCAATAATTGCACAGTCCCAAAAACGTCATCATCTGTTTTTTCGTCTTAGGTCGAGGAACCTGCAAAATTGTCTGTTTTCTCTTAGTTGTCAACTCTCTTCCCTTTCTTGACAAAAGATGTCCTAAGAAAACTACTTCTTGTTGACAGAACTGCAATTTATCCAAAGAAGCTTTGTTACCTGTATTCGCTAAATACTGGAACAAAGCTATTGATACAGTCTTGTTCTCATCTTCAGTCGGTGAAGCAATTAAGATGTCGTCAACATACAAAAGAATCTGAGAAGATTCAGGATGTTTAAAATCAGCAATACACGAAGACATTTCCTGTGAAAAAATTGTAGGACTATCTGTAAACCCTTGTGGTAATCTTGTATATGTATATTTTTTCCCATTAAATGTAAATCCGAACCAATGACGTGAATTTTTGTGTAATGGAATGGAGAAAAAGGCATTGCTCAAATCAATCACTGTAAACCATTTTTTGTCAGGTTTTAAACTGTTCAATAATGTGTGCGGGTCTGGCACACACGGAGCACGTGATTGTATGGATTTATTTACCTGTCGTAAATCATGCACCATTCTCCAAACTCCAGATTCCACTTTTTTAACAGGAAATATCGGTGTATTACATTCACAAGTTGGGTCTTCAATCAAAATACCAGCTTTCACCATATCCCGTATTACAGGGGTGATGCCAATAATAGCGTCCTGTTTCAATGGATATTGTTTAAGTCTTGGTCGATAAGTCGTTTTAGGCAATACTTCAACTGGTTTCGCTGTTTTAAGTAAGCCCACATCAGTTTTTCCCGATGACCAAAGGGTGGCAGGGACGTCTGGAAAGTCCTCCGCCCCTAAAGTGGCCATCAGTCATAATTCTAGTGAATCGACCTTTACTGGGTCCCCCATAGCGTCAACTACGAAGGACTCCAGAAAATTCACTTTTTTGGGTTTATACCCTTCTTCTGTTGGTATTAAAGCTATTTGCAATTTTTGTAACAGGTCTCTCCCCAACAAATTTATAGGACACTCTCCACTCAAGACCATAGTGACCTTGTATGGAGTTAGTCCCTCATCTAAAATTTTTATTGGTTTGGAAATCGGTAACAATGTCACTTTCCCATCTGCAGATACCACAGAAATTTGTTGTCGACTCGGAGTGACACCTGGAATGGTGTCTCTTAACACTGATCTGCATGCACCACTATCGCAAAGAAATTTGACATCCTTTTTCCCGATTTTTAGCCAATAATAAGGTTTTTCGTTTTCCGGTAAGGTTAAGGCAAACACATTAGTCAAATCCAAGATTTCAACTGGTTTTATTGATTCCCATTCCTCACTGTTGTGACTGTTGTCATCAGTGTTGAAATGGGGTTCCTCGCGTCAATCTGAATGTTTTGTTTTATGTCCTTCACCATATCGCGTATTATATGGTGGAGGTCTGTAAGATTTCCCATGTTTCCTTTTCGGTATAGGTTTCTTTTTGCAGTGGCGAGCCATATGCCCTACACTGCCACAACTGTAGCATCGATCATTGTGCGGCATCCGTCTCTTCATCCGATCCTGGTATAACACGTTCTCCATTATGTTACCCATGGTAGATGCCATCACATGTTCCATCGGCGAATCTGCACCATTTCCCCACTTTTTTCTCACCACTTCTTGGGCGTGTATTGCCCATTCCATGAGATCAACCAACCTTCCAGTCCGGTGTTGGACATAATGTTTGCGAATGAAATCTCCAATTTCCGGTGTCAAATTCTGCAAAAATGTTTGCTTGAATTGGTTGACATATATAGAATTCTCATCAGCAGATTCAGGAATACAGCAGTGGTTTCGAAAAACATTTTCCAAGCGTCCCCGAAAAATGTTAATATCTTCCCCACGTAACTGTCTACAATTCTGAATCAAGCCAAAGTTTGGTGTTTTCTTCCATAATGTTCGGATGTTTTCACAAACCAATCTTCGTTGGGTTGACGCTTCCTCGTACGTCATATTTGTTCCCATCGATGTTTTCCCAGTAAAGTCACCTTTCACCCGATTCCAATGGTGTCCCAAGCATCTCCTGAAAACCTTAAGTGTTTCTTGTCCATTCAACTGATAAGAAGCACATAATTCCTCAAAATTCTCAGTCCAACTTTCTGCATTTTCAACAACATCACCTAGTCCTTTACACGCCTCTGCAACATCACTGTCGCCCCATGGCCGATAAACCAAGATAGTTTGATCATGTATGCTTGAAGAATTAGGATTTGCTACCTGAATGAGTGGCAAAGCGTCACAGTCGCTTCCATTATTCATTTCAATTCCATTCAACTCTTCAAACGGGTACAATTGTCCAGAACAATTTGCTTTGCTCCTCGTACGCGACGAGACACAATCAGCGGCAATCTGATTTGCCATCTCAGGTTGTAATCCTCGTATTCCTCCAGTAGGGGTCATAAGCGCTCCATTCTGCTGGTCTGCCCAACAGACATTTGGAGTCATCACCTGGGGGGCCCACGCAGGGGGGCCCACCCGCCCCACAGGGGTTGAACAAATGGCGTCCTCCCCCTTCTTCAGCTCCGCGGAGGAGGAGGGGGGTCGTGGCGCCTCGACGGGGCAGCCCCCCGCCTCTCCCCCTCGCCTCCCGTGGGGGAGCCCTGGGGATTGAAACAATGGCTGCTCTCCATTTCCTACCAACTTTTCATTGGGACGTGCAACAGACGAAGCCACAGTTTCATCGTCAGAGCTCACTTTGGAAGACATTGCAACTATCGCTTTCTCCTCTTTTTTCATCCGTTTGGCTTCCATTTCTCTCTCTCTGATTTTTGCTTGCGCAATCCAAGCTTCGCAGGCAATTATCTCGGCACGTATCTTTCCAAGAGATTTTTTCATCGCGGATGCTTCCTGAAGTTTCAACAGAAACAAAACTTCCTTCAGAGGCTGGAGTTGTAAAGAACCAGAGAACGTACTACAGTCCATCCATTTCTTGCAATAAAGTTCGCTACCTGGGAACTTTTTGGACATAAACTCTACGTCCCTATGAATTGGGGTCTTTTTAGAAAAAATAGCACCCATTTTCACGATTGCAACAACAAATGCCTTCTTCAACTATCACAAGAAAGGAAGCACACCTCGCGATGTTGATTCAAACCCAAGAACAAAGGGCGTGATTCGCGCCAATCCTCAGCCAGGATGCGCGTTCACGCACACACACAAGGAATGCTCTTACGCACACACGCACACACACACACCAACGGCTCAAATGACTTCGCCCCCACCCTTTCTTCTCTCCGAGACAAAGAACTTTCTCTGAGCCACGATGCTAGCATAGACAAACCAAGTTAAAAATGTATTTTTGATCTTATTTCTTTCCTCTCGACTCAGTACAATAGCAGCTGCCCTAAAACACTTCCGCTCTACAGACTAAAAGCGGTCCACCACACAAACTGAATCCCAGCTATCACCACCTTGTGAACAATATTCTTTCGCTGGAAAACTTCCGATTCACATTTCGGCGTGTGGATATTGCGTGCACCTTAATATGCACTCCTCCACCGGCACACGTATTCTCATTTGGCCACCTTGCCTAACGAAAATCGCTTCACACCGGTCCGTACGTGAGTCAAGTGGAAAAGAGACTCTCTGGCCAGGAGGTCTCACAATGCATTCAAACAATGGCTGCTAGCTAGCGCGCTACTTACTTAGTGAACTTTTGAATGCTGCCGTGTAGTCCTTCAGCCAGAACGCGAGGAGCCCAACTGCCACCAGAAAGTTGTGATTCCTTCTGTCTCTCGCGTGGAGGATTTTCCGCGAACAGGCTTCAGTGAAGAACGAAAAAAAAAAAACTTCGTTTCTTCCGTAGGTTGTCCCAATCAAAGCGCAGATTTGACGCGCATCTCAATGCGGGTCTCCCGTCGAAAAAATCATAAAACGGGTCAATCGCCAAGAGCTTCTTTAGCTCCCGTCTCGCTTTGACTGGTCACCCAGGTTGTGGTCCTCGAGCAAAGGCTGGTCGACGTAGCACGGGTTTTTCGGCACCAATTAATGTCCGGTTAAAACTTCGTTTGTCTTTCCTGGTTCGCGCATTGTCTGGAGTTCACTTGATAAAAATATCAGCAAGTACAATAGATGGTGGACAAACATCTACTTTATTCTAATGAGGCAGAGAAAGCACTTCTCCTCTCGGTGGGACGAAGACATGAGCACAAAAAAAAGCAAGAGAAGGCAAGAGCCAGAACGAGCTCCCGCTCCAAGTTTTTAAACATACAGAGTGGCGATCTGTTGTCCAATCAGTTGCGAACAAGTCGACCTTTCCCGTCCAATCGGTTACGAGCAATTCAGTGTTGGGCGGGTCTTAGATTGAAGTTGGAGCTGTTGCTTTTTCCCTTCCACGGCTATTGTACTAATAAGACTGATAGTTTTATTTAACTAAATTAGACTGAAATTAAACGTGCACAATTCATAATATATACTAAGCTAAACATGAAAAAACATATGTTTACTTAATCTAAACATGAAATAACGTAATATGTTTACTAATGTGCATAAACACTCTATCAGTGATAGTACTCACCGTTAACATGGATGGTTTTCCGTTCCTCGTGTTTGGTAAAAATCCAGGAAAACGATCGGAATGAAATTAAATTTGCCGGTCCAGAGGCGAAGTTACTGCTAGCTAGCCTGCACACGGCTCATAAGCTTCCACACTTGCTATCTGCAATCTACTTCTCGCAGAAGTATGTCGATGCTAACGTTAACATGGGGCTTGTTAAAATGTTACTGACATTCGACTGTTTCATCGATGGTATTGTTTCATTGCAAATTAGAATCAGAACATTTTCTCTCCTCTAATGCTCCGATGCATTCACGCTGAAGTGCACAAGTTGGGCTCATTGAAAGGGGCGTTTACCTATTTCAACATGACGGCCACGATCATCCAATCAAAATTGCGCTTTCCGCCAACTGCAGCCCCAACGGGAAATGAACGACGAAAAAAACGACAATATGTATTATAATATGTAATATTTATCGGCGAGCCATATGCAATCATCAAAAGAGCCATAGATGGCTCGCGAGCCATAGGTTCCCGACTCCTGACCTAGAACAACATAAACACAACATAAACACAACATGGAACAACATGAAATAAAATGAAATAAAATGCAATTAAATACAATAAAATACAATTAACTCATTCACTGCCAGACGTGGAAAAATGTGTCCCATGCCAGTGCCCGGGTTTTTGTAATGTCACTTAAATTCTAGGACCCACAAAATATTGAGTTTTAGGACTGCATAAATATTGTGATGTCACGAGAGGCTGTGTCCTGGAAGGCAAATACATCCCCCTAAGATGGCTCCACCCAGAGAGAATCTTGGCCCCACCTGGTGGAAGGCAGCAATTAAACCCACACACCTGCAGCTGATCAGGGCTTGATTGGAAAGCAGGGCTCTTAAGGCAGAGAGCCTCTGAGTGTGCAGCTTGGGGAAAGACAAGCTCGATTGCTGTGCTCTGTGGAGAAGTTGATTGCTGCGTGGAACTCATTGCCAGTTGGGACCCCACGACTGGACACTGGATTTGAACCTAGCTAAGGTGGCTAGGCTACATGACGAGGACGTCAAGAGGGGTGAGGCCTAGAGACTCTTGTAAAGAACTCCGCCTTCAGTTTTACCTCCGAAGAGACTTTATTTGGATTTAAGTAGCAGAAGAGACTTTCTTTGGATTTAAGTAGCAGAAGAGACTTTATTTGGATTTAAGCATCAGAAGAGACTTTATTTTGATAAGTATTGGAAGAGACACTATTCGAACCTTTGTTGCTTGTGAATTCCCCCTGGAACCCTTGATTAAAACCTTTTTCTTTGCATCCAAACCTGTCGTCCATCGCACTTCTTGTCCCGTCCCGATGAGAGCAAGCCTCTCATGATATCACAATATTCAATGCAATGTAAGAAACCTTTGCCTCTCTTTTTTCACCAGAAAATAGTTAATTCCTAAATTATATGAGTCTGGAGTTCTCTGAGCTTGAAATGAGGACGGCTGTCCAAAATACAATACATATTGATTTATATAGCCCTTTAACAACAGCTGAAGCCGGAACAAAATGCTAACTTGGAAAAGTGGAAATGCCTCTTGTGGAAGGGAAAAACATTTCCAGAGGCAATGGCCAGCGCTTTATTGGCACCCGAACAAGAAAAAACAAAACCCGAACAAATTCAGGAATGGCGCTATACGTCATATTTTCAATACCCGAATAAATTTGTTAATGGCAGTGAATGAGTTAAATGCAATAAAATACAATAGAATAGGAATAGATGAATGAATGAATGAATGAATGAATGAATGAATGAATGAATGAATGAAATGATTTCTCAGTAATGCAGCGGATGTCATTCAAGTTTTGGAAGCTTTTCAAAGTCGAAAATGTGTGTGTGTGTGTGTGTGTGTGTGTGTGTGTGTGTGTGTGTGTGTGTGTGTGTGTGTGTGTGTGTGTGTGTGTGTGTGTGTGTGTGTGTGTGTGTGTGTGTGTGTGTGTGTGTGTGTGTGTGTGTGTGTGTGTGTGTGTGTGTGTGTGTGTGTGTGTGTGTGTGTGTGTGTGTGTGTGCGCGCGCGCGCGCGTGTGTGTGTGTGTACTGACAATATATATATATACACACACACACACACACACACACAGACGCACACACACACAGACACGCACGCACGCACACACACACACACACCTTGGACCTTGCATTTACCAATTAATTTGGATGGATTGTAAGAGGCTTATTTACATTTTTGTCTGACCCCTTTCCTCTCTTAAAAAGAACAGACCTGAAATAGGAGGCGGGACACTGTCCATAATCCAAAACATCTTTTGTTGTCTTACCCTCTTTAGCACCTAAAAGTCTTCCAGGAAATGTGTGTCTTAAATTTTCCTGTGCTTGTTCAAAAAAAGACACACACATTCCTGGGAGCAATCAGTCAGTGCCTCCTTATCTCCTGTCAGCACTTATGATGGTGAAACATTTTTGGAGACCGCATTGCAGGGAACTTGACGATAAAAGTTTTTTTTTTCCACATTAGCGATGACAACACATCGTTCTTAATGGTGCTGTCAGGTGAAGCACAGGAAATGAGATCATATTGACAAATGGCGGTTTGCTCATTTTTCGGCTTGCCAGAACTATCACTCGTTTTTTTCTTTTAAAGTTTAACCACCAATATGCTCTAAATGTGTTTATTTTTTGTTGAATCAAGAAAACACCTCTCAAAGCGACGCTATTTATCTCAAAATTGACTTGCTCAAAAAATCAAACTGTCCTGTTACGTTTTCATGGCAGCATATTTTTTTTTCATTAATTTCGGAGCCTACCGGTAAAGAAGTTTAAATGCAGTTTTTTTTTTTGCCTCGCATGTTGACATTATTTGAATTACCATATTTTCCAGTGTATAAGGCGCACCGGAGTATAAGGAGCAACTCTAGTGAAAGCTGTATTTCCAAACGTATCCACATATAAGCGTACCGGACCTTAAATGAATGATTATTATTTTTTTATATATAACATAAATATATACACGTTTTCCAAATATAAGGCACACCACATTATAATGTGCTACAGTAGAGGCTGGGATTACGCACTACTTCTTCTACAGGGGAAAATGGAGTCGGTGGCTGCTGACAGTAGTTGCGAGACCTGTTGTGGCTCAATATTACTTCAAATATAAGGCATACCTGCGTATAAGACCCCGAGTCATTGTTTGAAGAAAATCATGGCTTTTGGGTGCGCCTTATACACCGAAAAATACGGTAACTACCGGTTTTTCACAGCAGACATTTTTACTTTGTTAAACTGTTTTAAAAAAGGAGGGACTATAAGAGCACAACAATTTAAAACTACAGATCTACGCAAAACATTATAGGGATAGCGATATACAGTGATACCTTGGCTTTCAAACTTAATTGGTTCCCAGACAGAGTGTGTAAGGCGAAAAGTGTGAATCCCAAACATAAATTTCCCAAACCTCCAGGTTGACTCTTGACGATATCCGAATGAAGTTGCTGTGCTTTCGCTGCGATAATTTTACCTACTTCCTCATCAATTGTGTTCTGTTTAGCTGGGTTGATAGCTTTTTGCATCAAGTGTGCAGATGTACAGGGTTATTTGTGGAGCCTGATTGATGTGATATTTTAACCTTGCAGTCTATACTCCGCCTTTGAACTATCACCAAAGTTGTTTTCTATCCATTTTCTCACTCTCTCTCTGCCTATCCATTTTTATTTGCAGCTCTGTGTTTCTGTGACGCCACCCCCTCACTGCTGCGTTCTTAACCAATCACGTGCGGCTTTCACCGAAGACTGAGGGTGGGGAATAGAGGACAAAAAAAAGTCGGCTGCAATTTCTTTGTTAGGAGAACGGGCTCTTTTAGCGAACGACACATCATTCATTGTGGCGCTCTGTGTGTATCCTAAAAAATAGTTTGTATGCCAAGATTAAATTCTCGTGAATTTAACGTTCGTAAACCGAAAAGTTTGTGAGCCACAGAGTTCATAAGTCGAGCTATCACTGTATGGGCAAAACAAGAGCAGGGATTTATTCCGCCATTTGATCACTATGGCAAACCCCCACTATCATAATCGCAGATGACAGGCAGTAGAACAGCCATTTGTTATTCTTCATGAAGCAGGAGGTGGCGAAGGCCAGTGATAATGCACGCTCTCCGCATAAATAAAACAACCTATCATGTTTATGAAATAAAACCCTTGAACTATAATGAGAATCATGGGGAAAAAGCAGTGCCATATAACGGGTTAATCAAACCAGGAATATTGAGCAACGTTCTGGCCCAGCACCCCCCCCCCCTTTGCCACCGCAGTGCTGAAACTGGACAAACATCAGACAAAGATGTTTGCAGGATGACCTTGGAGAGATGACTCCATGATATTCTTCTTTTCTATGCTGGGATGTCCTGTGGTGTTCCAGGAAAGAAAAGCTTGTGTGGGGAGCTTTTGTACTCCAAAAGCACAGATAGTCCCACTGGTCCCCTTTTTCCATCCCCTCCATCTGCAGGCCAAACTTCCTCGTCCTCTCCCTTGCATCCACTCCTCCCGTTTCAAAGGCTCCTTCTTATCACGGCATCCGCGACTGCTTCCCATCATCCTTCTCGCGACGCGCTCCAAAAGTAGAAGCCTCGGGGTGAGGTTCCTGCTTCTCATTCCCCGTCTGAGACATCCCAACTGGGCTGCAGCCTAATTAATTATTTCCTCTGAGATATGTGTGAGAAAATCACTTTCAGAGTCCATACGTAAGGTGCAACGCATTATAAGGGGCACCTTCAATGTATGACATACAGTAAAGTCTCGTTATATCGATATTCAAGGGAGTCCGAAAAAATATCGATATAACCGGGACTATCGATATATCTGACCCTGTTTGCATGTAATTTTCTCCATGCGTGCATAGAAATAGTATCGATATAACCGGGACTATCGATATATCCGATATCGATATAACGAGACTTTACTGTATTTTAAAATGTTTTCTATACATAAGGCACACCGGATTATGAGGTGCATGGTGAGCTTTTGAAAAAATGTTTTCTTTTAGGTGTGCCTTATAGTGCAGAAAACACGGTTTTCCATATACAGTGATACCTTGGCTTACAAACTTAATTGGTTCCCAGACAGAGTGTGTAAGGCGAAAAGTGTGTATCTCAAAAATTAATTTCCCATATGACACCATTAAAATGAGAATAATCCGTTCCCAGGTCCCCATAAAATTTTCTACTTTCTAATTTTCTAAGTGTTAAAACTACACAAAATATCCATTATTTTATGTATAATAAATGTGCTATGATATAATGATTAAAGAAATAAACTGTACTGTATAATAAAGTCGTTTTATTTACCTCTGTGATGGTCGATGGCTTGATGGAATGGAGTGGCCGGTTTCATCAGAATTAAACACTTAACACGTGACCTTCTTCTTCAGCATCTTGAAGAATGATCCCTTGTAGGGGCTTTCTCTGTGATAATTGTATCTAGTTCCTCATCAATTGTGTTCTGTTTAGCTGGGTTGATAGCTTTTTGCATCAAGTGTACAGATGGCTTGTGTGGGTTTGGGAAGCCTGATTGATGGTCTACAGTCTACACTCTGCCTTTGAACTATCGAAGTTGAAACTCTCTCACGGTCGTCTGCCTGTCTCTTTAATGTTTAAAACACGCCCCCTCACTACTATGTTCTTGACCAATCACGTGGCTTTAATCAAAGACTGAGGGCGGGGAATAGAGGACCAAAACAAGCCGGATTTGTTGTTAGAAGAACGGGCTCGTTCGCGAACGACACATCACTCATTGAGGCAGCTCAGTGTACGAAAAAAGTTCATATGCCAAGGTAAAGTTTTTATGCCAATGTAAAATTTTCATAAATGTATCGTTCGTAAACCGTAAAGTTCGTAAGCCAAGGGGTTCGTTAACTCAGGTTTATAAGGCACTACAGTAAAAGGCTTGAGTTTCCAGACCTGTTGTGGCTCAATATTACTTCACATATACGGCACACTGGCATATAAGGCGCAGTGTCATCTTTTGAAGAAAAATCAAGGCTTTTGGGTGCACCTTATACACCGGAAAATGCAGTAAAATTACAATAAAAGGGATCACGGCTCCACCCATTTTGTAATTACATGATGTCATCTCCTGACGTTAATTTGTCCCTTCTCCGCTCCTCCAACCCTGAACCCCAATACGCTGCACACATTTAATAACGCGCTGAATCCGTATACGGCATCACTCGTTCGGACTTCTCCCTTTCTTTTCTTAACACGCACTCGCCCACACACACGCGCTGCACCAGCACGCACGCTCAACTGCGTGCTGTCTTACCACTGCCAAGTCACACAACTTGTGCAGCAGGGAGGTCCGTAAAAGCCAGAGGGATGATACGTACGTGACAGAGAGCAGGCTGAGCATGGATGTTTGGACGAGTCCGTTTTGAAGGTTCAAACGGAGCAGTGTGACTGATTGCATAAACGCCTCCATACTCCCATGATGAGTGGCAGGCTCTTTTCACAATGAGACGCTCGACGTGGCTTTGAAACGGATATATTCATTCGGTAACATAATCAGCTTTGCACTTCGGATATCGAATGTCGGAACCTCAAAAGTAGAGTCATTGCAAGACCTGTTGTGTCTCAATATGACTTCACATATACCGACGTATAAGGCGCAGGGTCATCTTTTGAAGGAAATGAAGACTATTGGCTGTGTATGGTAATTGGTTGTTATTTGTTGTTTCTTTTTAATGGCCTCGTGCTTAAATTGCACGAGGCAATTTAAATAAATTTGCATTTTATGCAAAGATAAAGGGATGATGAGTACCATATTTGCCGGTGTATCAGAAAAATGTTTTATAGCATCTAAAATACCCAAAACACACAGGCTGATATTTTTAGTCAAATGGAAAACACCAATAAAAATGACTTAAAGTGTCCAAAATCTGCAAAAAATTGAGTTGCGAATTGGGCATTTTCAGAAAGTCCTGCCCCTAGTTCGTGACGTCACGCCAAGACGTCTTGCCTTGCTGGAGAATCAAAACAATGGCTTCAGATTCGGAGAATATGCTTTCTTGTTACACATCCAGTTATGAATATGATTCAAATAGTTCTGAAGAGGAAAGCATACATGTTTGCAATCGATTAAAGAAGGTTTTCTGGGTCGTTTTGATGGCTCTAGACTTACGTGTAGTGTCACAGAAAATGCAGAAGATGGCGGCAGAGCTTCGTGTAAGGACTTAATCAGCCCATTTGCACAGGCTGATTAATTCCTTACACGGAGCTTTGTCGCCCTCTTCTGCCTCTTTTTGGTGCAACATGAGGTTTTCAGACCAAACAAGTATAGCAAAATGCCTTGACGTTATGGAAGGACTGCTACAATGTGTCCTTTTTTTCGGTCAGGGGCGTTCCTTCAGTGACGTAGGGTGAGGACTCGTCACCAACTCAAAAACAAGACTTCCGGAATATTCAGCGCAAGTCTTAAAACGTAAAATATAGCTATATGCGGTGGAATCTTTGTAAAATACGCTCAGTAGAAGTCATTTGAAGCCATTTTGCAAATTATGGACACAACTTGTCCGTAGACGTCGGTTGTCCTTTAAATCATAGGACTATTGGAATTTGTAAGTCAGTGCTAGGCCGTGGATTTCATCGCTAGACCTTCAGCAGTGCTATTTCTGAATCAATCCAGCCTGAAAATAATGTGGTGTGATTTACTACAAGTCCACTAGAGGGTAACATTAGCCAGGAAATAACTGTCCGACCTTTCTTAATGCTGTCCAAATTTTCTTGAAAAGTCCGTCTTGAAAATAGCTTTAACAGTAATCTCCAACCAAATCCATTTCTTATGCTTTTTTCCATTTCCAAATCCATTTCTTATCCTTTTTTAGCCATTGTGGGTTGACAAAACTGCTATTAAAGCAACACAATATATTTGCTCATGCAGCTAGCTGCCGATGCAGTGTGCTAGCTCTGGCCAGTATGCTATTATCACTGCTTGCGATCAGAGCAGTTTTCGCAAACTATGATTGGCTAGTCACAAAATTCTGACGTTGACCAGTGCCTTCAAGAAGGTGTTGGTACCCCTTTTGAGTTGGCAAAAAAGTGATGTCAGTTGTCCTGTAAGGGTCCATTCTATGAAGACATTCATCCATCCATTTTATAATCCACTCATCCTCAGAAGGGTCGACAGGTGTACTGGAACCTATCCCAGCTGTCTGAAAGGGGGCACCCTGAACTAGTTGTTAGCCAATTGCAGAGACGTATGACCATTCCCACACACACACATCAGTCATAAATCAGCGACGAACTGCATAGAATGGCCTTTTTGTGCAGTTGTTGCATGAATTGAGGAGAGCTGACGGCAACATGCGAACAAATCAAATAATCCGAGCGCCAAAATGTCATTGTTTCCACAGTAACCCCCCGCCCCCAATCCTACCCCCACTTTGCTTCCAGGTTATGCAGAAAGTGCTGTTTTCTCAGCTGCTCTGTTTGGTAGGACACCAGCAAGCTCATAAAGTGTTTTTTTTATGTCCAGAGTGAGAATGCAGCAACGATGTATTCATCAGGGAGCCGTTTCGTGATGATTACTCATGTCAGTACACAGATGCTAGAACTCAAACCAACCCCAATCTCGATCCAATTTCATTCTGTACAGTCCTGGTCGGTTTGCAGGACGTTTAGCTTGATGACCAATTGAGTCCTAACATTGTTTCTATGCTGTTTTTTTTTTTTTTTTTTTTTTTGGGGGGGGGGGGGGGGGGGGGGTTTCCATCTTTTTCCATCCTTGGAATGACATGGCCAGGGAATAACAAATAGCGTCCAAATTTAGGAACTCTTTGTCATGATTTTGAAAAAGTGTTTTTTTCAAAATCATGGGGGATTAAGAATCTGGAAGTGATCCGATTCGGGTTAAAGTTAGGATAAGGTCAACATGTGCTTGTACCATTCGAGCCTCCCAATTGGAACCGTGACATCCAATGGCAAAACACCATGTGTAGACTAGCAGATATTTGTGAAGAGAAAAAAAAATAACAAAAATATGTTTTTTTACAGAACAGTAGATTCATTTGGAATCTGTAAAGATTTTCCAACGAGTCCAAAATTAATGTTATTTCTGAGGACGCAAAAGTTGTCCCTTATTCATTCTGCTGGGTCTAATCCAGAAGTTAAAACGAGAAATGGCGCCAAAGTGGATCAAACTATTATTGGCTGCAGCTCCTGGCCGTTTTTTTGACCATTGTGATGCTGAAAAGATGGGATGGAGAGAAAGTGAGAGAGAGAGTGAAAGAAAATGAACAATGTCTTATTTTTGCTGGCACAAGAGAAAACGGCTACCATGGAAGCGCAGAGGCCCATACGTCTCCGTTCCTGGCAGACAACACGGCAGGGGGTGGGAGTGAGCGTGGGAGGTGTAAAGGGAAGAGAGAAGGGAGGGTTGCACTGGTATGTCACGATGCTTGTGCTCTTGGAGAGTCAGCCAAAGTCCACACTGGCTTCATGGTTTCTCCCGCCAATGTGATGCTGGTTTGGAGAATTAGAGCAGACACCCTGACTCCTGTTTTTTTTTTTTTGGATGGGGGTTGGGGGGGGGGTGCAAGAGGAATTTGTGGATGTCTCTTGTTTCACCAGTGTCACTGCTAGCAAATCCAAAGAAGCAACAATCTGTCACTGCTGTCCTTTGTTTTGAGCTCCGTCTCCCCAAGAATGGCCTGACATAAAAATTACCCCTCCACACCCAGAGCAATGTAGTGTAACGCGACTGAATTAAAAAGTAAATAAACAAATCTAAGGTTCAGGGTCATTTTTTGAAGAAAATCAAGGCCTTTTGGTGCGCCTTATATACAGTAAAGTCTCGTTATATCGATATCGGTTATATCGATAGTACTACTTATTACAATACTATTTCTATGAACGCAAGGAGAAAATTTACATGCCGCAGGATTGGATATATCGATAGTCCGGTTATATTGATATTTTTTTTTGACTCCCGAGAATATCGATATAACGAGACTTTACGGTATTTGTCAAAATTCCCACTCTTGTGTAGCATTAGCCAAAGCTAGTTGGATGTACTGTATACAGTTCAGTTCGGTTCATTCCATTGTCAACCCAAACAACACAAACACTTTTTCACTTTGACAGAAATAGTGAGGCAATGTTGTTTCTGTAATCAATTTCAGGCTAACTGCTGTGCAACATGCACCTGAATGTCTCCGCGGTGTTGCTCTCTGGGGGTTGGCACAGGCCGAACTAACCGCAGATTAGAATGCTCTGAAGTCATCCGTCACAGGTTGGGATGCAAATGTGAATTTCTTGTCATCCATCATGCTGTTCTTCACTGAACAACTCAATCCAAAATCGAAGTGGTTTGGTTCTGATGATCTGCTTGTAATAAATAACTCTGTACAGTCAAGCTGGTTTCGCCGATGACACATTGGCAATTCGTGGCCTTGACTTGTCGTATTTTTCCTTTGGCTTACTTTGGCCGGACGCAATAAAGCTGTATGAATAGTGGAAGCTCGATCGACTTTGGTCTCTCCTCAGTTTTTCCCTGAGAGGATTAGAGCTGGGCTTCTTGCAACGGAGGCGCGTAGAAATCCAGCCAAGGCCTCGAATGCCGCCAGGGCGACTAAGCGTTGTCTTCAAATCCTTGCAACCATCATCCCGATAAACCCACTTCATCCTCACTGTGTTATTCTTTGTGATCCACACCTCTGCTCCAGCTCCAGCTCCAGTGGCCTTCTGAGACGCACCGCGTGCATCCTGGAAGGCCCCATCACTTCTTTTCTGCACAAAGATCCTCCAAACGGTCCGATGATTGCTTGAAGGAACAAGCACACGCATATTTGAGTCGATGCAGTATGCGTGTTATTGTTGGAAGCTCATTACAGTTATTATATAATATCGATTGATGTATGTGCGTGCACAATGGATATAACCGGATATATCCGATCGATATAACTACCAATGGGGAGATCCTGCCTCTGTCATGATGGCCGCAGGGGGTCAAACGTACTCGCACTCTGTACTTGATACAGAAAAGACCAGTCAAGATAAAAGTTTGGATTTAAAAGCTCAATTCAGACTCGAAAATGTACTTTCAGAGAGAAGTGAATAAAGATTTTAACATTCAAGTATATACAATTTTAATTTTAGGTAAAAGTCCCTAAAAAGGGTAAAAATTCATGCTATGTTTGAGGGCTAGCTAGCATTGGTTTGGACCAAATTACAAAAATGCTAAATTAGCTAATGACGGATTATTATAGAAAAAAAATATATACCTTTTATAGAAATATATATATATATATATATATATATATATATATATATAAATATATATATAAAAAATATATATATATATATATATATATATATATATATATATATATATATATAAGCAAGTGTTTTTAGGATGACAGCACACAAATTCATGCTGGTTTGAGGGCTAGCTAGCATTGGCTTGACTCTTTTGCGTTCAAAACATAGCTTTTCTACCAATGTGGACCAAGTTACAGAAATGCTAAATTAGCAAATGATGGATTATAATTGAAGTACAAATCACTAAATACATCCTTTGATGTGTTTTTTCATTTGATATGGAGCTTTCCAATGTAGGTGAGCACTGTTTTTTTTTTCCGGATGACAGCACAATAATTCATGCTAGGTTTTAGGGCTAGCTAGCATTAGTTTGATTGTTTTTTTTGTTTTTTTCCCTTCAAAACATAGCTTTTCTAATGTGGACCAAGTCACAAAAATGCTAAATTAGCAAATGCTGAATTATAACTGAAAAAATATACATGCCTTCGATATGTTTTTTTTATTCGATGGAGAATCTAATCAAGTGTTTTTTAGGGTGATACAGCACAAAACACATTCACCGTGATCCGTTTTTGTAGTCAACACGAACCAAACACTGCTCTAAAACAAGGCCACTAATTGCTAATATCTTGCTTTCTGAATCTCTTGGTCAGTGTGATGTTCACCCTCCTCTATGTCCTTGACGTCCCCTTTTTATGTCCGGTTTATTAGTAATAAAAGTGTACAACGGCCTGTTGAGAGGTCACTGCGTGTTTCACGTGCGTCTCTCAAGGCAAATAGAAATGTCGAGCGGCAGCGTTTGTCGCATCAAAACATCGACTGTCACATGTTTCTATGCGACACACGTAAGCGCAAGGCTATTAAATGCAAGAAGAGCTGTTTGTTTGGAGTTCTTGTTACTGCAACCAAGACAACCAAGCCATATTTCCATAGCCCACAGCGTTTTGGGGCATAATCCTAAACAAGAAAAGTGACAGTGGAAAGTGACAGGGAAATTGTGGAAATAATATACAATTGACTAATTACGCTTGTGTACGTAACTATGAGTAGCACACTATGAACGGATTGGGGAAAAAAAGTATGAATACATTTTCTTTCCCCACGTCCATATTTCTCTCCATCCAACAAATTCGACTCAGTAAAGTGAAAGTGAACTTGTGATGTTTGTCATTCATAAACAATAAACACACTGTCAACAAAGTCCCTTGCATGTTCTCAACGGGGGCGACATATTTTCAGCTAAGTGGTCAGTCGTTCTTCCCTCAGCGAGCGGCGGGAATTCTGTCAGGCCATCGGAGCCCACTACAAGAAGGGGAATGCGAAAACAACCGAAAATGAAACGCCCGCAGATGCAAATAGCTCCCTGGTGAAATGTTTTGGTCTGGCTCGCAGTATTGGTGCAGCAATAGGAGCGAAAAAGTGACAGACAGGGCGCGACACTTAATTATGCTGCTAAAAGGTACTACATGAATTACATCCTTGAGAGTTTTGAAAGGCGCTTATGAATTCAAATTATATCATGGTACATGCTGCCATCGCTGTCCGTAAATATCGAACGTCTGACTCTCACGCTATGTTCGTCATTATAAATTGCTCTCATTTTTATATATGTAATAATCTATTGGGTTTGTTTTTCTTCCATTGGCGAGCTTGAAAACTCTCTTGTTTAAGCGCAGCTCATTGACTTATTTTCTTTTTCACATGGGAGACAAATGTTGCCAATAGAATAGGACATAAATAATCCATACATTACATCACATGATATCAGAATCAGAATCAGAATCAGAATCAGAATCAGAATATCCGTTTTTCATGCCGCTTGTTCTCATTGGGGGGTCTTCAGCACTTGCGGTGTGTGTGCAAAATGTGCGGCCGCACAGGGCGGCACTTCTTGGAGCACGCAGGGTGAGGAGGTTGAATTTATTCATTAATTCATTCACTGCCATTTCCGAATTTATTCGAGGATTGAAACGCATGACCTGGAGCATCATTCCTGAAATTGTTCGGGTTTTGGTTTTTCTTCCGGTGGGGGGCCGCTAAAGTGTTTGTCAGACCTCTGGCATTGTTTTTCCCTCCCACAATGGGGCAGCATTTGCCTTTTGTAAATATAGGTTGATGCAATATATCAATATACCTTTCTTGATACTTGCACTATGTAGTTTTTTTTTATCAAATGGTTTTGCACATTTACATTTGCACAGTATACAGTTGACATTTTATTTTGTTATGCTTAAAATATCTTGTTTCCTATGCTTTCACCACCCCCCCCCCACCCCATCCCCTTTCAAATTGTTGCTGTGGACTGCAAATTTCCCTATTGTGGGACGATTCTGATTAGCGCTTTGTTACAGCTTCAGCTATTGTTGAAGCGCTAGACAAATCAATATGTATGCACATCTGCTCCAAGCTAAATGTTGAAAGCAAAAATGAAGATGTAGTATTAATTGACTAAAAGAGATTGTCTCACATCTCCTGTCCCACGTAAATCCGCTTCAATTCCAAGCCGCGGCAGATCCACATACGCATCGGCTCTCCGCACCGAAGCTCCTTTCTTCTTATTGCATGAAATGAAAGCCGTCAGTGTCTTGCTCATCAAAAATAACTTCTTATGCGGTGGCCATGTTGAAAATGTTATTTGGGAAAAATTGGGAAAGTGCTATAATGCAGTGTCACCTTCAAGTCCCCCCCTAAACAAAAGCAGGAAATGGCATGCTTGTCTGGATTTTTTTGAATGCATTCCGTTGAGGAAAAAAAGTATACGTAATTCAGGCCAAGCTATTTTATAGATACATTTAAATTAATCATTGATTAAAACAGATCTGATTTCAGCCAAAAGTCATTTTCTTTCTACAGTACTGAATAAAATTGTCATCATGACCAAATCGCCCTGACTGATGGTAGCCAATAAAAGGTAGACGGTACACAACTTGTCACACAACCTGAAATTGATTTCGTACTTTTTAAAAAGTTTTGGGATTGGACTGCCTGTCCTCCATTTGTCAAACTGTTCAAACTGCCTTCTTATAGCATTTACCGCAATGACTCAACTTTTTTTTTTGCTTTCCAAGGACATCACACTCACTGTATTGATAAATGAGAAAGACTTGTCTGCTCTCACTTAACTGTAAAACACAACGACAACAGAAACAAATGCAATAGAAGACCTGCGTTAAACATTAATAAGTGGCTGATGTAGTGAGTCATGGCCAGCTTACTAAGGGCTCACAGCAGGAGCGACACGGGCCAGTAACATCTTAATCTTTCACAACAACAGACACCAGTCATGAGTTGCTATTATTAGCTTCTTTGACCATGCAGGATTTTATTTCATTTTTTAATTCTGGCAGCCCTCACTGACGCACCATGCAGGATTAAAAAAAAAAATCTGGCTCCACTCACCGACTGCACCACACTTTCACTTCTAATTGAGTGGAGATGTTTATTTTACTTGTATTTTTTTAGTCACACTCCAAAGTACATATTTGTCAGGGTTGTGATAACAAATTGCTGTTCGTAGACAGGATATGAAGTTGTTTTCTCAGGTTAAAATGCTCTTTCATAATTGTAGTGTACCAGAGGTAAAAATGAAACACAATAGTTTGTCAATTACCGTGGTCACACGAATAGCTACACCTTCACATTATCGAAAAGAATGTAAAGAAAATAATCTTCATAAATTTAAGATGACTCAAAGATTGTTAACATCGTCTTCTATCGAATACAGTATCTCATTATTGTTCTGTGGGGAAATAATAAATCCCTTTAGATGACCAAACCACATTGCAATGCATTCTAATCCACAAGTGTAGCTAATAAAGTGACCAAGGAAGGCAGTACAGTGATACCTTGGCTTACGAACTTAATTGGTTCCCGGACAGTGTGTAAGGTGAAAAGTGTGTATCGCAAAAATTAATTTCCTATAGGAAACCATTAAAATGAGAATAATCCGTTCCCAGGTCCCCATAAAACATAATTTTCTACTTTCTAATTTTCTAAGCCTTAAAACTACACAAAATATACCTTATTTTACATATAATAAATGTGCTTTGGCAGTATAATTAAAGAAATAAACTGTACGGTATAATAATGTCGTTTTATTTACCTTTGTGATGGCCGTTGATGGCTTGATGGAATGGTGTGGCCGGTTTCGTCAGCATTAAACACTTGATGTGGAACGTAACCTTCTTCTTTCAACATCTTGAGGAATGATCCCTTCTAGGTGCTTTCTCTGTGATAATTTTATCTAGTTCCTCATCAATTGTGTTCTGTTTGGCTGGGTTGATAGCTTTTTGCATCAAGTGTACAGATGGCTTGTGCGGGTTTTTGTGGAGCCTGATTGATGGGATATTTTAACCTTGCAGTCTACACTCCACCTTCGAACTATCAAAGTTGAAACTCTCACCGGCGTCTGTTTAATGTTTAAACCACCCTCCTCACTGCTGCGTTCTTGACCAATCACGTGGCTTTAACCGACGACTGGGGGCAGGGAATAGAGGACAAAAATAGTCTGCTGCCATTTGTTTTAAAAGAACGGGCTCGTTCGCCAACGACACATCACTCATTGAGGCAGCTCCGTGTACAGAAAAAGTTTGTATGCCAAGGTAAAGTTTGTATGCCAAGGTAAAAGTTTCATAAGTGTAACGTTTGTAAATCGAAAAGTTCCTAAGCCAAGGCGTTCATAAACCGAGGTATCACTGTACTTAAAGATGCAAACAATATACAGGCTCGGACTTTTTGACATTGAAAAACAAACAAACAAACAAACAAATAATAAACAATGTCAGCCTATACTTTCTTTAAAAATTATCTACTTTTAAAGTCTCTCTTGCCTGGGCTTGGCAGTGATTTTGAAATCCAACGGCCTCAGCGTTAAACCGTAGGTGCAATTTAGTGACAGGTCTTCATTGGGACATTTCTCAAAGTGACATTTTTGGAGAAGGATCGCAAAGAACAAAAAGATCTCCACTTTGGCGATCTGGTCACCGACGCAACGTCTTTTCCCCGCTGAGAAGATCATGACGTTATTGGTGAGATCCTTGTCTAGGGATCCGTTTTCATCCAGGAACCGTGAGGGGTCAAAGATCTCTGGGCGATTCCACTTGAGAGGATCGTGATTGATGGACCACTGATTGATAAAGACCACTGTGTCTTTTGGAATGTAAAGACCCTCAATCGTAACATCCGAAGTGGTAGAGTGAGGAATGGTGACGGGCACAAAACTGCTGAATCGCATTGTTTCGTAGATGAAGGCATCTAGATCGGCCAGGCGACCTCTGTCCTCCACAGACGGAAGCCTGTTTGGCCCCACCACCTTGTCCACCAGCTGCTGGAGCGTCATTTGAATGTCAGGGTGTTTAACCAGAAGGAGAAGTATCCAGTCGAGAGCGGCGGAAACGGTATCCAGACCTGCACCAATTAGATCTGCTACCGTCCCCTCAGTGTAGTCCTTGACAAGTCCCTTTTCCCTCGTCGTCTCCTCAATGACACTGATGATAGCATCGCTCATATCTCGGGTTACCTGCGGATCAAAGGTCTTTCTGTGGTCTTCCACCTTACCTTGAACAAACTTGAAAAACTCCTTGTTCAGGTCTTTGAAGTTGCTGAAAACACTGCGGATGGGATTTGGGAAAGACTGAAGCCATGGCATCACATCGACCAAGCTGCCAGCTCCGACGGTCTGTCCAAAGTCGTTTACCCGCTGTAACAAGGCTCGAAACTCGGCATCGTCGTGCCCGTACCGTTTTCCGAAACACAGGGCACAAATCACATTCGCGGCGGCTACCGTCAACTCATGAGATGGGTTGAAATAATGACCCTGAGCTCCTAGTTTCAGGAACTTCTCAACCAGTTCTATAGCTTCTGCCGCAATTTGGCCCTCGAAGGCTTTTTTGGTTTGGCTGTCGGCTGACGAGAAGGCTCGGATGGTGGATTGAGCAATTTTCCTGTGCTCCTTCCATTCTTTGCTGTAACTGGTGAAAGTCATACTCTTCCCCCCCGCCACGTATTGAAAAGACAGAAAGTTTGGTCTGCCGGCAAATTCCTTGCTGTGCTGAATCAGAGCTTGGCGGATGGCCCTGTCACCGTTCAGTACTACGACGTCGCTGCAACCCAGTTTTATCTGATACACGTTGCCGTATTTTTTAGCTCGTTTGGCGAAGGTGATGTGGGGCATTTGTCCCAGCTGCATCGCGTTGCCTACGATGGGCCAGGCGAAGGGTCCCGGCAGTTTTCTTTTGCGCCTCAGCTTCCTCACCCATAGGCCGACCTCCAGGCAGACAAGAAAAAACAAAGTTGCAACCAACGCAGGTTGGAGCTGTCCACTCAACTCTCGAGCAACGCTGCTTCCCTTCACTGTCAACTCGGTGTCTGCCTGAGTCATCTTATCCTGTGTTGTCTGTCCGTCCTCTGCGTCCAAAGAAAAGACAGCTCGGTTACGACTAAAAAGGGTCTCCTTTAGTTAGTAGAGTCACATCCTAGGTCTCATTCGTTGATTAGATTGACAAAAGGCAGGACTTGCAGCCTCCATTGGAGTTTGGGACAAGATCAGGATAAAGTTGATGAGTTAGCTGTGGTGCGGCTCGTCTTCAGATGACCACTTGAGAAGGAAACGGATTCAAGCTTTCTCTTATATGTATCGCTATGGTGGGAGGGATCCTCGACTTTGATTTTTATTTTTTTAAGGGTTACTCTCCTCCCTTTTTGACCACACTTTGCAGACCTTCGTCCCACTTCGGCCTTCTGCCAGCAGCATCCCTTGTAGATTGACTGCAAAGCGAGATATACGTTACCTCAATGAGAAATTTGCGATTTATGGGACTGAGCAAGACACGTGTTGCAAAGGGAGCCAATTTTCGACCAAAATTTAAGACTGTATAAATACACTCACTATGCTAGTCAGGTTGCTTAGTTTTTGACGATAACCGCCTCTCCTTCAAACTTTTTATTGATTATTCCCCAAAACATTTATCAGGCAGAGGAGATGAGGTTTCTGTGACATGTCGAGGGTTTGAAAGTTGACTTGGCATTCAAAAGTATAAATGCTATTTCCTGACCTCACGTAATGCGATGGTCACAATTTCAATCCGACTGGGGTACACAAAACTCGAACATGTGTGCATGTGAGTGCTTGTGCAACAAAATGAAAGACTTTAAAAGTCATTTTTATGCGTAGCGACAAATCAACGTTTCATTGACTTAAAAAAAAGACTAATGACAAACAAATAGACAATGGTGGCATCTATTTCTTGCCACATGTTTTGATAGTAAGGCCGACATAATAGTGTGACTGTGGGATTTTATCTCATGACAAAGAATAACACAAAATGAAAGACAGACACAGAAAATGTTCACAATTTCTTTATTATCACGATCAGCATTCATTTCAGGTACAATTTATTTATTTTCTGTCACACATAGCCCCCACCTTAGTAGCTGGATGCAAAAGATTGACCCGCCAGGAGCGTGCAGGCCTAAAGACGATGCGGGAACATCCGTGTGACTTTGAAAACTTTGTAAACAAACACATAATGCCTCATGGGGGAAAAAAAGAAAAGAAACATGGCGCACATCTGTGCTGCGTATTGGTGAGAGCGATGTTTGGCAGACAGCGCTTGGGTAGGGAACGCTGGTGAGACAAACGTTTGCGCGGATTTTCGTTTCCTGGAGGTTGATGAAAGACTTCCTTTTCACTTTTTTTTTGCCCCCCTTCGATCATCCCTATCGGTCTGATGTCTTCACGTGCTTTATGAATACAGTAGATTGGGGTAGGTGGGTGCGCATTTTTGCAAAGGGGGCCAGATTTTGTGTGTTAAAAATGTTAGCGGGGGCCAATCTTGGCAGACGTTCATCACATATATCAGCAATTCATTTAAATACATTTCCGTTTAGCCATTCTGTGTTTCAAATTTGCTTTCTTAGGTTCATTTTAGCAATTTTAAGCATGTGTTTCGGTGAATTTGAAACATGGATATCAAAATTGAATTGACATTGACAGTCCACTTTTCCTCCTTTGTTGTTTGTCGCCATTTTAGAAAATTGAGGTGCTCATTCAGTCAATTGCTCATATCCCAATTTGCTGTTCCTAATAGAGCCTCTAGATGGAAGCACTTAGCATATGCAGGTAACAGCACGACGGCCCAATGTATTCATTCCACATGTATTGATTTTATGACAGAGGCTTTGGGCCGAATGAAAATTGACCGGGCCGGACTTTGGATATGTGATAGTAGGCGGTTTACGTTTCTCCTTACATTTCCATATTTACCCAGACCTTATATTTAAAAAAAACACGTTATCAAAGCACAAAGGTTAAATATATTCTTCGATATCATGACTGAACAGTGAAGAAAACAGGTGACTGTGAACATTCGCGAGCATTTAATAGAAAATTATTTTCAACCACAAGTGTCAAAGTCAAGGCCCAGGGGCCCAATCTGGCCCGCCACATCATTTTATTCGGCCCGTGAAAGCAAATCAAGCACGTTAATTGCCATCATGCTTACTAAAGTCCAAATTAATATTTCCAATTGTCCCATGTAAACCACAAGAACAGTCATTATATTTTATTTCAATTTTGAAAACTAGTTATTTATTAATTTGTTGTGCACTCTGTATGAAATATGTGGAGGGGATGAAATATTCTACAGCCCCCGAGAGGATACCGTAACCACAATGTGGCCCTGGGCCAAAAATGAGTCTGACACCCTTGGTTTAAATAGACGTTAAAGGGTCGTAAATGCCCCCGTGCATGTCCTACATATTCATGCAAATGATAATAATAATAACAATAATAATCATAAACTCTTAATAATGCATAGAACATTTTGAGAACTTTTTTTAAACCTCTTGCCTCAATGCAAAAAGTCCACTGGCTTAAAGTCGACCATTTTGACACCCCCACACTCCCACTGCATGTTTAAATAGGTTAAATAGGTATATTCTCTATGGAGGTATGCTAGTATGCACTGTTAAAACGTCACCGTTGAGGAAGTGTGCAGATGTCTTTGCTGGCCTTGAGTCACGTTGCCGACTGCACGCAGTTCACGGTGGGGAAAGTAAACCAAGCAACTTTCCTCTGAGCTTGGCGGTGACGCAGTACCTGAGTGGTTTTAACGAGAGCCCGTAGGAGCAATCCTGGGTGATGGGCTGCGAGGGGTCGCTCCCTAAACTGCACTGGTGGAGTAAAAGCGCGGTGAACAAAAACACTTCCACCTTGGCGATCTGGTCGCCGATGCAACGCCTTTTCCCGATGGAAAAAATCATCACGCTGTTGATGGCATCCTTATCCAAGATTCCATTTTCACCAAGGAAGCGCGCAGGGTTGAAGATATGCGGGTCTTTCCATTTCAAGGGGTCGTGGTTGACGGACCACTGGTTGATGAAGACCACCGTGTCTTTGGGGATGTTGAGATTTTCGATGGTGACGTCCGAGGTGGTGGAATGGGGGATGGTGATGGGGACGAAGCTGGTGAAGCGCATGGTCTCGTAGATGAAGGCGTCCAGGTATGCCAAGCCGCCACGGTCCTCGGTTGAGGGCAGTCTGTCCGGACCTACCACTTTATCGAGAAGGTCGTGCAGCTTTGCCTGCTCCTCGGGATATTTGACCAGAAGGAGCATAATCCACTGCATGACGGTGGAGACCGTGTCCTGACCGGCTCCAATCAGATCGGTCACCGTGGCTTCCACGAACTCTTTGGTCAACCCGCTTTCTTTTCCGTGCTCGATCACGTTGATGATGGCGTCGCTCACATCGCGGGTCACGTCTGGATCAAAGGACTCTCTGTGCTGCGCCATTTTATCTTTCACGTAGGTGAAGAACTCCTCGTTGAGATTCTTGAAGTTTTCGTAGATACTGCGGACCGGGTTGGGGAAGGATTGGAGCCAGGGCATCACGTCAACCAGGCTTCCCGCTCCGACCGTTTCTCCAAACTTGTCCAACCTGGTCAACATGGTCCTGAACTCCACATCGTCGTGCCCGTATCGCCTCCCGAAGCAAAGAGCGCACAAAACGTTGGCGGCGGCGACCGTCAGCTCGCGGGACGGGTCGAAATATTGTCCGTCCGCGCTGTGTCTCAAAAAGACTCGCACCAGTTCTAGCGCTTCAGCCGTGACGTGCAACTCAAAGGCTTTTTTGGTCTGACTGTTTGCAGAGGAGAAAGCTCTCAGGCTGGACTGAGCGATTTTCCGATGCGCTTTCCACTCTTTGCTGTAGTTAGTAAATGTCAGGCTTCTTCCTCCTGAGATCATCTGGAAGGAGAGAAAGTTCGGCCTGCCGGCAAACTCCCTGCTGTGCTGGATCAAAGCCTGACGGATGGCCCTCTCTCCGTTCAGGACTACGATGTCACTGCAGCCCAGTCTTATCTGGTACACGTTACCGTATTTCTTAGCCAGTTTGGCGAAGGTGATGTGAGGCATCTGGCCCAGCTGCATAGCGTTGCCCACCACGGGCCAGGCGAAGGGTCCCGGGAGTCTTCGCTTGAGCCTCAGGTTTCGGAACCAGAGGCAGGCTTCCAGGCAGAAGAGAAAGATAAAAGATGCAACCAGAGCCGGCTGGACTTGGCCACCCCACTCTCGCATGATGCTACTGCTCTTCACAGCAAAGTCTGGGTCCACCGCCATCGTCGGTTCGAAAAAGAGACTTAAAACTTATTTAGAAAAGAATTAATTACAATTAATTATAAAGTAAAAATTAATCGTCCAATTCATGAAACACCAGTGGGTTTACCCCAAGTGAGGCAAAAAAAAATTATATTTTGTTATTATTTCAGGAGATGATTTTAAGGTTTGAATAGCTGCCTGTCCCGGCTCCACCTTATATATTTTGCCGTTAGTGGGCAGGGCTCGGCAAGGATGTCACACTCCTCCCATTGTGAAGTCCTGCAGACCCCACGCTTCATTGTCTCCCAGACGCGGAGCGCTCTCGAGGGCGAGCGTCCTTTCGTTTAGCGAGCGCGGTTCAGAAAAAAAAGGAGCAGGAAAGACTCTGTACCTGGTGAATGATTTTGTTTCACTTAAATGGAGGACTGGCAACGTTTACACCCCGTTTCCCGTGTAACTCTTTTAACATTCCTTTTTAATTCCATCTTTTTTTATTTTTTTTATTTTGTCACTTGAGAGCAAGGGTTTGTTTCACTCTTGGTTTGTGATTGAAGTGAAACTGTAATGTGGATGAGTGACTCATTGCAGGTGAAGTATAGACTTGGAGGACTGTGTGTATGTGCTTGCTGCTGTTTGAATGGGGCTGTAGTTCAAGTTAGTGTATTTTCCGGTATATAAGGCGTACCAAAAAGATGACTCTGCGCCTTATATGTGGAGTAATATTGAGCCACAACAGGTATCGCAACTACTGTCAGCGGCCAGCAACTCCATTTTCCCCGGTAGAAGAAGTAATATTGTAGCGCCTTATAATGTGGTGTGCCTTATATTTGGAAAACATATATAATTTTTGGATTTTTTTTCATGCATGGAAGGTGCGCCTTATACTCCAGCATGCCTTATATATGGAAAACGTTTGAAAATACACCATTCATTGGGGGCGCGCCTTATACTCCAGTGTGCCTTATACACTGTAAAATTATATATTATATTTTTATTCGTTTTTTAATTCATTGAAGGTGCGCCTTTATACTCCGGTGTGCCTTATATATGGAAAATGTTTAAAAATACACCATTCATTGGGGGTGCCCCTTATACTCTGATGATCCTTATACACCAGAAATGTATATATTATATGTTTATTCATTTTCATTCATTTATGGTGCACCTTATACTCTGGTGCCCCTTATATATGGAAAAAAATAAGACACTATTCAATGGGGGTGCCCGCCTTATACACCAGAAAATTATATATTGTATTTTTATAGATTTTCATTCATTTAAGGTGCACCTTGTACTCTGGTGCGCCTTATATATGGAAAAAGTTTGAAAATACACCATGCATTGGGGTTGCGCCTTATATTATGGTGCGCCTTATATACCAGAAAATTATACATTATACATTCTGATTATTATTAAAACTTTTGTCATTCATTTAAAGTGCACCTTATACACCGGATTAATTATGTATTATACTTTGAATTGTTGTTTCCAAGCATTGAACATGCACCTTATATTCTGATGCACCTTATATATGTAAAAAGTTTGAAAATACACCATTCGTTGGGGTTGCGCCTTATACTCCGGTGCACCTTGAACACCAAATAATACAGTAGTGATCAAGTAACATTGCCGATGCCTGTTTAAAATGTGCTTTTTTTTTTGGGGGGGGGGGGGGGTCTGGGAAGTACCTGCTTTTTTTTTTAATGTGTGTTGAAAAACTGCATTTCATATTCAAATAAAACTTTAGTGCAATGTTTTCCTCTTTGATGTTCAGAAGAGAGCAATTATAAATGTGGCGTTGCGCTGGTTTCCAAGCCTGGAAGCTGTTTGTCTGTAGAAATCTGGCACGGGTAAGATCCGAAGCTTCGTGGGCTAACCAAAGACACTGCCAATGTCTTTGAATACATTTCATTGGGGATGACGATTCCTATCGGGGAGATCGATGAAAAGGTTTCTTAAGACTGTCATCTGTACTTCTTTGAAGGTGTCGGGCGGTTTGCTCCTCATCCGAAAAGCTTCGTCAACGAACTAAAATTGTGCTGGTAGCTCTGGCGTTTTATATATATATATATATATATATATATATATATATATATATATATATATATATATATACAGTAAAGTCTCGTTATATCGATATTCTAGGGAGTCCGAAAAATATCGATATAACCGGGACTATCGATATATCCGACCCTGCGCGCATGTAATTTTCTCCGTGCGTGCATAGAAATAGTATCGTAATAAGCGGGACTATCGATATAACCAATATCGATATAACGAGACTTTACTATATATATATATATATATATATATATATATATATATATATATATATATATATATATATCCCTAATGTCCAGGGGCTGCGGTGCCAGACCTTTGCTCTGATAGGTAAAAGTCAACTTTATTGTCAAATATGCTAATATACATGACATACAGCACACATGAAATTACCGTCCTCTCGGACCCAGCGTGCAAGGCACTTATAATGACTTTAACAAACATAATGAAAAGGTCCCTGCTCTAAGGTTGGGGGAGCAGTCGACTATGCCCTGAAGCTAATCTGATTACTTATTTTGTCCTGTCTGTTGATGTTCTATGACTTTATGTTCTATTAGCTTTAGCTGTAGCTTTAGCTGTAGCAAAAGAAAATAGATGGTTTTAAAGGGGAGTAAAAGAACCATGTTTTGTAAAACAGCAAAACCCTTCACTAAATCGCCATGGTGGTTTGAGGTTCAATTTTGATCGTGCTTACAACAAACTTCTTAGATCGTTACCACATAGGCTTAGTCCTGCCGATGAAGTGATACCAGAGCGAATGGGGCAATCCAGGCCAGTTATAGTACATAATTAGACAGGACAAAAGAAGTAAGCAGATTAGCTTCAGGTAATTGTCCTCTGCTCCTCCCAACCTTCCTATCAAGGCAGAGGTCTGGCACCACAACCCCTGAACATTAGGGAAAAATAAGCCAAGAGCTACCAGCACAATTTTAGTTCGCTGACGAAGCTCTTCGGATGAGGAGCGAAACATCCGAGACCTTCAAAGAAGTACAGATGACGGCTGAAAAAAACCTTTTCATCGATGGACCACTCCTGTACGACTGAGAGCCTACACAGACCTATCAGGGAGAATCCCCCCCCCCCCACTTCCACATTGCAAACCCCCCACGTCAGTCTGCTCCTTGCACACATGTGGCCACTTGCATCCCCATCATGCTAATTTGAAGCAGATTTGTGACTGAGGAAGGGGTTGGTCGGGTGTTGCTTGGGATGTAGGAGGGAGGCGGGATGGGGGGGGGAGGTATAATGGCGGTCACGGTACGGGCGGGTGTCATGTGCATTTCGCGTGTGTCGACTGTGTTTGCCTGCGATTACCTCTTGTAACCTGAGGGGGGGTGGCCCCGTTGTCCCACCCCTGACCCGGTGTTGACTCTCGCCAAAGCCATGGTTTGCGTGGAGACAAAACCAATGGCAGACACAGACTGCTCAGGCCTCTGGAGTTAATCATTGTTTACTAGTCTCATTTCCACTTTTGCAGTGAGCTACTGTCACGCACAGCACCAACGGGGAGGAAGGGAGCGAGTGAAAGGGGTTTTTTTTCAGGGGGGATCGGAAAGCAGCAGGAGGCAGCAGTGAGAAGAAAGCTTGTGGTCCAACAGAGACTTTGGGAAGATGGCAGGACTTTTTAATTTCATTTATTGTTTCAATTTTTAACAAATTCACTACCATTCCTGAATTTAGCGCTGATAAAGCGCTAGTCAGACCTCTGGCAATGTTTTTTTTTTTTCCATTCCACGAGGAGGCAGCATTTGGCTTTTATACAGCAACCCCCATTTCAAGATCAGATAACTCAGATTATAAATCTCAGGGTCATCTTTTGAAGAAAATGAAAGCTTGTGGGTGCACCTTGTACACTGGAAAATATGGTAACTCAGAAAATTGGACTCTGTCAACAAGCCAAATTGACCCGATTTTTGGGTGACCAAGATTGGCAAACTTTTTTTTTTTTAAACTTATTCACTGCCGTTCCCGAATTTATTCAGGAATTGAAAATATGACATGGAGCACCATTCCCGAGTTTGTTTGGGTTTTGGTTTTTCTTGCAGGGGAGGTTCAGATAAACCACTGGTCAGACCTCTGGCAATGTTTTTCCCTTCCACGAGGGGGCAGCATTTCCCTTTGGTCCATGTTAGCGCTTTGTTCCAGCTTCTGCTGTTGTTAAAATGCTATGTAAACCAAATCTATATATATGTATTGCATTGTATTTTGGACAGCTGCCCCCATTTCAAGCTCATATAACTCCACATCCATATAATTTAGGAATTAGCTTTTTTTCTGATGAAAGAAGAGAGTCTATGGTTTTTAATGCTGTATTGATTGTTTATGTAGTGCCAAAACTCAATATTCTGTGGGTCCTGCAATATCAGTGAAAATGACAAAAACCCTGGCACTGGACTGGACACGTCTTTGCACATCGGCTGGCATTGAATGAATTTAGAGAGGTTAATGTTGAGCCGAGACTAAAAAAAAAAGCTCTAAACACAACAACAACCTCCTGCGGGCAAGCACCTACGCAGACAACCTGGGATGTAACCACTGGCCACTTGTGCCTGGACGTGGTCCCGTTTGTCTTCATATGCCAGACCACAATCTAAGTGAACTGGGGAAAAATGTTCCATGTCAGACATGATTTTTTGTTCGTGTGAAAACGCGTTCAAAGTGATCTAAAATGGAATGGAGGTCGTATTTTGTTACAAAGGAGCAAAGGGGAGGACCCCCTGCAAGTTTCAAGGCTTGTGGTTAGTCCCACGTGCCAGTCTTGCAAATTTAAAATGTTAAATATTTGGGTTGAAAGAATGTCAGATTATATTCTTCTGCAGTTGGAATGGGACTTTCCGTGTTATATATATATTTTTTTAATGGACTGTGCCCTTACTTCAAATGACTTCTACTGAGCGTATTTTACAAAGATTCCACCCCATATAGCTATATTTTATGTTTTAAGACTCGCGCTGAATATTCAGGAAGTCTTGTTTTTGAGTTGATGACGATGCCTGATGTGACGTCACGTCTGGAACGCCCCTGACCGAGAAAGCGACACGCAATGCATTTTTGGGTACTTTGTTTGGTCTGAAAACATTCGTGTTGATCCGTGTTGATGGCGAAATTAGAAGGAAAACACATAACGCAATGGTGAATCATTGTGTGTTGCACCACGACGACTATTTGATACTAGTTGACACAAATTCCCAGCAGACAAATCAGCCCATTTCCAACGGAGCTTGGGCGCCATCTTGTACATTTTCTGGGACGCTACATTGGAGTCCTGATGGCTCGAATTGATATGGGAGGACTTCTTTAATCAATTGCAAACATTTATGCTTTCCTCTTCATTTGAATCATATTCATAACTGGATGAGGAACAAGAAAGCATCTTCTCCGAATCTGAAGCCATTGTTTTGATTCTAGAGCAAAGCAAAGACATCCTGGCATCTCCGAGGTTATTTTGAAGTAGTTTTGGGACACTTTAACTCATTTTTATTGGTGTTTTGCATTTGACAAAAAATATCAGCCTGCATGTTTTGGGTATTTGAGATGCTATAAAACGTTTTTCTGATGTCAGTTAGGAAACAAAAAAAATGTTGTCGGTTGTCCTTTAAACCTCAGAATCAGAAAGCATTTAATAGTCCCACAATGACGGAATTTGCAACCTACCCCCTTGCCTAATAAATTCTGAATTTGGAATTGAAGCGTGATCAACCTTTGCCACCCAGTGATCAGTCGTGATCGTTTGCATGCAGCGTTACACACAACCTGATATAAGATTGTCACCGAGATCTTTTGAGTCATTTGGAACAAATAAAAAAACAAACAGTAAATCCAATCTGGTGATGGTGAAATATTTATTTCATTTGTGACCCCCCCAACACACACTCACGAAACACCAAAAAACAAACAAATAAATAAATAACCCAACCATGACCAAGGGAGGGAAGCTTTTTTGGAAAATGTCGGGAATGATTTGAGATCTGCACAACCCTTCCAAATATCGCTTTTACGAGGGCTTCCAAAGAAATAGAACTTGGTTTTAAAAACGTGCATGCCAGGGCATGATTCTCCTTGTGTGTCCATTTTTCCACTGTCACGTTTCGGTTTGTCACCAACGAGTGGCACTGTCGGGCCCTGCCTGCAGGTGCCCAGGTGTTGGTTGTTTTTCATAAGTGGCATTTACAGACGCTCGCCTACTTCCGAACATTCGAGTTACGAACAACGGTACAAATGGATATTTTTGTCGTAACATATGTAGTATTCTCTCCAGTTGTACATGTACATATCTTTATAGAGCATATATGTAATTAAATGTTTTTTTTTCAGTATAAACCAATACAGGTTACTTATACAAGCCTTAAATATACTTATATAAACCTTAATGGACAACCGACACCATTTTTTGTTTCCTAACTGACATCAGAAAAACGTTTTCTAAAATATCCAAAACATGCAGGCTGATATTTTTAGTCAAATGCAAAACACCAATAAAAATGACTTAAAGTGTCAAAAAACTGCCACAAATCAGCTCGAAACTGGGGATTTTCAGAAAGTGCCGCCCTCAGTTCACCACAGGTCGTCTTGCCTTGCTCAAGAAACAAAACAATGGGCTCACGGAGTTCAGATTAGGAGAAGATGCTTTCTTGTTACTCATCCAGTTATGAATATGATTCAAATAGTTCTGAAGAGGAAAGCATAAATGTTTGCAATCGATTAAAGGAGTCATTTCGTATCAATTCGAGCCGTCAGTACTCCAATGTAGCGTCCCAGAAAATGCACAAGATGCCGCTCCGTTTGGAAATGGGCTAGTTTGTCTGCTGGGAATTTGTGTCAGCGAGTATCAAATAGTAGTCTTGGGTCAACACACAACGATTCACCATTGCGTTATTTATGTGTTTTCCTTCTAATTTCGCCATCAACGCGGATCAACACAAAGTTTTCATACCAAAGTACCCAAAATGCATTGTGTGTAGCTTTCTCGGTCAGTGACCATACCTACCGTGACGTAGGTATCGTCACAAACTCAAAAACAAGACTTCACACACAAAAGAAAGCTACTAATTTTGATTGCTAGTGAGGACACAAATGGCTATGCTGGAATGTCGCTGCTTTGAATATCTGCTTTTTGCGTGACTTCTTTTATTTATATTTTCTCCCACAATATCTTCTTTGGTGATATTACCCCCCACCCCCCTTCTTTTAGCAAACCACAAAAACTCAAAAGAAAAACAAACACATACAGATGAATCATTTGATACTTGCTGAACCGAAATCTTGGGAGCAAAAAATGACATCTGAAATGACGAGAGAATATCAAATATGGAAATCATTTTAATAAATCGCGCTTGAAGTCCATATCTCATTGAGCGAGGTTTTCACATAGTAAACATTTTTTTTTTCAACATCACACAAAGAGACCATTAAATTCTGGTTTTGTTGTTAAATAGGAACTAAAACGTTGAATTCCAATATTTCTAAGCACATTTGAACTTCTTGGACTATTTTTCACCTCTGGTGCAAACAAGCTGCGTGATAGAACCTCATTGCTTGTATTATGTACGGTCTAGAGATATTTCCTTGTAATGCTGCCGAGTTTTTTTGCGTGCTTGGGGAGCCCGGGCGGGGATGGGATTGCGTGCCGCGCCGGCCTGGCGTGCGCGGACCTCGGCCACTGAACTCCGGCTACCCGGGGGGCGGGGGGCTTGCGTGGAGGATTGGGGGCGCAACGCTTTAATGAGAGATTAAAATGAGAAGAGGGAGAGAATACGAGGGGGGGGGGGAGTAAGGGGGGACAACTTCCAGATAACCCCTGAATCTGTGAGTACCTCAGAAGGCACTTTTAGGACACTTTGGGGTGGTATTTCACCTCCTGTATATCCAAATGAAATCACAATTGCTCCACCTAGAAGTACCAAATCATCATAAATCCCTCAATAATCATGATGGGATTCTGAAAAAGTGTTTTAGACCTATTCTCCCCCACATTGGGAGAGTACATAACTTTCATTACTTCAATTTTAGATTGGATTAGATGAGATGAGCCTTTATTTGTCTCACAGTGGAGAAATTTACATTTCACAGCAGCAAAAACAAAATACAGGAGCTGCTGTAAAGGCAGCCACTCTCGCAGCGCCATCTTGAAGTCAAAAACAAAAAAAATAACAGAATGTGACAAAGTTATGGAAGCAAGAGAAAAGGAGAGGAAGAAGTAGAAAAACAAAATACAGGAGCTGCTGTAAAGGCAGCCACTCTCGCAGCGCCATCTTGAAGTCAAAAACACAAAAAAATAACAGAATGTGACAAAGTTATGGAAGCAAGAGAAAAGGAGAGGAAGAAGTAGAAAAATAAAATACAGGAGCTGCTGTAAACGCGGCCACTCTCGCAGCGCCATCTTGAAGTAAAAAAAAACTAAAACAAAGAATGTGACACAATGTTATGGAAGGAAGAGTAAAGGAAAGGAAGAAGTAGAAAAATAAAACAATACAGGAGCTGCTGTAAAGGCAGTCATTCTCGTGGCGCCATCTTGAAGTCAAAAACAAACAAAAAATACAAAATAACAAAATACAAACAATGTGACACAAAGTTATGGAAGGAAAGGAAGAAGTAGAAAAACAAAATACAAGAGCTACTGTAAAGGCAGCCACTCTCGAGGCGCCATCTTGAAGTCAAAAACAAAATAACAAAAATAACAACAAATAATTTACAATATTAACATTATTCTGACCTACATGTACCGTATTTTCCGCACTATAAGGCACACCTAAAAGCCTTTTTTTTTAAGATGACCAAGTGCCTTAATCTAGTGCGCAATATATGGAAAAAGGTTTAAAATGCGTCATTCATTGAAGGTGCGCTTTATAATCTGGTGCCCTTTGGATTGGATTAACCTTTATTCGTCTCGCAATAGAGAAATTTACATTTCACAGCAGCAAAGTAATGAAAGTAAGAGGAAAGGAAGAAATAGAAAAACAAAATATAGGACCTACTGTAGAGACAGCCACTCTTGCGGTGCCATCTTGACGTCAAAACAACAACAAAAAGAACAAATAATGTGACACAACACAAAGACATAGACAGTCATTCAATCTGAAGCACATTCTGCACCCTCTCTTGCATGAAGCACTTCTCGATGAAAGATGACAGGATCAAAGCGTCCTTTTCACCAATGGATCAGGGACGTCATTGTGAAGTGTGCACATCTACTGCAAGCTAAATGTTGAAAGCAAACACAAAGCTGTAGCATCCTTTGACAAAAGTGGATTGTCTCACATTTTCTGTCCCACGTGAATCCGCTTCAATTCCAAACCGCGGCTGTTTCTCATACGCATGCTCTGCAAGCCATGCATCCATCCAGCCACAAACTGTCCAACTGCACCAACCTTTCCACTGAACAAAGCGAGGCTGTGAAAATGCTGCGCATTACAGGCGCAAAAAAAGCACACTCGCCCCAGCTGTCCAAAAATTGATGACAGTCAAATGGCACTGATATTCCTCCCAGTCTAAAACAGTGCTGGCATATTCGTACTGCAGAATAGGTGCAACCGCTCAGCACAGTCTCCTCCTTGATTAATGTCGTGGCAAAAAATGCTGCAAAACAATCCGCATCCGCTGCTGTGAAATGTAAATTTCTCCACTGCGGGACTAATAAAGGCTAATCCAATCCAGTGCACACGACGCACAACAACACAAATTGACAAAAGAGCAGGGACCGTGAGAGCCTACTCGGGCGCCATCTTGGACTTCTATCAATAATGATAACCTGTTACCTGATACAGTGATACATTGGCTTACAAACTTAATTGGTTCCCAGACAGAGTGTGTAAGGTGAAAAGTGTGTATCCCAAAAATGAATTTCCCATAGGAAACCATTAAAATGAGAATAATCCGTTCCCAGGTCCCCATTAAACATAATTTCCTACTTTCTAATTTTCTAAGCCTTAAAACTACACAAAATATACCTTCTTTTGTGTATAATAAATGGCAAATGTTATTATAATGAAAGAAATAAACTATACTGTATAATAAAGTCGTTATATTTACCTTTGTGATGGTCGTTGATGGCTTCATGGAATGAATAGCTTTTTGCATTAAGTGGCTCAAGGAGCTCTGGGTTGTACATCTTGGAAGTTGTGATATTGCAACAGCAACAGATGCAAGCAGACACACTAGAAACATCATTAATAGCTGGTTCCCTTGCTTGTCTTTTCGTTTCAAATTGAACTGATGGCTAGTGCGGGTTATTTGTGGGGCCTGATTGATGGGAATTTTAACCTTGCAGTCTACACTCTGCCTTTGAACTATTAAAGTTGAAACCAGTCCAATTTTTTTCTATCCAGTTTGTCACTTTCTCTCTGTCGTCTGCCTGTCTCTTTAATGTTTAAACCACCTTTCCTCACTGCTGCGTTCTTGACCAATCACGTGGCTTTAACCGACGACTGGTGACGAGGAATAGAGGACCAAAACAAGCCGGCTGCCATTTTCTTTTAGGAGAACGGGCTCGTTCGCGGACGACACATCACTCATTGTGGCAGCTCGGTGTGTATCCCGAAAAACAGTTTGTATGCCAAGGTAACATTTTCATAAATTTAACATTCGTAAAGTCCGAAAAATTCGTAAGCCAAGGGGTTCGTAAACCGAGGTATCACTGTATGACAATGCACCCCACTGAGTCGACGAGACTGCTTTTTTTTTAAACCCATTGCATGCTAATGTTGTTTTGCTACGACTTGTTTGTTTCGCTGCAGTTTATTGTGATGAACTAGATCGTCCGTCTTTGTTATAAAACAGGACATTTATCTTTTCTTCTTTCTTTCTTTACTCATTGATGAGCTCCTTTTGTCCGTGTCTGTGCAAGGCTCGGCAGGTGGGGAGGCAGAGGCCAGTGGTTCAACCTCGGTCGCACCGAGTGTTCCGTGCAGTATGGATACGAGCAGCCGGTCGCTCTCCTCATTGTGTAATTGGGCGGATAAAGTTCCGTGATTCTCTCTCTTTTGCACCTCCATGTGTTCTGCATGAGCAGCTCTGTGAATTTTAGTGTCCTGAAAATGACGCCGGGTCAGCGTGCGGTCACGTTATACCCCCTCACCCTCCACCCTCCCCCGCTTTTGATGCTCCAATTCTACAGATGAGTGTATGGTACTGCCGCAAGTTCGATTGCGGTGCACTGAGGGCAGAGTTCATGCACGGTCCTCGGTGCTTTAGAGCAAAGTTTCACAGCTATTGTTGGTGTATTACATATGCCGTTGGGATTTGTCTGAAAGCAATTTTGACTAAAGTGCTTTTTGAGTCAAAACAAATACAGTGATACCTCGGCTTACGAACTTAATTGGTTCCCAGAAAGTGTAAGGTGAAAAGTTCGTCTGCCAAACATTTATTTCCCATAAGAAACCATTAAAAATTAGAATAATCTGTTCCCAGGTCCCCATAAAATTTAATTTTCTAATAAGCCTTAAAGGACAACCGACGTCACTTTCTTGTTTCTTGACATCAGAAAAACGTTTTACAGAATCTAAAATACCCAAAACACGCAGTATGATATTTTTATTCAAATGCAAAACACCAATAAAAATGACTTAAAGTGTCCAAAATCTGCAAAAAATTGAACTGCGAATTGGACATTTTCAGAAAGTCCCACCCCCAGTTCGTGACGTCACGCCAAGACGTCTTGCATTGCTGGAGAATCAAAACAATGGCTTCAGATTAGGAGAATATGCTTTCTTGTTACACATCCAGTTATGAATATGATTCAAATAGTTCTGAAGAGGAAAACATACATGTTTGCAATCGATTAAAGAATTTATTCTGTGCCATTTTGAGGCAACATTGGGGGGAAATGTATCACCCAAAAAGAGGCAGAAAATGGCATCCAAGCTCTTGTGAGGAATTAATCAGCCCGTTTCCGCAGGATGATAAATTCCTTCCATGGAGCTTGGTCGCCCTCTTCTGCCGGCTTTTTGGTGCAACACGAGGTTTTCAGACCAAACAAGTACAGCAAAAAACGTTGACAATGTGTCTTTTTTATGGTCAGGGGCGTTCCTTCAGTGACGTCACGTACGGACTTGTCACCAACTCAAAAACAAGACTTCCTGAATATTCAGCGCCAGTCTTAAAGCGTAAAATATAGCTATATGCTGTGAAATCTTTGTAAAATACGCTCAGTAGAAGTCATTTGAAGCCATTTTACAAATTATGGACACAACTTGTCCAGAGACGTCGGTTGTCCTTTAAAACTACACAAAATAGCCACCATGGCGCTGTATCACCATGTGGTTTGGTGTTCATCTACGGAAAACTAGTCCGCCACCCACCGTGCACTGTGTGGCTTGGTTCGTCCGCCGAAAACTACTTTGTATACCAAGATTATACAGTAAAGTCTCTTTATATCGATATTCAAGGGAGTCAGAAAAATATCGATATAACCGGGACGATCGATATATCAGACCCTGTTTGCATGTAATTTTCTCCGTGCGTGCATAGAAATAGTATCGATATAACCGGGACTATCGATATATCCGATATCGATATAACGAGACTTTACTGTATTCTCGCAAATGTAATTTTCGGATGGCGAAAAATTTGTGAGCTAAAGCATTCATAAGCCGAGGTTTCAATGTATTTCTTACGCCACGCCGCAATCTATAAAATGAAGTGCTTATGTCTACTCTTGATACCCCATCTGGTGCTTTTCAGATGCCATCCAGGGCAATTCTCATTATGTCGCTTTGCATTGGCCTCTGTTGAGAAAATAAAATTCAGAGTGCGGACAATCCATCCTGATGTTATCAATACTGCCGCACATGTCACTCCTAGGCCTTCAGTAGTGCTACATCTGAATCAATCCACAGCTGCGAGTGTGGTGTGATTTACTACACGCCCACTAGAGGGAGCCATTCAATTTGTACCTTGAAGAAACTTAAGAAATAGTGTCATTAAACTGTTTGAATTTTTACTATGAACATGTGGAATCATGATAACCACATAAAATTGCGATTGCTATTTTTGCTAGCTTCGGAGGTGTCCCACCTTTCTTAATGATGTCCAACTATTCTTGAAAAGTCCGTCTTGAAAATGGCTTTAACAGTAAATCAGCAACCAAATTAATATATTTGCCTATGCAGCTCGCTACAGATGCAGTGTGCTACCTCTGGCCAGTATGCTTTTATCACTAGCGGCTTGTAATACTATGATTGGCTAGTGATTAGCCATTCATGTGACTAGCCAATCATAGTTTGCGAAAACACTGATGTTTTACAGCGCCTTCCAGCAGGCCTTGGATTGCCATCTCAAACCCTGATTGGTTTAAGCAACAGTTTTATCGACATTGATTTTTATGCACCAAGGCCTGCGGAACTGATTGTGAAAGCGTCCAGGGTAGATTTCTGACCCTGGTAACAAATGATGGTTGAAATATGATTGGTTAAATGCTTAAATTTGAAACACATCTGGAAGCAGCACAACAGGAGAAAAGTAGTGAAAGGAAGCTGGAAGACAATTTGGAATTATTTAATAAGACAAAAAAATATATATTTAAAAAGACAAAATAGAATTGACATTAGTCTGTGATACAGATATTTTTAGGCCAGCAAAGTAGACTTTACAGGCCCTGATGGTCCACCACTGTTAAAATGTGAAAATAACGCGAGACAGTGTACAAAAAGATTCCTTATGCTAACAAGGAGGTGCTAACGTTTCCCATCAAAGTAATCAGAGCCTCCCCTCATCAGTCACCTGATAGCAAATATGACACATCACACTGATGGAGTATAATGGAGGACAAAAGGCCGTGTAAGATGTCTCATCACCAAGGATCACACTGTTATTATTCATCTGCTTGATGGAATGACTCTTTTGCTGAAAACATCCAGCTCCTTAGCAGATGCTCCGGTTCCTAAAATAGAAGAACTATAAGCACAAAACTGAAACCGTACGAAAACAACAACAACAACAAAAAGTCAACTTTTCAACAGAGTTGATGAGCGCGCCAAAAACGTTTTAAACGCTAGCAGATGGTTACAATGAGACAATGAGAAGGGAAATCATTAAAGTGCATATTTGGAATGTGGCAGTGGCTCCAAAGTGTATTTACAATGCGTGTGTATATATAACAGTCGATCGTGCATATTCAGCACTCTTGCAAAAGTGCTTGGCTGAAGCGCTTGTCTGGTCTACTGGAAGGATGACTTATTCACCTCATCATTCATCCTATTCCCATTAAGCAGCCTCACGCCGCATTTCTTTTTTTTCCTGCTTGCTCGCGCAAACATAAACAGCGCGTTAGCTGTCTTGCACAAGTGGAAGTCTGTTCTCAGAAGGGAAACGGTGTCAGACGAGACATGTAAACAGGGTTTTATCCTTATTAATAGAATTTATTTGAGTCTACCAGGTTCCTGGTGAACTTATCCGACATGTACATCTTTTTTTTTAATCACTGTGTGTTTGCTTTTGAGTAGAATTATGTAAAAAGTGCTCCAGGAAAAATTATCCAAGGGGCATGATTGAAACCAAAACATTTTATTTTGGTGCAAATCCAAGGATTCGGTATTCAAGATTGTTAACTCGTACGGGTTCATTTATCAGTAATTCAAATCGGATGATGACATATGAAGGTTTGAATTTAGTCAGTGGAGGGCCGTCAGGGCTTGCAAGGCCTTCTCTGCTGGCCTACAAATATCTGAATCACAGACTAATGTGAATTATATTTTGTCCATGAATTTTTATTAAATAATTCCCAAATTGTCATTCAGCTTCGTTTCATTGCTTTTCCCCTGTTGTGCTGCTTCCAGATGTGTGTTTTCGTATTTAAAGAACAACCGACACCATTTTTTTGTTTCCTAACTGACATCAGAAAAACGCTTTATAGTATCTAGAATACCCAAAATATGCAGGCTGATATTTTTAGTCAAATGCAAAACCAATAAAACCAATAAAAATGAGTTAAATTGTCCCAAAACTACTTCAAAATGACCTCGGAGGTGCCGAGTTTCAGAAGGTCCCGCCCCCTTGTTCGTGACGTCACGCCAGGACGTCTTGCCTTGCTCGAGAATCAAAACAATGGCTTCAGATTCGGAGAAGATGCTTTCTTGTTACTCATCCAATTATATGATTCAAATAGTTCTGAAGAGGAAAACATAAATGTTTGCAATCGATTAAAGAAGTCCTTCCGGATCAATTCGAGCCGTCAGGATTCCAATGTAGCGTTCCAGAAAATGCACAAGATGGCGCCCAAGCTCTGTTGGAAATGGGCTGATTTGTCTGCTAGGAATTTGTGTCAACTAGTATCAAATAGTAGTCTTGGTGCAACACACAACGATTCACCATCGCTTTGTTTGTGTTTTCCTTCTAATTTCACCATCAACACGAAGTTTTCAGAAGTTTCATTCTGTGTCGCTTTCTCGGTCAAGGGCGTTCCAGATGTGACGTGATATTTTGTGTAGTTTTAAGGCTTAGAAAACTATAACGTAGAAAATGGTGTTTTCTGGGCACCTGGGAACGGATTATTCTCATTTTAATGGTTTCCTATGGGAAATTAATTTTTGGGATACACACCTTTCGCCTTACACACTCTGTCTGGAAACCAATTAAGTTTGTAAGCCATGGTGTCACTGTACTTGTCTGCCGCTTTGGAATCTGTTTTAACAGTAATTAAGTTCAAGGAAGGGAAGTTAGACTTCCTTCATATTTTCTACATAAACAAAAACCTCATCATGGCATGTCTCCATTTGTGCTCCCAAATTGACTTGTTCAATCAAAGACAAAAATGTACTACTGTTGTCTGAAAGTCAAAAGGTCACCCTTCTGCCAACAAGTATAAAGTCCATATAATGGTTCTCCATATTACCAGAGGCCACCGCCATAGATATGTGAACAAAGAAGCCACTGTTGGAAGTTAAATAAAACATTTTCAGAGCAGACAGCGAAATGACATTTTGCACGGCAGGCTTCGCGTGCGGCGACGCGGTGCTTGGAAATCACTGAAACATGTTAAATCAATTTCCCTTGAGGGAAAAACAGCACATTTAACGTTAGGTCACTTTTGAAAGCACAACTTGACTTAAAGGTCAACTGAGGATGAAGACAAAATGGCCATTCCATCGTGTTTTATTAGCTACGTCGGTTGTCGATAAAAAGGTTTCTTCAGCCGTCATCTGTACTTCTTTGAAGGTGTCGGACGTTTCGCTCCTCATCCGAAAAGCTTCGTCAACGAACTAAAATTGTGCTGGTGGCTCTGACCCCATATATAACCCTAATTCCAGACCATCTGCTTTGATAGGTCCCTGTTGTAAGGTTGGGGGGAGTGGGGGCTATTACCTGAAGCTAGTCCGATTACTTCTTTTGTCCTGTCTGTTTATGTTCTATGACTTTATGTACTATTTTCTTTAGCTGTAGCTTTAGCTAAAGCAAATAGATGGTTTGTAAGGGGAGTAAAAGAAGCTTTTTGTAAAAGATTTTTGTAAAACAGCAAAACCCTTCACTAAATCGACATGGTGGTTTGAGGTTCAATTTAGATCATGGTTTCAACAGACGTTACCATGTAGGCTTAGTCATGCTGATGAGATGATACCAGAGCAAATGGGGCAATAAGGGTCAGTCATAGAACATAGACAGGCCAAAAGTAGGAATCAGATTAGCTTCAGGTAATAGTACTCTGCTCCCCCCCAACCTTAGAGCAGGGACTTATCAAGGCAGAGGTCTGGCACCGCCACCACTGGACATTAGGGATATCTATAGGGCCAGAGTTACCAGCACAATTTTAGTTAACTGACGAAGCTTTTCGGATGAGGAGCGAAACATCCGATACCTTCAAAGAAGTACAGATGACAGCTGAAGAAACCTTTTCATCGATGGACAACTCCTGTACGACTGATACCTTACACATTCGTTGGCTGTTAGTTGGCTCTCTAGGGGCGACCGCCGAATGACAAGACGTGTCTGGGCCCCTGCGTGAGAAGGCTGGATTGTTCTTGTTTCCGGGGCTTGTTTTCTTTGCGTGACCAATGTCCCCCCCCCCCTCCCCTTCAGCTCTGTCACTCCTGGCACCTTCTTGCAGGACCACCATCTGACCCCGTTCGTGCCCTCATTAGCTGGCACGGCCCTGGTTTATTTGCTTTGGCCGCCCGCCCGTGTGAAAGGCACATTTCTGTTCACAATGCTCACCGAGGGGTCATCTCATAGAGCGGAGGTGTTGCAAGAGGTAAACCGTGTTTGGATCGGAAAGTTTTTTTGTTTGCGACACGGCAGACGATTTGAAGGTGTGATCTCCGTGTCTGGTCGAAACGGAAACAAGGTCCACTTTATCTACTTTTGAGGAGTGACACATTCACAAACAGGTCAGTCCGGGTGTACTGCCCCATTTGGTCCAGCCAAAAAAAAAAAAGGGGGAACATGATGATCACTGGGAAGAACTTGCGCTTGTTCCCACTGATGTAATCCGCAAAAGGCTCACGCTAACGTTCATGTCTCCTGCCAAATATCCCGTATTGTATTGTGAGTGAAGATTGCTAAGAATGACACGAAACAACAGCTTCACACAGTATTTTTTCATTCAACTGCCATTCCCAAATTTATTCGATAAAGCGCTGATCAGACCTCTGGCAATGTTTTTTTCGCTTCCACAAGGGGGCAGCATGAGCCTCTCGTACAGCCGCCCCCATTTCAAGCTCAGATAACTCCAGACCCATATAACTTAGGAATGAACTATTTTTTTTTCCTGATGAAAGAAGAGCGTCTTTCTTACTGCTGCGTTGAATGTTTATGGAGTCCTAAAACTCAATATTCTTTGGGTCCTGGAATTTGAGTGAAAATGACAAAAACCTTGGCACTGGATTGGACACATTTTAAGAAAGTGACACATTCAATGACCGTGAAATGATACTTGAATATTTTTGTCCTCTGACATATGCAATAGCATCGATTTTCTTTATAAATGACATAATGGAATTGATTCAGCCTTGAAGTGTCCTTGAGACTGTGGAATTGTAATATATCCAGCTAGCTATTTGCTATCTATCTGGCTAGCTAGCTATCTATTAGCTATATCGCTATCTAGCTGATTTGTAACAGATAACAAGGAGAAAGGATGAACTTAACACGACTAGCTAGCTCTCTAGATAGCTAGCTATTAGCTATCTATTAGCTAGCTAGCTTTCTATCTATTTCAGTTACTTCCGGGTTGAGTCAACGTTGGCGCGTGTGGTTGCCGCTGCTCACCCACAGAAAAAAAGTATCTCTTGACTGTAAAGTGGCCTTGAGAGTTTATAAAGGTGCTTATAAATGCAATGTATTATTATTATTGTTATTATTATTATTATTATTATTATTTTATTATTTTATTTTTATGTTTTTTTTGCACTCATTCACGGCCATTCACAATTTTATCAGGGAAAATATGACGTAGAGCGCCCTTCCAGAATTTGTTCGGGTTTTGTTTTTTCATGCTTGGGTACCGATAAAGCGCTGGCCATGACCTCTGGCATTTTTTCTCTTTTCCACAAGGGGCAACATTGCTTTTTTCCATGTTAGCGCTTTGTTCCAGCTTCAGCTGTTGTTGCTTCTAGCTAGCTATTTGCTATCTAGCTGGCTCTAGCGGCTATAGAAACCAATATGCATGTATTGCATTGCCTTTTGTACAGCCGCCCTCATTTCAACCTCATATTACTTCAGACTCATATAATTTAGGAATTAACTCTTTTTTTCTGATGAAAGAAGAGAGTCTAAGGTTTATTACGCTGCATTGAATGTTTATGTAGTCCTAAAACTCAAAATGCTGTGGCTCTGGGAATTTTAGTGAAAATGACAAAAACCCTGGTATTGGATTGGACACATTTTCACACGTCTGACAGTGAATAAGTTTATCAAACGACACTTTGCTAAACATGAAAAAAAAATCACATTATTAGGATTATATTGTATGTATTTAATTATAGCACAAGCAAAACAAAAAAAAACAACATACATTTTAAAATCCGGGTGTTTTTTGGGGGGACAATTCCAAAGGGCTCGTGACAAAAACAGATGACAAATAGAGGAAGCACAGTTCTGTGGTTCTTAGTTTGCTTCTTGACTCAAGGCAATTTGATTTATAGAGAACATTTGACACACAAGGCGTTGGATGGTCTTTGTGTTTTTGTCATTTTCTATGTGTGATATGTAGCTTTCCCGTTTCCCGTCACTTGGCTTTGGATGCTGCTTTATTATGGTTGCCTACTCGGTCGCCATCTTGGATTTCTTATTTATTCGGTGTATCAAGACAAATAACCATTTGCGTTAACTTTCACAACTCGAGTACTTCGATGACATGTGCAACACGGCGTCTGGATTTGAAATCAAAGGGTCAAAACTGTGAGACACACCGCAAAGAGCTCCAATAACGGTCCATCCAAAAATCCCTGTGGTTTCTCAAAGAATTATTAATCTTGGAGGACGATTTTTTGGCAACACTATTCACCGTTGTAAATTTTTGCTATTGGCACATGTGTAGAACCATACGCAGTGACATGAAAAAAAATGGTAACATTAAACACCTGGTACAAGTTACTCATCAACATAGCGCGAAACGAAATTCCCCAAAAAAGGAGTCATTCATTCCTTTTTTTTTATTCACGCAAAATTCTTTGTGATTGTGATTCAAATTGTTCAATGAGCGCACGAAGCACATATGGGATTCATTGCCTGCTGCTCGGAGACTTAAACTGGCTGCGTTGATCAAACTCACCACAACGTTTTGGTGTATCATCATTAGACTCAACACAACAAATAATATGGACCTCCTCCTAGTCGAATTAGGGTGTATTTACACACACAGTCAAAGAACCTTGATAAAAACAGTGACTCCTGGTTTTTTTTTCACCAGTTCTTTAAATCGAGGAACAATACTTGAATACAGTGAGACCTCAACTTACGAACTTAATTGGTTCCCAGACAGAGTGTGTAAGGCGAAAAAAAGAAATTCCCTTAGGAAACCATTAAAATGGGAATAATCCGTTCCCGGGTTTCCATAAAATATAGTTTTTAACTAAATAAGCCTTAAAACTACACGCAACATACATTATTTTATGTATAATAAATGTGCTATTGTATTGTAATGAAAGAAATACACTGCATTGTATCATAAAGTCACAAAGAGAGGCACATTACATGAGGACTGTAATTAAAGAAATAAACTGTGCTGTAAAATAACGTTTTTTTCAACTTCTTCGATTCCCCGAGACCGTCGCTTTGAGAGCACGGAAACACCTTTTGCAACAGACGCACCTTTGATGGCTTCTGTGTCCCGGAGAATGGGAGCAATGGTTGACTTAGCATAGCCGTGCTCGGCCACTAAATCACACAAACCTCGTTCGTGTTTTTCAATTATCTCCTTCTCAGCGACAGTGATTTTATTTTGTGTCTTCCTGGGCTGAACACGAGCCTGTGGTGTGTTTTTTTTTCGGTCCCATCATAGTAAAATTATCAGCAAAAAGCTCCAAGTAGGCGATCGACGTGTGCATTCAATGAGAGGGGATGTGCAAAGTAGCGCCGGCTGGAGCGCTGTTCGGTCGTGTGCTTCCGCCGAAGATCACTCCGCCAGCCGCGGTGGGTGTGTATTATGAAAATAGTGCTTATTATAAGGTTTCATTTTCATAAATTAGAGGTTCTTAGGACGAAAAGTTTGTAAGATAAGGTGTTTGTAAGTTGAGGTCTCACTGTACGTCATTTTTATCAGGGTACTTACTGACAATTCAACTGAATTTTTGCATTTCCCTCATCGACCATTGAAAAGGAGCATCGATGTGTATGTGGAACTGTCGCTGCTTGGAATTGAAGCGGATTTATGTGTAAAAAAATAAGAGTAAAACTATCATGATAATCGAATAAAAGTACGCACTTGGCTGCTGTAAAATGTAAATTTCTCCACTGTGAGACTAATCCATTCCAATCCAATTTTACCGTTGAACAAGGTGTTGGTTGCAAAACACTCTTTTATTGCATGTTTGCGACAAAACCCTTGTGAATAAATACGAATTCATTTGCCTCAAATCAGGAGCTCATCAAACTCTGGGTGGCCTAACATCGACCTGGCCGCATATTTAGACGAGACAATAATAGAATAGCTACAACCTTACGTGCTGACATGGTCGTAAATGACAAACAAAACATTAAAAATGAGCCATGGAGAAGATGAAAAAAACAACAACGTTGACACGGCTATTCCGGGAAACCGTTTTCCTGGTGGTCTCCCCACGTTGCACCGCCACTAAAGTAAATCCAAATAAACCAATACAAACAAGATTTGATTAGGAGTTGCTCCAGCATGGAGGCTTTCTCACTTGGTCTTGTCTTCCTTCATTTGTTTACGCACCAAAATACTTTGTCACTGTTGCATGTGATGTCGTACTCCCTTCAGGAAAGCAGCTGCAAATGAGCAACAGTGTTTATATCAATGCGCACAATTCAGACCGGTATGAAGTCCTTTGGGAAATGAAGCAATTTCACTGAATTGTTCCCAAAATCATATATTATATTATTCTTCCCTCCCCCCCCCCTTTTAAAAAGAAAAAAAAACGTAATTTTAGGTGACATGGTTGCTTCTCGACGTAAACTGTGACTGTGAAGTGTCCTTCACAGTTTTGAAAGGCGCTTAAAATGAAATGTATTATTATTAAATATGTTTAATTTTATTTTATTGCAGTTTAAAACAAAATAATAAATAAATATATAAATTAAAAATAAAAAAAATATATAACAAAATAAAAGTATAACAAAATAAAAATATAACAAAATAAAAGTATAACAATAGAAGAAAATAAAAATATAACAATCAATATGTAGGTATTGTGTTGTATTGTACAGGTAACATCCGAGTTACGACCGGGTTCCGTTCCGACAAAATGGTCGTAAGTCAAACGGTCGTAAGTCGCGATCCATTCAAAATGGCCGACATGATGTTTACACGGCAAGATAGTATACCGTGTCAATCTGTTGTTTTTAAGCAACGTTTTCTGTCGAATACGATGATATACCAAACTGTTTACAGTTCATTTATAAATTTGACAAGTTTTAGTGTCATTTTTACCATTTTATATTTCGTATAATCAATTTTTATTACTGTATAACTGTACCTGTAATGTATACAAAACAGTTTACTGTACAGTTCATAAATACATTTTATACTTACCTTTTAGTGTCGTTTTTATCATGTTAGATTTCATATTATATATTTATATTTTATATTTGGATTTTATTTAGTGGGTTAAAGAAAACACGGATACGTAAAGAATACAGCTGTTGAAAAATCACTCTCCCTGCTAACGGCCAGAAGAGGTCGCCCGACACACACGCTCGGACTCAGGCGGACACCGAAGGAAAAAAGTAGTGTACAGTACTACAGTCGATGTTGACAAGACGGAATCTGCACTGTATAACTACTGTATTGAGTGTAGTCACGTAGTAAATTGTTGTGCGAGTGTGTGACATGCTGGCTGGCAATATGACAGCAGTTTGAAAATAAATACAATGGGACCTTGGCTTACGCACAGGTAATTGGAGTGTTTAAGGCAAAAAGTATGTATCCCAAAAAAAAAATTCCTATGGGAAACCATTAAAATGAAATAATCTGTTCCCAGGTCCCCATAAAACATAATTTTCTAAGCCTTGAAACTACACAAAATATACCTTATTTTATGGATGATAAATGTGCTATGGTATTATAATTAAAGAAATAAACTGTACTGTATGATAAAGTTGTTTTATTTACCTTTGTGATGGTCATTAATGGCTTAATGGAATAGAGTGGCCCATTTCCTCAGCATTAAACACTTGATGAGGAACGTAACCTTCTTTCACCATCTTGAGCAATGATCCCTTGTAGGTGCTTTCTCTGCGATAAATTTATCTAATTCCTCATCAATTGTGTTCTGTTTAGCAGGGTTAATAGCTTTTTGCATCAAGTGTACAGATGGCTTGTGCGGGTTGTTTGACGAGCCTGATTGATGGGATATTTTAACCATGCAGTCTCCACTCTGCTCAAAGTTGAAACTCTCATTGTCGTCTTCCTGTCTCTTTAATGTTTAAACCACCTCTCCTCACTGCTGTGTTCTTGACCAATCATGTGGTTTTAACCAAAGACTGGGGGCAGGGAATAGAGGACAAAAAAAGTCGGCAGCCATTTTCTTTTTGGAGGACGGCTTCACTCTCTCTCCCTCTCTCTGTAAACGCCCCCACAATCCCTCACTGCTGCATTCTTGACCAATCACGTGGCTTTAACCGAAGACTGGGGGCGGGGAATAGCGGAATAAAAACAGTCGGCTGCCATTGTGTTGTTAGAAGAACGGGCTTGTTCGCAAACGACATACCACTCATTGAGGCAGCTCCGTGCGTATCCCGAAAAAAGTTCGTTTGCCAAGGTAAAATTGTCATAAATTTATCGTTCGTAAACCGAAAAGTTCATAAGCAAAGCTGGTCGTAAACCGAGGTATCATTGTATCTCATAAATTTAATGAACATTGTTCATAGCGCTGGCTGACTTGAATGATTTTACACACAAATAAAAAAAAGAATTCCAAGAAAATAGAATGAAACTTCAAACCTGTGAAAAAATAAAAAATCAATAAAACGACACTCTCAGCTTTCAAACGCTGTGGCTCAAGTGCTGAACATCTGTCCAAAATGGCCACAAAAAAATACACCGCGTGTCTCCACACTTTTAAATGGTAGTAAATTTTGACTTAAAAACTATACGGGGAGTCTGAACACACACCATTTTCACAATTAAAAACATCCATACGACTACTGCCAGTTGTTTTTTATTGTGGTTTTATTGAATAAGTGCACAATGGCAGGAAATCGTAAATCTGGTTCTCTGTTTTCAATTAATATTGATCTTTTTTGCAGCATTCCTCTAGGATTATATGTGACACTTCGCGTGCGGGAGAACTTTTCTGTGAACGTGACTTGTCACGGATGTAATAGACTTTACAGGCTTCTGCCTTAATCCGCTTTCATCGAACCGTGGGTTCTTGGCGGTAGGGAGTGAGCGACGAAGAGCCAATAAAGAAGAGCCCACAACACAAGATCCCTCCGCTGTCGCGCATCCCGTGCGAATGGCACAGACGTGAAACCGCGGTGAGGCGCAGCTTGAAAATCCACGTCGTGTCATTCCGCTTGAGTGATGAAGAAAGGTCGTGACCTCAGTCGCCCAACGCTCAGTTCCTAACCCTCAGTGACCTCTCCTCGCTCTATGTTTATACCACATCGTCTCGCCATCTGATGAAAGATGGCGTCCAAGTCTTTTTGCGTTCTGTGGTCATTCGCATCCCAGTTGGAAGCAAGTCGTTTTGGTTTTAGGTCCCTAAAGGTCACAGTGAATGACCGTAAAACACTATTGTTATTATTATTATGCTAGCTATTAGCTAGCTAGCTGGTTAGATGGCTGTCCATCTATTAGCTATCGAATAGCTAGCTAGCTAGCTAGTTGTATTGACGAAGGCGAAAATATACGCCGAAATATGTCAGGTATTTGAGCACCTACAATACACTGTCTCTAAGAAAATAATCTTTTTTTTAATTTAGCTAGCCTTATACACCAGAAAATTATGTATGATGTTTTGATGTTTTTTTTATTAATTGAAGGTGGACCTTATACTCCGGTGCGGCTTAGATATGGAAAAAGTTTGAAAATACACCATTCATTGGGGGTGCGCTTTATACTCTGGTGCGCCTTATACACCGGAAACTTCTATATTATATTTAGATGTTCTTTTATTCATTCAAGGTGCGCCTTATACACCAGAAAATTACATATTATTTTTTTTTTTCATTTGTTGAAAATACAGCATTCATTGGGGGTGTGCCTTATACTCCAGTGCGCCTTATACACCAGAAAATTATGTATGACGTTTTGATTTTTTTTTTTATTCATTGAAGGTGCACCTTATACTCTGGTGCACCTTGTATATGGAAAATGTTTGAAAATACAACATTCATTGGGGGTGCGCCTTATACTCTGGTGCGCCTTATACACCGGAAAATTACATTTTATATTTATATATTTTTTGCATTCATTGAAAGTGCGGCTTATACTCTGGCGCACCTTGTATATGGAAAAAGTTTGAAAATACAACATTCATTGGGGGTGCGCCTTATACTCTGGTGCGCCTTATACACCGGAAAATTACATTTTATATTTATATCTTTTTTGCATTCATTGAAAGTGCGCCTTATACTCTGGTGCGCCTTATTTACCGGAAACTGATATATTACATCTAGATTTTTTCTTTCATTCATTCAAGGTGCGCCTTATACACCGGAAAATTACATATATATATATATATATATATATATATATATATATATATATATATATATATATATATATATATATATATATATATTTATATATTTATATATATATATATATATTGTTTGCAGTCATTGAAAGTGCGGCTTATACTCTGGTGCACCTTGTATATGGAAAAAGTTTGAAACTACAACATTTGTTGGGGGTGCGCCTTATACTCTGGTGCACCTTATTTACCGGAAACTTATATATTACATTTAGATTTTTTCTTTCATTCATTCAAGGTGCGCCTTATACACCGGAACATTACATATATTTATATATATATTGTTTGCATTCATTGAAAGTGCGGCTTATACTCTGGTGCACCTTGTATATGGAAAAAGTTTGAAAATCCAACATTTGTTGGGGGTGCGCCTTATACTCTGGTGCGCCTTATTTACCGGAAACTTATATATTACATTTAGATTTTTTCTTTCATTCATTCAAGGTGCGGCTTATACTCTGGTGCACCTTGTATATGGAAAAAGTTTGAAAATCCAACATTTGTTGGGGGTGCGCCTTATACTCTGGTGCGCCTTATTTACCGGAAACTTATATATTACATTTAGATTTTTTCTTTCATTCATTCAAGGTGCGGCTTATACTCTGGTGCACCTTGTGTATGGAAAACGTTTTTTTTTTATTTTTTGTTCTTTTGACTTCAAGATGGCGCCGCGAGAGTGGCTGCCTTTCCAGCAGCTCATGTATTTTGTTTTTCTACTTTCATTCCTTTCATCACTTTGCTGCTGCGAAATGTAAATTTCTCCACTGTGAGACTAATAAAGGCATATCCAATCCAATCCAATCCAATTCATTGGTGGTGCGCCTTATACTCCGCTGCGCCTTATACACTGGAAAATACAGTCGCTATCAGATAACGTTGCCAATGTGTGTTTAAAATCCACTTTTTTTTGTCTGGAAAGTACCTGCTTTTATTTATAATAATGAGTGTTGAAAAACTGGATTCACAATGTATTTAAATACATGAGCTATGCTGTTTTATTTTTATTTAAAAAATAGTGAAACACTAAATCATGACCATGGACTATATTGCTATATATTTTTTTTTTTTTTCATTCATTGAAGGTGCGCCTTATACTCCGGTGCACCTTACATATGGAAAAAGTTTAAAAATACACCATTCATTTATATATGCTAGAAAATACGATAAGCATGAAATGACAAAGACGTTTGGTGCGATTTTAGAGGCATATTTTCCCCACAAAATTTTGGTGAACATTTGTTTGAACCGCAATAGCATTTGCTTTTTGTGGTTCTCTCATAATTCTATTAGCCTTATCCTAGTTGGTGTAGACATAAGGAGTTCCAGGCACGAAACCTCGAGGCTTTATAAATCACTTGACATCACCACTCTGGATTTTACAAGGCAGGACTCCTTCCAGCCTGCGATTCATAAAACACATTCAAAGCCAGCATCTCTTTTTTTTTCCTGCACCTGAAATACGCCACTTGTAAGAAGTGAAGCAATTCTCACGTTGGCTGTGATCAGACACGCCAATTATTCTTAATCCCATGCCACTAAAATTAAATAAACAAAGCCAAAAAAGGAAAACGATGGAGAATCATTTAACCGATGGCACGCGATTCAACGAAAAGGTTTTTGGGGGCCGTTTCTAAAACATTGCGAGATATAAGCCGCCGTTCCATCTGCTTGAAGGACAACCGACGCCTCCGGACAAGTTGTGTCCATAATTTGTAAAATGGCTTCAAATGACTTCTATTGAGCGTATTTTACAAAGATTCCACCGCATATAGCTATATTTTACGTTTTAAGACTCACGCTGAATATGCAGGAAGTCTTGTTTTCGAGTTGATGACGATGCCTGACACCAGTACTTTAAGGGGTTTGAGAACTTATCAAAAGTTGCACATTTAAACTGGAAACTAATTAAAAAAAAAACGTCTGGAACGTCCCTGACCGAGAAAACGACACGCAATGCATTTTGGGTACTTTGTTTGGTCAGAAAAATTCGTGTTGATCCGTGTTGATGGCGAAATTGGAAGGAAAACACATAAAAATGCGATAGTAAATTGTTCTGTGTTGCACCAAGACAACTATTTGATACTAGTTGACACAAATTCACAGCAGACAAATCAGCCCATTTCCAACGGAGCTTGGGTGCCATCTTGTGCATTTTATGGGACGCTACATTGGAGTCCTGACGGCTCGAATTGATATGGGAGGACTCCTTTAATCGATTGCAAACATGTATGCTTTCCTCTTCAGAACTATTTGAATCATATTCATAACTGGATGAGTAACAAGAAAGCATCTTCTTCGAATCTGAAGCCATTGTTTTGATTCTAGAGCAGGGGTGTCAAAGTCATTTTTTGCTGCGGGCCACATTGTAGTTATGGTTTCCTTTCGAGGGCCGTTATGAATTTGGGGAACCCATTAGAATGTTTAAATGCCTTCAAATATTACATATAGAGCACACAGAAAATTAATGAATAACTCGTTTTCAATCTGAAGTCAAGAATAATGACTTTTATTGTGGTTGACATCCAAAAATATGAAATTTTGGCTCAGATTTTAGCAATCATGGAATTTAACAAGTTTGATTTGCTTTCGCGGGCCGAAAAAAATGATATGGCGGGCCGGATTTGGCCCGCGGGCCTTGACTTTAACACCTGTGTTCTAGAGCAAGGCCAGACGTCCTGGCATGATGTCACGAACAAGGGGGCGGGACCTATTGAAACTCGCCATTTCCGAGGTCATTTTGAAGTAGTTTTGGGACACTTTAAGTCATTTTTATTGGTGTTTTGCATTTGATGCAAAATATCAGCCTGCATGTTTTGGATATTTTAGATGCTATAAAACTTTTCTGATGTCAGGAAACAAAAAATGGTGTCGGTTGTCCTTTAAGAGAACAATTCAAAGCATTTTTTTTCGGTTCCCCTCCACTGAAGGAAGCACAATTACGCATGTTTGGCTTTTACAATCAATCTTCCAGATTCGACACTTTTACGAGATGGCGTGAAAGTTCAATGCTTTTCATTTGCCTCATGAAATGATTTGGATTGACATGGTTGTTGAAATGTTCCCGGGGGAGGTCTCCAGCTTCCTTTTATACTCGTTCGTCCCTTCCCCAAAAAAATCTGCCGCATCTATTATTGTTTTTATTTTCAAATGTTTTTAACTCATTCACTGCCATTCACAAATTCATTCAGGAATTAAAAATATGATGTCAAGCTCCATTCCCAATTTGTTCGGGTATGTTTTTTTTTTTCTTGTTTGGGTGCGGATAAAGCGATGGCCATGGCCTCTGGTAATGTTTTTTTCCTTTCCACAAGGGGGTAGCATTTCCCTTTTTTCCATGTTTTGTTCCAGCTTCAGCTGTTAAAGCACTACATAAACCAATGTTTGTATTGCATTGTATTTTGGACAGCCGTCCTCATTTCAAGCTCATATCACTCCAGACCCATGTAATTTAGGAATCCATTGGCGTATGAACTTTTCGGTTTACGAACGTTACATTTATGAAAAATTTACCTTGGCATACAAACTTTTTCGTCCACGGAGCTGCCTCAATGAGTGATGTGTAGTTTGCGAACAAGCCCGTTCTTCTAATAACAAAATGGCAGCTGACTGTTTTTGTCCCCTATTCCCTGCCCCTTCTTTGGTTAAAGCCACGTGGTTGGTCAAGAACGCAGCAGTGAGGGGGGGTGGTTTAAACATTAAAGAGACAGGCAGACAACAGTGAGAGTTTCAACTTTGATAGTTCAAAGGCAGAAGGTAGACTGCAAGGTTAAAATATACCATCAATCAGGCTCCACAAACAACCCGCACAAGCCATTTGTACACTTATTGCAAAAAGCTAACAACCCGGCGAAACAGAACACAATTGAGATAAAATTATCACAAAGAAGGCACCTACAAGGGACCATTCCTCAAGATGGTGAAAAAAGAAGTTTACGTTCCTCATCAAGTGTTTAATGCTGATGAAACCAGCCACTCCATTCCATCAAGCCATCAACGACCATCACAAAGGTAAATAAAACAACTTTATTATACTGTACAGTTTATTTCTTTAATTATAATACCATCACACATTTATTATACATAAAAGAAGTTATATTTTGTGTAGTTTTAAGGCTTAGAAAGTAAAAAATTATGTTTTATGGGGCCCTGGGAACGGATTATTCTCGTTTTAATGGTTTCCTATGGGAAATTAATTTTTGGGATACACACTTTTCGCCTTACACACTCTGTCTGGGAACCAATTAAGTTCGTAAGCCGGGGTATCACTGTAACTCGTTTTTTGATGAGAGTTGAAGGTTTCTTACACTGCATTGAATGTTTATGTAGTTCTAAAACTCAATATTCTGATGATCCTGGAATTCGAGTAACAATGACAAAAACCCTGGCACTGAGGTGGACACATTTTTGCACATGTCTGGCAGTGAATGAGTTAACTGCGTTTCAGAGAAGTTATAAAACTGCACGTTAAATCATTTACGTCTTGCGTGAGGATCTTTACAGACTTTTTATTGTCATAATCAGATTGCCATATAAAAATGGCTGTGGCTTTGTAAAGAAATCCCTGCAGGACCGTTCAACGATGTCGTTTCATTAAAGTTTTTTTTTTTTTTTTTTTTTTTTACATAGAGCTGTGTGTTCATTTCAACAGCTAAGGTTTGGACGTATACACGCACACAAACGCATACTCTAGTTTTTTGGTCGCCAAAAGCTGCTCATTGGGAGAATGAATTAGTCATAGATAAATAAAAGTTTTGCTGAGGTATTTTTGGAACAGGTACTCATGTAGTGCTTTGGGCTTACCTGGTGCCCACAGGCAAACACTCAGCTAAATGTTAGCATATGAATGACTACTTTATATTGCAATGGTCTGCTCCTCCTATTTTCATTTTAGTCAATTGACTTGGGAGACACTTAAAGCTAGCACCCGATACAACAAATAATAATAATAATAATAATAATAATAATAATAATAATAATAATAATAATAATAATACATTTCATTTAAAACGCCTTTCAAAACTCTCATTGTCACTTTTTAGTCATAGGATAGGATAGGTTTTTCTGTGGGTGAGCAACCCAGAAGTAACTCAAATAGAAAGGTAGCTAGCTAATAGATAGCCAATAGATAGACCGATAGCTAGCTAGCTAGATAGCTAGCCAGCCAGCTAGTTACTAGATAGCCGGCTCGGTAGCTAGCTAGGTAGCCAGCTTTAATGGCAGTTTTCATTGTAATAGAGCATACTCACAAATTACATATTCATTTGCTCCAGTGCCTTCCTGTTTGGCTATTTTTATTTAAAGAAGAGTTTGAGGATGAATGTTCAATTTTGGCCTGATGGAGGGGACAAATGTACTGTGCTTTTACTCTATAACATCCTTCAGAAAGTGGTCAAGTATTTTTTTTTCTTGCAAAAATGTCCATATAACATGCAGCAAAAGGTATTTCCATGTTAAAAATATTCATTGCATTCCTATGCGTGTCCGTAACTTAAAGAGAAGAAATAAAATGTAAATTCTTACTTAGTCACATTTTTTTGCATGTTTTTCAATGAGTAAGGTCAGACATATGTCGGAAACTTGAGTCATCAACATAAATAACTTGCACAAAATTCTCTTGGGCCTCAGTTGGATATTTCCTTTGAAATTAAAGCATCTGAATTACTCATTTCCACCCGAAGCAGTCTAGTCGAGGAAAGGAAATTCCATTTAATGTAAAGAATGAAAGAGGAGAGCGATTCCGGTTTTTTAACATCTGGTTCTTCTTCGTGTGTAATTAAATGTCGCCCTCTTGTGGTGTATTATCGTCAAATTGTTTCTTCACATTGAAGTCAAGCAGACACAATGACGAACTTTTAATGACATATTGAGTGAAATATATTCAAATGTGTTGCGCTAGTCATTCTGGCAGCAGTCCTAGCGTTTTAACAGTAACCAAACTGGTAACTTTTCGTAGCGATTGAAAATACGAGAAAAAAATGATGCACAGCCGTGTCAATCATTGGTTTGGGAAGTCGACATTTTTATTCTGCGCATGCTCTTAAAAAGGCTTTACAATTTCCGGGTATCACATGATCAGCTCGTTTCGCAGGTGACATCAATCAGTGAAATTTTCCCAATCATGTCTTTGCCCCACAAACACATTTACACCCGCACTCAACAAAATGAGTATGTCGTTAATTATTTAAGATATATCTGTTATTTTATTTTGTTGTTTTTATTTCTTTTTTTTCATATCACATTTTCGCACAGTTTGAATGATATTTCCAAAAAAAATAATACATTTTCATTTATAACTTCATTTATTACTTTTAAAACTATTGTAAATCACCCCTTTGTGAAATTAACTTGATAGGCCATTGTATAGTCAAAAACCTTGTAAAGTAAAAAAAGGCAGCATGCGCTTGTCTCAACTAGTCCTTGACACAAAATAAAAAAGTTTGGGGATTTTTGAAATGCAGTACGAGACTAGTAAAATGGTCTCCATATTTCTTTTGGAATACGGAAGTCAACAACAATAACAGTTCTTCTACAGGCCAGAAGAGGGAGAGAGCGTGCCGCTTAAACGTAACATACGTCTGCTGTCGGAAAACACGGAAGTTTTAGTAAATTGTGACAGATGTTCTGTTCATAAAAGTAATAAACGTAAAATTGTACTGTTAATAAACTTTGATGAAAATTAACTGATATAAAATAAATTCTAATCAGCAATAGTTTGATTTTTCATACTTGTTTACACATGAGATTACGTATTGTCAACCATCAATATGCCAATGACGTTGCTCTTCAAAATACTACCTGTATTCATTCACAATTAGCGATTAATTTAAGAAAAATAAACGAATTAAAAATCAAAAACACGTAATGTATTTGACTAAGTGTGGATAAAACAACATTCTAACACTTAGCATTTAGACTAAGATATAATCATAACAAAAATGCAATTAAAAAAACGCAATTTAAAAACGGCTGTATAGTTAAAGGACAACCGACACATTTTTTTTTGTTTCCTAACTGACATCAGAAAAACGTTTTATAGCATCTAAAATACCCAAAACACACAGGCTGTTATTTTTAGTCAAATTCAAAACACCAATAAAAATAAGTTAAAGTGTCCCAAAACTACTACAAAATGACCTCGGAAATTGCGAGTTTCACAAGGTCCCGCCCGGTTCTTCGTTACCTTTAATTAAAATATGCTTTATTATAATGATTAATCATGATCATTATATTTAAAATGTATCAAGCAATTGAGCTTGGTGTCATATGTTTTCTTTTAAAAATATGTTTGTAATAATCACAGCACAGCCCTTCCTTGTTTTCATCGTATTAAAGTGTATATTCATTCTTTTAATTCTTTTCAAGCCCACTTGCTGCCTATTTTTAAAACCATTCTCAAAATTCACTTCTACTCTTTAGCATTCGACTCAACATGATTCCAACTTGATCTTGATTTCATTCTCTGGTGCTTTCTACTATCTTTGTGACTGCTTTATTTTTCCTGTACATTATAGCTGTCCATGTTAAGCGCTTTGTTCCAGCTTCAGCTGTTGTTAAAGCGCCATTTACGTCAATCAATATGCACTGTATCGTATTGTATTTAAGTTATGGATTGAAATAAGGCTTCCACAACCGTGGAAGGATCCTGTTTTACTGCAAAGTCAGAAATTGTATCCAACACTCATGAAGACAAATGTGTCTTGAAAACATGAGCGACTGAAACAAATAGCAGTGACAAGCAAAGTGCAAGTGTGCATGGATTGATGGATGATAGCGTCTTTGGTGACCCAAGTTGTGCTTGTCTGTTAACAGGTAGCTAACATCATTACAGGCGGCTTGCTAGCCTGCTGAGGCAATTAGCACTTGCAGCAGCAGCAACGCTAAATGTGTTTAAGACTCAATCGCAGTGGTTCTCAATGCGGTTGGCTTCAATAATGCAGTTTTTATTGACAATGCAGGGCGAACTCAAAGTATTGAATGACGTGGTCACTAAGCTGTTGTCATTCTTATTTGCATCCGTGCTCATTTGGCTGTACAAGGAGTATGTTGCCCAAATAGCAATGAGTGCAAACGTATTTTAGCTCCTATCAGAGGTGAGCTAAGTCTGTGCTGCACACCTGTCAACATATATGTTTTCCCCGTATTTTATGTTTTTTCATCATTTCAAATAATATACGGTGTACTACAACTTGTATATGAGGAAAAACAAATTTAATTGTCAACCGATCTGACAAAGACCATTTTGACTCAAATCCAGTTGGTCTCGTCTGCTGGTAGCCAATGATAATGCGGCCGCCGATCACTACTACAGTGATACCTCAGTTTACGAACCCCTCAGTTTACGAACTTTTCGGTTTACGAACGTTAAATTTATGAAAATTTTACCTTGGCATACGAATGATTTTTCGGGATACACACGGAGCTGCCACAATGAGTGATGTGTTGTTTGCGAACGAGCCCGTTCTCCGAAAGGAAAATGGCAGCCGACTTGTTTTGGTCCTCTATTCCCGCGCCCCCAGTCGCCGGTTTAAAGGACAACGGACGTCTCCGGACAAGTTGTGTCCATAATTTGTAAAATGGCTTCAAATGACTTCTACTGAGCCTATTTTACAAAGATTCCACCGCATATAGCTATATTTTACGTCTTAAGACTGGTGCTGAATATTCCGGAAGTCTTGTTTTTGAGTTGGTGACGAGTCCGTACGTGACGTCACTGAAGGAACGCCCCTGACCGACAAAAATTACACATTGTAGCAGTCCTTCCGTCACGTCAATGCTTGTTTGGTCTGAAAACCTCATGTTGCACCAGAAAGAGCCAGAAGAGGGCGTCCAAGCTCCATGTAAGGACTTTATTAGCCTGTGGAAACGGGCTGATTCATTCCTCACAGGAGCTCGGTGGCCATTTTCTGCCTCTTTTTGAATCATATTCATAACTGGATGTATAACAAGAAAGCATATTCTTCAAATCTAAAGCCATTGTTTTGATTCTCAATGCAAGACGTCTTGGCGTGACGTCACGAACATGGGGGCGGGACCTTCTGAAACTGGCCACTTCCGGTTTCAAATTCAAAAGTACTTTTTAGACACTTTAAGTCATTTTTATCGGTGTTTTGCATTTGACTAGAAATATACTGCGTGTTTTGGGTATTTTAGATGCTATAAAACGTTTTTCTGATGTCAGTTAGGAAACAAAAAAGTGATTGTCCGTTTAGCCACGTGATTGGTCTATTTAGCTATTTCCATATTTATTTCTTATGTGTTTATTTACGTGTTTATTTGTTTACTTATTTGTTTGTCCATTTGTTTATTTATCTGTTTGTGTATTTGTTTATTAATTTGCTTGTTTTCCCATGTATCTTGTTTTCTTTGTTTATATTTTCCTGTTTATTTGTTTGTTTGTTTTTCATGTATTTATTTATCTATCTCCTTGGACCATGATGTTTGCAGATGACATTGTGATCTGTAGCGAGGGAGCAGGTGGCGGAGAAACTAGAGATGTGGAGATATGCCCTGGAAAGGAGAGGAATGAAGATCAGTTGCAGCAAGACGGAATATATGTGTGTGTGAATGAGAGGGATCCAAGTGCAAGAGTGATGCTACAGGGAGAAGAGATAAAGAAGGTGGAGGATTTTAAGTACTTGGGGTCAACTGTCCAGAGCAACGGAGAGTGTGGAAAAGTGTATAAAACAGTGGTGAGACCAGCCATGATGTTTGGACTGGAGACAGTGCCACTGAAGAAAAGACAGGAAGCAGAGATGGAGGTAGCAGAGCTGAAGATGTTGAGGTTTTCTTTGGGAGTGACCAGGTTGGATAGGATCAGGAATGAGTATATCAGAGTGCCAACTCATATCAGAGGCTTTGCAGAGAAAGTCAGAGAGGCCAGACTGAGATGGTTTGGGCATGTCCAGAGGAGAGAGAGTGACTATATCGGGAGAAGGATGCTGAGCCTTGAACTGCCAGGCAGGAGACCGAGAGGAAGACCGAAGAGGAGGTTTATGGATGTGGTCAGAGAGGACATGAAGGTAGCTGGTGTGAGAGAAGAGGATGCACAAAACCGGGATAGATGGAGGACATTGATTCGCTGTGGCGACCCCTGAGGGGAAAACGGTGCTGGTTGATGTCATCACAATCAATATTTCAACTTTTGGCAGCGCTCATGAGTGATATTCTGAAAGGCAGAGACGTGATTTCATACTCTTGCTTTAATTCTTTGTTGCATTTTTGATGGTCTGAAATAACTAACGCCTGCAAATTTGCAAATTTCCCCATTGCGGGACGAATAAAGGTATTCTGATTCTGATTCTGCATCGCTTTGAGGGTTTTGCCAGCTTTCACAAATGAATAAATCAGCATTACTGGATGGAGGTGAAGTCTCATTAAAGCTGTGTCTTGGCGCTTCACTGCAGGCATCCTCAATTTGTTGTTGTTTTCATCATCATTTTTCTTGGTGGGTTTTCTTTTTTAATGCCGCGGCGGGGAGAGAAAGATAGAGACAAGCCTCTGTGCCGGATGGCAGATGAATATTTGATGGCCCTTAATGGACCCCTCACGCCCTCGTGATGCCGTTCTGTTTTTCCTCACCACAGCGCCACGCTTTGGCATCAGGTTTTCTTTGTTTTTTGGGTGCTTCCCCGATGAATTTGAGTGCGTTCTGCTCGACAGCTGCGCAGATTTCATCATACCAGTTGGCGGCTCGGCTACAAGGTTAACAACTGGTCATGGTTGCGGAAGGCGATGTACCAAAGCCGCCACAATCCACACATAGCGCATAACTGGTTGGTTTGCCCTGTCGATGAACTTGTCATCGCTTGAGGCCACTGGATCGGCCGCCATGTATAAAACGCCGTCACTGCGTCATTTTCTAAATCACCTCGCAATGCATCTCGCCACATGTCAATATGTATATGCAAGGGCTATGAAACATTGTCCACACCCAATCGGGGTTGAGGAGATTAAGATCTTCTGTAAGGAGAGATATGACCCTGCTTGTCTTTCCAATTAAGAAAGTGACAGTGAGACAAAGCAACTACGCTTTTACTTGGTGACCTCATCCTTGACGCAACACACGGCGGTAATTATGACAGAGGGTCACCTCCGACTAAAGTTCCATTGTTGTATTCCTGCTTCTGCTGAGGGAATTTGTCTGTGTTTAAGAGCTGTGAGGGTCTCGGATGAACGACATGAGGAAGAATAGCATGCTTGGCCTTGCGCATATCTTTGGTCGTGTGGGCATACTATATGAATGTGTTTGTGTGATTTGCGCACCTGTTTTATACTGTCCCTGCTTGTTTAAGCCTGTTTATTATGCACAATCGCAGCTGCCCCTCACATCACGCTGCTATTTCTGAGCCGTCCGGCAAATGTGAGGCAAGGAAGGACAAAAGTGTCACGAAATTGTGTCTTTTTTATATTTATTGATTGATTTATTTTAAACAGCAACAAATTAAAAGTATTTAATAATAATAAATTTCATTTATAAGCGCCTTTCAAAACTCTCAAGGACACTTTACAGTCACAGGTTACGTCGAGAAGCAACCATATCATATATTTATCTCATTGTTAATTTATTTATTTATTTATGTAGTTATTAATGTTGTTATTTTTTTATTTAGTTTATATATTTTTGTTGATATTTTGATCTTTTGATATGTTGATGTTTTTATATATTTTATATTGTTATATTTTATATTTTATATTTTTATATTTTCATTAATTTGTTTCTGTTTTTATTTCTTTTTTATTATTGTATTTTAAACAGCTACAAAATCTAATTAAAAGTATTTAATAATAATAACATTCATTTATAAGCACCTTTCAAAACTCTCAAGGACACTTTACGGTCACAGATTATGACGAGAAGCAACCATATCATATATTTATCTCATTGTTAATATGTTTATGATAATTTTATATTTTATATATTTTTATATATGTTTATATACTTTTGTATATTTGTATATTGTAATATTTTTATGTTTTAATATATTGTTATATTTCTATATTTTTATATATTATTTTAATGTTTATATTTTTTATTTATTGATTTGTTTTTTTCATTATATTTATTTCCTTTGTTTATATTTATTGATTGATTTATTTTAAACAGCAACAAATTAAAAGTATTTAATAATAATAAAGTTCATTTATAAGCACCTTTCAAAACTCCCAAGGACACTTTACAGTCACAGATTACGACGAGAAGCAACCATATCATATATTTATCTCATTGTTAATTTGTTTATTTATTTCTGTATTTATTAATGTTTTTATTTATTTATTTAGTTTATATATTTTTGTTGATATTTTGATCTTTTGATGTGTTGATGTTTTTATATATTTAATATATTTTTATATATTTTAGATTGTTATATTTTATATTTTTATATTTTCATTTATTTGTTTTTATTTTTTTTTGATTATTGTATTTTAAACAGCTACAAAATCTAATTAAAATTATTTAATAATAATAACATTCATTTATAAGCGACTTTCAAAACTCTCAAGGACACTTTACGGTCACAGATTATGACGAGAAGCAACCATATCATATATTTATCTCATTGTTAATATGTTTATGATAATTTTATATTTTATATATTTTTATATATGTTTATATACTTTTGTATATTTGTATATTGTAATATTTTTATGTTTTAATATATTGTTATATTTCTATATTTTTATATATTATTTTAATGTTTATATTTTTTATTTATTGATTTGTTTTTTTCATTATATTTATTTCCTTTGTTTATATTTATTGATTGATTTATTTTAAACAGCAACAAATTAAAAGTATTTAATAATAATAAAGTTCATTTATAAGCACCTTTCAAAACTCCCAAGGACACTTTACAGTCACAGATTACGACGAGAAGCAACCATATCATATATTTATCTCATTGTTAATATGTTTATTCATGATAATTTCATAGTTTATATATTTTTATATTTTTTATATGTTTATATACTTTTGTATATTTGTATATTGCAATATTTTTATATGTTTTAATATATTTTTATATATTATTTTAATGTTTATATTTTTTATTTATTGATTTGTTTTTTTCATTGTATTTATTTCCTTTTTTTATATTATTGATTGATTTATTTTAAACAGCAACAAATTAAAAGTATTTAATAATAATACATTTCATTTATAAGCACCTTTCAAAACTCCCAAGGACACTTTACAGTCACAGGTTATGTCGAGAAGCAACCATATCACCTAAAATGACGGTTTATTTGATACTTTTTAAATGGTGGCGGGAAATGATTTTTATTCAAGCACCCATGACTGGAAAATAGCTTCATAGTGCATTGTGGTTTTTATTGGATATTTTTTTTATATTGAGTTAGGCGGATTTGACGTTTTAGTGATCAACTCCATGTTGGTGGGACTACCACACTGAGGTGTGAAGGACCCAGGAGAGGGGCCCGGCATGACTGAATATCACAAACCTTGAACCCCACCCCCTTCACAATAGAGGTGTGAATTAGCACCAGAGTGTGAAGACATTGGGAATAAAAGAAGAGGAATGTGGACGCGCAGGTGATAGCTGGGTGATGATGGTTCATCGGGGGGAGGTCGGGATGTATTGTGGGTCACTTATGACCTTTTTTTATTTAGATAATGACTGAGGTCATGATGTGAACAGTGCTTCACATGTACATGAAAATGTTGACTTGAGCTTTGGGATTGAAGGTGCTAAAAGCAGGTTTGGTCACATCCATTCTATCCCCTTACACGTCACCACAAATGTTGATTTTATCACTATGTGATGTCCAGGTCCACTGCTCGGGAGACTGAATTTAAAAAATAAATCAAAAATAGGGAGGCATGCATTATTCTCATTTTCATGGTTTCCTATGGGAAATTAATTTTTGGGATACACACTTTTCGCCTTACGCACTCTGTCTGGGAACCAATTAACTTCGTAAGTATGTATCAGACGAAACTAGTTCCGAATATTTTGACTGAGATGATCTGACGCAAGATATCTTTACTTCTTTATACTCACAGCAGCGTTCTGTGGTTAGCTGTCGCTTCAGACTGTAATTTTTTTCATGGAAGTGCCACTTGCTGCCAGGCGGCAGACAGCATGACGTCACTTTCTTTGTGCTGCAGCATTGTGTTGCCGACTGTCTGTAATTTGTTTGAAGAGCTGCCAGCAGTTTGATTTGTCTGTCTGCCTGGTGTCTGCCACGAATCCCAGCCTGGCATTGCGCCCAAGGACATCATTTGTCATCAAAGGGTGAATGCAACAATGTCAAGCTAAAATTGAAAAGATGTTATATATCGCAGTATATAATTGCTCGTAAGTTATATGATCCCTGCAGTGGCGCTGTTGCAGGGCATGTTATAAGATGACATTTACAGGCTTTGTAAGTCATTTTGCTAGGTTTGATTTGTAAATGTGCCAAACAGTGTCTACCAACAAGTTGTCCAAATAGCAAAAAACAACAACAACAACAAAACAATGGTTCCTTTTTCTTTCTCTAAATCCTTTCTCTAAAACCCTCAGTCCATCTCTCATAAACAAATATTTCTTTCACTTAACGTCAGTGCCAACTGCTTAGTCATTTTGGCAAGCTCTGTTGGGAGATGTTCTGATATAAACTCCAGACAAAGCTTTTGATGACAATTGTTCGAAAGAGTTTCATACTTAGGGAAGATTCATTGGCAAACGGCCTTATTGGTACAGAAAGAAAGACGCCAGTAGCCGAAAAAAACTAAGAAAGAAAACTAAGCACCACAAAACCCCCCATTGTCCTATTTTGAGTAACTTGACATAAGCGGTTGAGAATTTTGTAAAACAGCATTCGCATGCATGTCGGAAAGCATTTGCACATTGTTCAGAGAAATGAGAAATTAAGTTTTTAGCTCTACGCAGTTGACACAGTGGTGTAAAAATTCAACAGGAGGTTGATAAAACCAAATTCTGATCTGAGGAATTGATAGGAAAACAAATTAGCAGGGGCGTGATATCAAGATAGCTAGCTAGCTAGGTAAATAGCTAGCTATTTTAGATAGCTAGCTAACTATTTTAGATATATGGATGGATGATGGATGGATGGGTGGGTAGGTGGATAAGTGAATAGATCTAGATAGCTAGCTAGCCAAATCTAACTAGCTCGCCAAATCAATAGATATATTATAAGATGGACAGATAGCTAGCTAGCCAAATCTAGCTAGTTAGATAACTAGCTAGCTCGATTTGGCTAGCTAGCTACATTTGGCTAACTAGCTAGCTAGATTTACATCTAGCGAGCTAGATTTAGCTAGAGCTAGCGAGCTAGATTTAGCTAGATCTAGCTAGCTAGATATAGATGTATTATTATTCTGATTATTATATAGCTAGATAGCATGATAGATATTTTAGATCCATAGCTAGCTATTTTAGTACCATAGCTAGCTTTTTTTTAAATCGTATTTTCTGTGTAGCTCTTTCTCTTGTTTCTATTTATAACTATTTTATTTATTGTAATCTATTTGTGATTATATTTTATTTATTATAGTACCTATTCTTGTCTGTGACTGCTAAGTGTCCTTGAAAGCTTTGAAAGGCGCTTAAAATGAAATGTATTATTTTTATTTTTATTTTTATGTTTGTGTTTATTTTTATTTTTATTATTTTAGACAATAAGAATATACAAAGGAAAAAAAAAACAAAATAAATACACAACACAAAGAGCCGCCTGAATCAAAGAATCAGTTAACAGGATGTGTCTCAATAATTTTGACCGGCTGATGTCTAAAGGTCACATGACTCGAGGCCATACTTGGTGAAGTAATCATTCTTTGCTGTCTTTCCATGTGCGCGCTGTTGCAATGGAAGACTTACTTGTCTGAGACTTTGCCCACATGATCGTCCTGTTTACAGCTGTCTGATTTTTTTTTGCTCGCGGTTGCAGAGTTTATAGTCGACAGGAGACACAACAACTGTCCCTTTCTGGAGGTAATAGAGAGAGTCCCGCCTGTCACCACTTTTCAGTGGTGCACATTTGAAAACCTGTGTATTCATTAGCTTTTTAATCCGATAACTGTCGTTGGGTCGTACCCATCGAGAGCAATCCCTCACCACAACCCACTTCTCAAAAGGAAACCTAAACAGTCACCCTGCGTGACCTGAAAGCCTTCCCATTGTGGAGGACAATAGCGTGATCATTCCTCTGTTGCAGGTGGCCAGGAGCCTCCTGCTGAGCCGGGGAGAATCTCAGAGTCAGCACATTAGCTTGTCAAAGGAGCAGATTAGGCAACCGGGGATGGCTGGAGGGAAAGAATCCCCCACAGGGACCCCCTGTGATAGCTTTCCAGATGTAAATTCGTATAATTAACTCATGTCGACCTAAATGTGTGACAATGGAACCAAATTATTCATCAAAACATTAATAACCAAGTGATTGATATTGGATTGTATTGGATTTACAGTGATACCTCAGTTTACGAACGCTTTAGCTCACGAACTTTTCATTTTACAAACATTAAATTTGCGAGAATATCATCTTGGTATACAAACTAGTTGTCTTCAGACGAACCAAACCACACAGCGCCACGGTAACTGGCGGACTAGTTTTCGGCGGATGAACACCAAACCACACGGTCAAACAGTGCCATGGTGGCTGGCGAACTACTTTTCCACACCCCCCCCTCTTTGAGTGCAGACGTGGTTTGTTATCATGTGGAGTACTTTTGCTATTATGCGACCGAAAAAGACCCCACCACAGGCTAGTGTTAAGCCGAAGAGGACACACAAGAAAATTACGGTCGAGCAGAAGAAGGAAATCATCGAAAAATACAAACGACTTGTGCGTTTGTGTGACATAACGTCCCAGTACCAGTATGCTAAGTTGACCAACGCTACGTGTGGCTAAGAGTGTTTCTGTGTTGTCTCAACAACAGTCTCAGGCAATAGAAGAGGTTGAAAAACTTCTTTTGATTTGGATTAACGAAAAGCAGCTTGCAGTGGACATTGAGAGTGAGGGTATTATCGCCAAGAAAGTACATCAACTTCACTTGGATATCATCAAGAGGCAACGACATCAATGACCATCACAAAGGTAAATAAAATGACTTTATTATGCCGTACAGTTTATTTCTTTAATTACAGTCCAATAGCACATTTATGATACATAAAATAAGGTATATTTTTGCAGTTCTAAGGCTTATTTAGTTGAAAATTATGTTTTCTGGAGATCTGGGAACGGATTATTCTCATTTTTAATGGTTTCTTATGGGAAATAAATGATTGGCAGACAAACCTTTCGCCTTACACTTTCTGGGAACCAATTAGGTTTGTAAGCTGAGGTATCACTGTACCTTTATTTGTCTCTCTGTGGAGACATTTACATTTTACAGCAGCAAAGTGATGAAAGGAAGAGTCGTAGAAAAGCAAAATAGAGGAGATGCTGGAAAGGCAGTCATCTTGAAGTCCAAAGAACAAAAAAAAAAACGAAAGAACAAATAATATGAAAGTCATTCATTCTAAAGCAGTTTTTGTACCCTCTTTGTTACATGAAGCAGTTCTAGGTTGTCATGATCTGGTTGGCGACCAACGGGTAGCGACGTCAGCCCTGCCTGCAGCCTCGCAGGTGCTGGTCGTTTAATCACTGACACTTAAAAGGACACCCGGCACGACCATCCGGTGTCGGTTCATTGTTTGCTGCTTGTTTGATACATGCATTGTGTATTTGTTTGTTTAACCTTGGCGGACTTTTACTTTTGGCCTTCTTTTGCTACTTTGTATTTTTTCCATTCAGATGATTTTGATGTTTTACATTTTGTTCCTGCTGACCTTTATTTTAATACAATTTGTCAAACAACCTCCTGCTCCCTCCTGCCTGCTTTTTGGGATCCGCACCCGCCATCACCACCTCCAAACCGTGACATAGGTGAAAGAGGAGAGGATCAAAACATCATTTTCACTAGTGGATCAGGGACATCATAGTCACATCCATATGCACGTCTACTACAAGCTATATGTTAAAAGCCAACACGAAGCTGTAGCATCCATTGACAAAAATAGATTGTCTCACATCCCCTGTGTTTTTGCAACTGAACATGACGAATGAAACTCATTCTAATATCTGTTTGTTTTTCAACAAACTTGGAATACCCACCCAACTCCTTCCCCTTTCCTCTTCAAATGATGCGGTTTGTTTCTTAGAGCTTTGTTATTGTCTGCGAATATTTAATCCAGAGAAAGTGCCTCTGAGACAGGATGAGCCAAACAAAAAGTCTCAAGCACATTCCAGGAGTGTGATGTGACCATGTGTCGACTCCCCCCTCGAGGAATCCCTTTGATTGTGCTTATCTGCGAGGCGATCAATACATGGCACAACACTGTGATAAAAAAAAAACAGTGCCTGCATCAAAGCGGACGCGTCTCACCAGGAGAGGGAAAGTCACCAAATGTCAATTATTAATAGAGGGGAAGGGTCCTCTCTTTCATGTGAAAGAGAATTTGGATAATGAAAATCAAATAAAATCCACGGCCAAATCGCATCCTCAGGGCATTTAATAATAATACAATGCTAGTTTTAACCAACTTGTATTGTTTTGTTGTTATGTGGCCAGCGAGCGATAGAGTGGAGAAAATACAATGATACCTTAGTTTACTTAATTGGTTTCCCAGACAGTGTGTAAGGCGAAAAGTGTGTATCCCAAAAATTAATTTCCCATAGGAAACCATTAAAATGAGAATAATCCGTTCCCAGGTCCCCATAAAACATAATTTTCTACTTTCTAATTTTCTAAGCCTTAAAACTACACAAAATATACCTTATCGTATGTATAATACATGTGCTATTGTATTATAATTAAAGAAATAAAGTGTACTGTATAATCAAGACGTTTTATTTACCTTTGTGATGGTCGTTGATCGCTTGATGGAATGGAGTGGCGGGTTTCCTCAGCATTAAACGCTTGATGAGGAACGTTGCCTTCTTCTTTCACTATCTTGAGGAATGATCCCTTGTAGGTGCTTTCTCTGTGATAATTGTATCTAGTTCATCAATTGTGATCTGTTTAGCTGGGTTAATAGCTTTTTGCATCAAGTGTACAGATGACTTGTGCGAGTTGTTTGTGGAGCCTGATTGATGGTATATTTTAACCTTGCAGTCTACACTCTGCCTTTGAACTATCAAAGTTGAAACTCTCTCGCTGTCGTCTGCCTGTCTCTTTAATATTTAAACCACCTCCCCTCACTGCTGCGTTCTTGACCAATCACATGGCTTTAACCGAAGACTGGGGGCGGGGAATAGACGACAAAAACAGTTGGCTACCATTTTCTTTTTGGAGAACGGCTTCACTCTCTCTCTATCTGTAAACCCCACCCCCTTTACTGCTGCATTCTTGACCAATCACGTGGCTTTAACCGAAGACTGGGGGCGGGGTATAGATGAGAAAAACAGTCGGCTTCCATTTTGTTGTTAGAAGAACGGTCTCGTTCGCGAACGACACATCACTCATTGAGGCAGCTCCGTGTGTATCCCAAAAAAAGTTCGTATGCCAAGGTAAAATTGTCATAAATTTAACGTTCATAAGGCAAGGGGTTCGTAAACCGAGGTATCACTGTACTCCAAGCAAAGATGAATTGAATCTCTGAAAGTTTCAGATTTTACTCCACAGCTGCGAGGAGGTTGAACCAATAACCCCTACCTCTACATAACCCCTGTATCTGTCTCACCACAGCGTGAACATACGACGCGCTCATTTTGCACTTGAAGTCAACACGCCGCGCTGTGGCGCTTGATCAATATTTCCGTCCTGGAGTGGCGTTGCTCTTTGATGTTTTTGGATTCAGGTGGTCAGCGAGAAAGATGTTTGATTTAGTTTCATCCTGGCAGGATTTTGATTGTCAAGTGTTTATCATTTATTGATTGCAGAAAGAGCAAAAGAAAAAAAAGAGAAAGACACATGTGCGATGTGAGACAATATAAAGCTCACATATCTGCATAGTCGTAATGTTAAATATTCATGGCAAAAGATTCATCATATGGATGAACATTCATATTTAATATAGGCCGTCCCATATGGCATGTGAAAAAAAAATCTTTGTCTTTTTGCCCTTTCACTCGCCCGTAGGCTGTTTGAGTCCTGCTGAGAAGATACTCAACATAATCAGTCGAGTAGCTGAGCGAGTGTTTCTGGGTCAGTCTTTCCCGGGAAGTTCATACAAAGACAGATTGATTGATTGATTTCTCAGGCCAAATAAATGTGCTGTGAAGTTTTGGCTCCACTCCCACCTCGAACTTCTGAAGCAGCTCTCTCCCTTTGCTGCTGCAAACACGGAGGAGGTCATTTTTGTTTATTTCCAGCCAATTATTACTGTATTTTCCGGTGTATAATGTGTATCCAGAAGCCTTGATTTTCTTCAAAATGATGATGATGATCCTGCGCCTTTTTTCCTTCAAATACAGTGATACCTCATCTTACAAACGCTTAAGCTCACAAACGTTTTGCCTCACGAATATTAAATTCGGTGCACCGCATAATGACACTCTAGCGCATGGGTGTCAAACATATGGCCCGCGGGCCGGAAAACCGGCCCCAAAGTAAGTATGATCAGGCCCGCAGGGTGATTTAAAAGTGGAAAAAATGCACAGACGACATGGAATTCATATTGTTAATAAGGTGCAATTCAAAGATTGTCCACTAGAATGGTGCTTTTTCGATCAACGTAGAAGAAAACAGCTGGGTTTTTTTTTCAACCGCGGTTTCAAGAACCTCATTAGCCAAAATGTCCTTATATACAGGTTGAAAGCCAGCTACAAATAATTGATTTGCAATGTGATGCAGATCTGAAGGGCAAATTAGCCTCCGTAGGTCTGGACAAATTTTTGCAGTATCTACTACCAGGGTACCTCAAATTAACAGCCTTGGCTACTAAAGTTTTGTGCATGTTGGGAACAACCTACCTTTGTAAAAAAAATGTCTCAGTAATGAATACCAAGAAAAGAAAAATGCGTTCAAAGCTCACAAACAAGCACTTAAAGGACAACCGACATCACTTTTTGGTTTCCTAACTGACATCAGAAAAACGTTTTATAGCATCTAAAATACCCAAAACACGCAGTATTATATTTTTAGTCAAATGCAAAACACCAATAAAAATGACTTAAAGTGTCCAAAATCTGCAAAAAAAAAATGAACCCGGAAGTGGCCAGTTTCAAAAGGTCCCGCCCCCTTTTTCGTGGCGTCACCCCAAGACGTCTTGCCTTGCTGGAGAATCAAAACAATGGCTTCAGATTCGGAGAATATGTTTTCTTGTTACTCATCCAGTTATGAATATGATTAAAATAGTTCTGGTATGGTATTTAAAAAAAGCAAGGGGGAAAGTCTACCGAATTAGCAGCTAATACCGCAACAGCACCAATCTGTTCGTAACACGCAACATATAAACAAAGTCAGCATGAGGTAGTACTTAACTCCACAGCTACGCTAGACATCCCATATAAATCCAGGAGATTTACATAATCCATCTGGATCAACGCAACAACTGTTTGTAAACTCTGTTTATGCCTTCCGCACAAATGCTTTTTTCATACGTCCGCTGGTGCGGATTTTAAGGCCGGGCAATCGATCGCCATTCGACACTGAGATCAATCGGAGAAAGCACTTGCGACAAAGCGTACATGAGCACCTCCTATTAAAGGAACAGATAATGGCCGCTTAAGAAAACACATGGTCCATTGTCTGCGGTCAACACTTAGAGACCATTAGCAGGAATGTAAAAGCCGGCCATTTTTCCATCATCAATATCGGATAAGTGGGCCGCGGCGTGGATGGCGAAGACCCGTCCTGTGACGAACCTCCCGATTGACGGCTCTTTTGTTTTTCCCGCCGATTAACTAATCTGACTTCACGCCTGTTCGCGATGGGGTTCGCGTCACAACGCCTCGAGGTCATTCCGACCTTGTGACCCCTCCAGGCCGAGACCAGGCAACTTGCTCAGGCCCGTCCAATCCTCACATATACAGTGATACCTTGGCTTACTGTAATAATAATAATAATAATAATAATAATGTGGAGTTTGCATGTTCTCCCCGGACCCGCGTGGGTTTTCTCCGGGTCCTCCGGTTTCCTCCCACACTCCAAAAACATGCATGGCAGGCAGATTGACCACTCAAAATTGTCCCTAGGTGTGAGTGTGAGAATGACTGTTGTATGTCTTTGTGTGCCCTGCGATTGGCTGGCAACCAATTCAGGGTGTCCCCCGCCTTGTGCCCGAAGACAGCTGAGATAGGCTCCAGCATCCCCCGCGACCCTAATGAGGAAGAAGCGGTACGGAAAATGAGATGAGATGAGATGAGATAATAATAATAATAATAATAATAATAATAATAATAATAATAATAATAATAATAATAATACATTTCATTTATCAGCGCCTTTCAAAATGCTCAAGGACACTTTACAGTCACAGGATTACATATATTATATAACAAACTTAATTGGTTCCCAGACCAATAGGCGAGAATAATAAGGCGAATAGTGTAAATCCCAAAAATTAATTTCCCATAGGAAACCATTAAAATGAGAATAATCCGTTCCCAGGTCCCCATTAAACATAATTTTCTACTAAATAATCCTTAAAACTACTCAAAATATACCTTGTATATATATATATATATATATATATATATATATATATATATATATATATATATATATATATATATATATATATATACAATATATATATATATATACATATATATATATATATATATATATATAATATATATATATAGCACATTTATTATACTTATACATTTATTATACAAAAAAATGGCGGCTGCCATTTTCTTTTTTGGAGAATGGCTTCACTCTCTCTGTCTGTCAACTCCCCCTCACTGCTGCGTTCTTGACCAATCACGTGGCTTTAACCGACGACTGGGATCAGTCATTTGAAGCCATTTTACAAATTATGGACACAACTTGTCCGGAGACGTCGGTTGTCCTTTAAACCGGCGACTGGGGGCGGGGAATAGAGGACCAAAACAAGCCGGCTACCATTTTCTTGTTAGGAGAACGTGCTCGTTCGCGAACGACACGTCACTCATTGTGGCAGCTGCGTGTGTATCCCGAAAAATAGTTCGTATGCCAAGGTAAAATTTTCATAAATTTAACTTTCGTAAACCGAAAACTTCGTAAGCCAAGGGGTTTGTAAACCGAGGTATCACTGTACACCCTCCCACATCCATACAGCCAAAGTGTAAATTTTTAATGAAATATACATTAAGAAGCATTCACGTGTTTTCCCGCCTCGCAGCTAATATTTCAGGAGCCTGTCAAGACTGCCTGATTGATTTTCTATCAGACTTCTTTTCTTAAATTAATAATTCAACACTATAGCTGGAGACCAAAGTATACTCGTGACACCTTCAGCTTACTGTATTCCATCGCACGCCTCATTGTGTTTCGTGTTCAACGTTAACTTGAATATACACAAGACCAGACGGTTCTGTATATCATATAATTGTGTCGATCAGCTGTTCACGAGATGTTTGAAGGTCGGCTTTCTCTCCCAGTGTCCCGTCTTTGCAGGGAAACGAGAGACGACAACAGAGTCTGAGGTCACACACTGATTACTTGTCCCCACACAGGGTCAAATGACTCTTAAATGCTTTGTTTACACTTCTCCGACCACGTCCAGCCTCTGACCCAAGTAAAATGAGCCGTTAAGGTTGCATCAAGCTCCTAAGAAACATTCGCTGTTAATAAATCTCATGTCGCGCAGCGGTCCAGTGAAGACGCGAACATAGTTAATTCTTATACAGGCTCTTGTTTTCATTTTCATTTCGTATAACTTTACAGTTTAATGAGATCTAATCCAAGATATATATATATATATATATATATATATATATATATATATATATATATTTATGTATATATTTTTTTTACGTTACGTTGCAAACAAAATGTCATTTTTGGCTAATTGTGATGTTTGGGTTTTCTGGTGTAATGCATGTATTTCATTCAACCCTTTCATGAACTCTTTAACTTGATAGCACGATATATGTACTTTATTTTCCCCCCCGCAGCGTCTCCCCTTTCGGCAGGCTCAATTCCGAGAATTTGGACAAACCAGCGTTGGGTAATCACCGTAGTCGTGCTAAGTAAAAAAAAAAATTGCAAAGAATGGCTCTTAAAAGGATTTGCAAATCAGATAAACACTATCCTGCCAATGAGATTAAAGTATCATGAGGATTAAAACCTCCATTTGTTTTTTTTTTTGTCTCAACACTGTGTGCTATTAATGGTTATTCTTTGGGGATTACTTGGTGGGGCATTTCAAGTGGGCTCACTAATTACAAAGTGCTACTTCTACAATCATGCTAATATGAATTGAAAGCCCTATGATATTAATAACCGTGTCCAACCAAAAATGAAAAACTGGACATTATAATCCACATCCTCAATGATTACTCTACACTTGTGTTGAGAAAATATTGTTTGCAATTCCAAAAATAACCAGAGAGGCTCTTTTGCTATTAATTCATCAAAGTACACCATTATTAAATATACTCTCGGCTAGCATGATGTGTCTCGAAGCATGGTATTTTTCATCTAACTCATTGTTGTCAATTTAAGGCTCGGGGGCCAAATCTGGTCCGCCACATGATTTTATTCGGCCTGCGAAAGCAAATCTAGCATGTCTCTGTCACGGTTTGCATGGTGGTGGATCCCAAAAAAGCAGGCAGGAGGGAGCAGCAGGGTGTAATTGACAAATTGTATTAAATATAGTCAGCAGGAAGTAAATCTGACAGGGTGAAGCAAACTCATACAATGACCTGACAATGAATGGTCGTGCCGGGAGTCCTTTTAACTGCCACTGATTGGAACGACCAACACCTGTGCAGGTGCAGGCGGGACCGACTGCGCCACCCGTTGGTCGCCAACCAGATTGTGACAGTCAAGTGCCATGATGCTTGCTAAAATCCGAACCAAAATTTCAAATTGTCTAATATAAACCAAAATAACATTCATTATTTTTTACTTCGAGTTTTAAAATTAGTTATTCGTTAACTCATTCACTGCCAGACGTGCAAAAATATGTCCACTCCAATGCCAGGGTTTTTGTCATTGTCATTTGAATTCCATGACCCACAGAATATTGAGTTTCAGGACTACATAAACATTCAATACAGCTTTAGAAACCTTAGACTCTCTTCTTTCGTGTTAATTCCTTAATTCTATGGGTCTGGAGTTATATGAGCTTGAAATGAGGGCGGCTGTCCAAAATACAATGCAATACATACATATTGGTTTATATAGCGCTTTAACAACAGCTGAAGCTGGAACAAAGTGCTAACATGATCAAAAGGAAAACGATGCCCCCTCGTGGAGGTGAAAAAATATTGCCAGAGGTCTGACCAGCGCTTTATCGGCACCCAAGCATGAAAAAAACAACAAATCCGGGAATGGTGCTCTACATCATACATATTTTCAATGCCCCAGAACATTTGTGAATGTCAGTAAATGAGTTAATTTGTTGTGTAATGTGTGGAGGAGATTAACCATTCTAATGGCTGGTACCCTGAGAGGAAAAACTACAGTTTGTTATTTTGAAATTGTCCATGAAACATCAAATTTTAAACTCGGCAAAAAAAATAATGTTGGTACAAGGTAGCGAGCTAGACAGCCAAATGACGAACTGGGTGGCAGGTGGATGGATGGGTGGCTAGCTAGATAGCGAGCCAAATAGCAAATAGATGGCAGGTGGATGGATGGCTCAGTGGCTATTGGTCTCACTTGGGAAGTTTTGACTTGTGTGGTCTATTTTTAGCCAGCTTTCTATCTATTTGAGTTACTTCCGGGTTGAGTGAATGCTGGCGCGTGTGGCTGCCGCTGCTCACCGCAGAAAAACTTCCCCTGTGACTGTAAAGTGACCTTGAGAGTTTTGAAAGGCGCTTAGAAATGAAATGTATTATCAGTAAAGTGAGACCTCAACTTACGAACTTAATTGGTTCCCAGACACAGTGTGTAAGGCGAAAAGTTTGTATCTCAAAAACATATTCCCATAGGAAACCATTAATATGGGAATAATCCGTTCCCGGATTTCCATAAAATATACTTTTCAACTAAATAAGCCTTAAAACTACGCACAACATACCTTATTCTATGTATAATAAATGTGCTATTGTATTGTAATGAAAGAAATACACTGCATTGTATCATAAAGTCACTTTATTTACATTTGTGATGGTCATTTATGGCTTGATGGAATGGCGTTGGAGGTCGAAGGTCAAAGGGCATTGCTGTTTGGAAAGAGGTGCATTACATGATGACTGTAATTAAAGAAATAAACTGTGCTGTAAAATAAAGTTTTATTTCACTTTTTGATGGTCGTTGATGGCTTATGGAAGGCGAGTCACCTTCCATAAGGACTGTTGGTAACTTAACCTCTGGTGCTGTTTGGTCGTGTGCTTCCGCCGAAGATCACTCCGCCAGCCGTGGTGGGTGTGTATTATGAAAATAGTGCTTATTATAAGGTTTAATTTTCAGAAATTTGACGTTTGTAAGACGAAAAGTTTGTAAGTTAAGGTGTTTGTAAGTTGAGGTCTCACTGTATTATTATTAATATTGGTACCACTTGCTTTAGGGTGTTGTGTTATTTCACATTCAGCATTTTAGCTGCGGAATAACCTGACTACTTGTGCAGTAATGACAACCCGACACTGTTTGCTCACCGTCAAGCCGACTCAGCTGCGGGCCACTTGAAGGTGCGTGAGTCACTTATATTCAGTTTCACCTGCATGACAATAACAAAGGCAGATGGTGGCCTGAGTCATATTTGACATCCAGCGTCAGTCACCTGAGGAAGGTGACGTCACCATGACCCCCAAGTTGATGACCCAGCAGACAACCAAGACTTTTTTTTTTATGAGGATAAAGGATTAGCACTTGTTTGCATTTCGCTGCCCTTTGAACCCGAAACAACCGAAAAGAAAATATCTTGCACCAAGGGCCCCTTTTGGCCAGAAAGGAAAGAATTGAGGCTTTAACTCACTTCAAAGGAGGTTGAGTCACTCGGCTGAGCCGCCACTCACACGGTCGTTGATGCGCGCTCCTCTTATATTACTCACCGTTTAAGTCTTCAAAAATCACTTCACAATTATCATTGGATTAGCCTTTATTAGTCTCGCCGTAGAGGAATTTATATTTCACAGCAGCGAATTATTATTCGATATTTAGTTTTTTTTTTTTTGTTCTTTTGACTTCAATATGGCGCCGCGAAAATGGCTGCCTTTCCAGCAGCTCCTCTATTTTGTTTTTCTACTTCTTCCTTTCCTTTCCTCTGACTTTCATCACTTTGCTGCTGTGAAATGTAAATTTCTCCACTGCCAGACTAAAAAAGGCTAATCCATTCCAATCCAATATGTAACTGTATTTACTCTACATAAAGTGGATATGCTATTTACAAGTAAAGGTAAATCCAATCCAATCGAAAGTGATGAAAATAAGAGGAAGGGAAAGGAAGAAATAGAAAAACAAAATATAGGAGCTGCAACACAAAAGACACAGACAGTTATTCAATCTTAAGAATTTTCTGCACCCTCTTTGTTGTATGAAGCGGTTCTAGAAGAAGAGAAGAAGATCAAAAGCATCCTTTTCACCAGTGGATCAGGTGAAATGTGTACGTCTGCTACAAACTAAATATTGAAAGCATGCACAAAAATCTATTGGCCATTTTGGACAACCGCCCTCATTTCAAGCTCATATAACTCCAGACCCATATATTTAGGAATTAACTATTTTTTCTGATCAAAGAAGAGAATCAAATGCTTCTTACGCTGCATTGAATGTTTATGCAGTCCTAAAACTCAATATTCTGTGGGTCCTTAGAATTCGAGTGACAATGACAAAAACCCTGGCACCGTAGTGGACACATTTTTGCAGTGGTAGTGAATGAGTTAATGCTAGCTAACCCGACATATTAAAGCCCCCACGGCCTCCAAGTGGGCATGTCCTCACAGCTGTGGACGTGACGTTGCCTTTCCCTCAGAAGCACAGCGGTAGCCAAAGCCGCTACGCAAAGAAGCGCCGGATGAAAACTTGGAAACGCAAAGAACCTTCCAAATCTTGGGAATTTACACAAAGGGCTTTTTTTATCCCCCCTCTGCTCCTCTACCCCCCCCCCCCTGTCATTAAAGGCATCACGCTCGCCCCTTCAAGGCTTTGAAATGGTGATCTAGTTTTCTGCGGGATTTTCATCATGCTTTCAACATGATATCGCCAAGAGGTTCAACGACGGAAAATATCAAGTCAATGTGACAAACGGCTTAATATTTAATCACTTCGACAATCCGTACGAAGCTGATTACAATCACAACTAGCGGCTGTAGTCAAATCGATTTATTTGTAACTTCCTTAACTAGATACTTGCAATATCGGAGGTCTGCCTTTGAGCCTTGTGTGTTACATTAATGACATCTATCATCGGCTACTAATTATGCTGCCCCGTGGCCCAAAATGAATCCGGTTGCAGCTTTGGGTGGCCAACCACCAAAACACTTAGCATTCATATTTAATCACACTTTGTTATGGAGGAGGTTGAGAAAGCATCATCTAAGACACGGGTGTCAAAGTCAAGGCCCGCGGGCCAAATCCGGCCCGCCATATCATTTTTTTCGGCCCGCAAAAGCAAATCAAACTCGTGAAATTCCATGATGATTGCTAAAATCTGAGCCAAAATTTCATATTTTTGGATGTCAACCACAACAAAAGTCATTATTCTTGACTTCAGATTTGAAAACGAGTTATTCAATAATTTGCTGTGTGCTCTATATGTAATATTTGAAGGGATTTAAACATTCTAAAGGGTTTCCCCAAATTCATAACGGCCCTCGAGAGGAAACCATAACTACAATGTGGCCCGCGGCAAAAAAATGACTTTGACACCCCTGATCTAAGAGAACAAAAGTTAAAGGGGGGGGGGATAAAATAATAAAAAGTCTGTTGTTTATTAGTTTTTTCTGTTGTTGTTTTGACTTCACTGACAGCGCCGCGAGAGTGGCTGCCTTTACAGCAGCTCCTGTATTTTGTTTTTCTACTTTTTCCTTTCCTCTTCCTTTAATCACTTTGCTGATGTGAAATGTTGATTTCCAATCCAATCCAGTCCGATATGTAACTGTATTTACTCTACATAAAGTGACTGTGCTATTTACAATGTACAGTGATACCTCGGTTTACGAACGCTTTAGTGAACGAACTTTTCGCCTTACGAACATTAAATTGGCGAGAATATAATCTTGGAATACAAACTAGTTTTCGGGAAACGCACGGAGCGCCACAATGGCTGTCAATACTGAGCGTATTTTACAAAGATTCAAGGGGATATAGCTATATTTTACGTTTTAAGACTCGCGCTGAATATTCAGAAAGTCTTGTTTACGAGTTGATGACGATGCCTGACATGACGTCACGTCTGGAACGCCTCTGAGAAATGCGACATACAATGCATTTTGGGTACTTTGTTTGTTCTGAAAATGTCGTGTTGATGGCGAAATTAAAAGGAAAACACAAATAACGCGATGATGAATCGTTGTGTGTTGCACCAAGACTACTATTTGATACCAGTTGTGACAAAATCCCAGCAGACAAATCAGCCCATTTTTCAACAGAGCTTGGGCGCCATCTTGTGCATTTTCTGGGACGCTACATTGCTGTCAATGACGGCTCGAATTGATATGATCTTTTAATCGATTGCAAACATTTATGCATTCCTCTTCAGAACTACAGTAAAGTCTCGTTATATCGATATTCAAGGGAGTCCGAAAAAATATCGATATAACCGGGACTATCGATATATCCGATATCGATATAACGAGACTTTACTGTATTTGAATCATATTCCTAACTGGATGAGTAACAAGAACGCATCTTATCCGAATCTGAAGCCATTGTTTTGATTCTTGAGCAAGGCAAGACGTCTTGGGGTGACGTCATGAAACAAGGGACCTTCTGAAACTTGTCATTTTGAAGTCGTTTTGGGACACTTTAAATCATTTTTATCATTCATCTTGCGTGTTTTGGGTATTTTAGATGCTATAAAATGTTTTTCTGATGTCAGTTAGGAAACAAAAAAATTGGTGTAGGTTGTCCTTTAATGCTTATTTAGTAGTAAATTGTGTTTTATGGGCACCTGGAAACGGATTATTCTCATTTTTAATGGTTTCCTATGGGAAATTAATGTTTGGAATACACACTTTTCGCCTTACACACACTTTCTGGGAAACAATTAAGTTCGTAAACTAAGGTACCACTGTATGAGGCAACGTCTCGACATTTGACCAAATCAAATAACAAAAGCGCACGGTGCAATGACGTCAGTACACAAGAAAAGAAACCGGATTAATTCATCAGGCGTTTGACTCTTTGTTCGAGCGTTTGGCAATTGCTGCAGAAAGTATTGGCTGGAAGGCAACACTCGCTGCAACTCAATCCATCATCCATTAGTAATGAACCTACTGGAGATGAAGTCCTTCCACCTCTTAACGTTATATAAATAGATTTATTTGACGTGCTTCTGACAGCAGCCTCTTTAAAAAAAAACATTGAAATTCACTAACCCATATGACTTAATTAATAATAAATAGCGGCGAGCATGCCGACACCCTTTTTTGACATGTGTTTTGATGGAAGAGCGCCACGTCGCACAAACGGGTTGACGCCGCCGCCCGGGAGAGGAATCAGTTTATGTGACATCAGAGAGTTGTTGCCCAACAGCGACGCTTGCGCAAGGCACACTTTACGCGCGCACACACGCATATGCAGACACACGCATGGCTGCACAATCACACGCCCTACTTCCCCTGTAACCTCAAATGTCTATTCTCCCTCATGATATCTCCCTTCTCTCGACAGTACACGTGCATCGCACACGTGCAACGTCCCCCATACAAAACAAAGCGGGAATCCTGCCCGGAAACTGGAACCAGGGGGATTTCATTTGCTCGCTATGGACAAGCTGCGTGGTAACCATGGTAATGACATCCCGCCTCCCGGTCTGTTCGATGAAACGCGAGTGGCACACTGACCCAATGGCAGAGATGGCATTGGAGCGGTGACCTGATAACAACAACGGGGGTTTTGCGCCTCGGGTTTTCCTGACATTCCCCTTGACCGAATGAGCAATACAAAACAACAACACTACAACACTATTTTCTCCCTCACATTGGGGTTTTCTTCCCATTTGGGAATTAGCTATTTAGCTAGTTAACTATTAGCTAGCTAGCGTTTATCTATTTGAGTTACTTCCGGGTTTTTGGGAATTAGCTATCAAGCTAGTTATCTCGTAGCTAGCTAGCTAGCTAGCTTTTTATCTATTTGAGTTACTTCTGAGTTTTGGGGAATTAGCTATCTAGCTGGCTATCTATTAGCTAGCTAACTAACTTTCTATCTGAGTTATTTACCTAGTTAGTCAGCTATCTCGGCTAGCTATTTGCCCTCTATTTGCTATCTGGCTGGCTATTTATCTATTAACTGTCTATTAGCTATCTATTAGCTCGCTAGCTTTTTCTGTATTTGAGCTTCTTCCGGGTTTTTGGGAATTAGCTATCGAACTAGTTATCTCTTAGCTAGCTAGCTTTTTATCTATTTCAGTTACCTCAGAGTTTTGGGGAATTAGCTATCTAGCTGGCGATCTAGCTATCTATTAGCTAGCTAACTAGCTTTCTATCCATTTGAGTTATTTATCTAGTTAGCCAGCTATCTAGCTAGCTATCTGCCCTATATTTGATATGTCGCTGGCTATCTATCTATTAGCTGTCTATTAGCTATCTATTAGCTCGCTAGCTTTTTCTGTATTTGAGCTTCTTCCGGGTTTTTGGGAATTAGCTATCGAACTAGTTATCTCTTAGCTACCTAGCTTTTTATCTATTTCAGTTACCTCCGAGTTTTGGGGAATTAGCTATCTAGCTGGCGATCTAGCTATCTATTAGCTAGCTAACTAGCTTTCTATCCATTTGAGTTATTTATATAGTTAGCCAGCTATCTAGCTAGCTATCTGCCGTATATTTGATATGTCGCTGGCTATTTATCTATCTATTAGCTGTCTATTAGCTATCTATTAGCTCGCTAGCTTTTTCTGTATTTGAGCTTCTTCCGGGTTTTTGGGAATTAGCTATCGAACTAGTTATCTCTTAGCTAGCTAGCTTTTTATCTATTTCAGTTACCTCCGAGTTTTGGGGAATTAGCTATCTAGCTGGCGATCTAGCTATCTATTAGCTAGCTAACTAGCTTTCTATCCATTTGAGTTATTTATATAGTTAGCCAGCTATCTAGCTAGCTATTTGCCTTATTTGCCCTATATTTGATATGTCGCTGGCTATTTATCTATCTATTAGCTATCTATTAGCGAGCTATTTTTTCTGTATTTGAGCTACTTCCGGGTTTTTGGGAATTAGCTATCGAGCTAGTTATCTCTTAGCTAGCTAGCTTTTTATCTATTTCAGTTACTTCCGAGTTTTGGGGAATTATCTATCTAGATGGCTATCTAGCTATCTATTAACTAGCTTGCTATATATTTGAGTTATTTATCTAGTTAGCCAGCTATCTATCTAGGTATCTAGCTAGCTATTTGCCCTATATTTGCAATATCGCTGGCTATTTATCTATCTATTGGCTGTCTATTAGCTAGCTAATGTGCTTTCTATCTATTTGAGTTCGTTTCGCGTGTGGCTTCCCGCTGCTCACCTACAGAAAAACTTAAGTGCAATCAAAAACCTGCGTTACCTGTTGAGGATTCGAGATTTGCTTTTACAATTTTACTGACATGACATGAAAAATTGCAAAACCATGTTTTAAAAGTTTTTAAATAGGTCAATAAAGTTTGAAGGAGAAATGTTCTAGAAAAATGTTTTATTTAACTAGCTATCCAGCTATTTAGCTAATAGATCTAATAGATAGATAGCCAGCTAGATAGCGAATAGATAACAAATAGCTATCCAGCTAGCTGACTATCTATCTATTAGATATCTATTAGCTAGCTAAGATATCTATTAGCCAGCTAACTAGCTTTCTATCTATTTGAGTTAATTTCGGGTTGAGTGAACGCTGGCGCATGTGGCTGCCGCTGCTCACCCACAGAAAAACTTATCATGTGACTGCAAAGTGCCCTTGAGAGTTTTGAAAAGTGCTTATAAATGGAAATTATTATTATTATTACTACACAATGGGGATCAGCAAAGTCAGATTAGCACGGAAGGAAGCGACCGTATCTTAATCTTTGTTTCAATGTTTGGACACAGTGACTCGAAGATCCATATACAGTAAGCATAAACGTTAAACCTCTTACGGGATTAGCGTTGTTATTGCGTCATCAAAGTGATCTGTTAGTTTTAAGACTATTAACCGCTGCAACTTTTAAGACTCTGACATGCAAGGCTCGCGTGTAACATATTGTGTTTATGACTTGTATTTAGCAACAGTCTGGAGTGGTTGCTGAGTAAATTGGAGCTTAAAAAAAAGTACTCCCCTCCCCCCCCCCCCCCACCGCTCAGCCCCTTCCACGCGCCTCACAGGTTTTCTCAGGTGAAGATGGAGTGAATGATAAAGAAGTGGGGAGCGTTCAGGCGCCGAGATCTTTCCGCCTGTTTTTCTTGTGAAGTTGAGGAGCGAGGCCTAGTTATGAAGCAGTGCTAGCTGATCTGAGCTGTGTAACTGAGAAGACGAGGGAGCCGGGTCACCAAACGACCGCCCTCTCAAATAGACTTTTTGGGTTTCAAATGTAGAAAGGATAACAAAATAAAAGCACGGGAACGCAATCACTTGATTCCTTCTTGCTTTGAACTATGCTCCCAGCGAGTTTTCCGAGGCCGAGGACAACGTGCAAACCTCACATAGGAAGGCCTGATCTTGAAATTGAACCTTTAAACTGCGGTGGATGTGTCAAAATCAAAGTCAGCTTTATTGTCAAATATGCTAATATGCATGACATACAGCACAGATTAAATTACTGTCCTCTCGGACAGTAATTTAATCTGTGCTGTATGCAAGCAAGGTACTTATAATGACTTCAACAAACAATAAACACGAAAACGGCAATTTGCCGGGAGAGGGGAGCGGCTGCGTGTTCACATGGTTCGTGTGCTAACCAGTCATCTATTGCGCTGCCCCCATGATGAGAATAACGCGGGAAATGCATGTATACATACATACATACATACATACATACATGCATACATGCATACATACATACATACATACGTAAGTAAATACATACACACATACGTAAGTAAATACATACATACATACATACATACGTAAGTAAATACATACATACATACGTAAGTAGATACATACATACATACGTAAGTAGATACATACATACGTAAGTAGATACATGAACGAATGAATAAATATGTAAACAAACAAATATATAAGTAAATACATAAATACATAAAGAAAAATTAAATAAAAAAAATGAATAAAAAACAGAGATAAATCAACAAATAAATATGTAAATAAACAACTAAATAAACAAATCCAACATATAAACAAAAGTAAATGAATAAATATAATAATGTGTGAGTTTCAGGACTACATTAACATTCACTACAGCGTTAGAAACCTTAGACTCTTTCTTTCATCAGAAAAAATATAGTTAATTCCTAAATTATATGGGTCTGGAGTTATATGAGCTTGAAATGAGGGTGGCTGTCCAAAGTACAATGCAATACACGCATACTGGTTTATATGGCGCTTTAATAACAACTGAAGCTGGAACAAAGCGCTAACATGGAAAAAAGGGAAATGCTGACCCCTGGTGGAAGGGAAAAAAAACATTGCCAAAGGTGTGACCAGCGCTTTATCATCACCCAAGCATGAAAAAAAAAAATCTGAACAAATGTCATATTTTCAATTCCTGAATAAATTTGTGAATGGCAGTGAATGAGTTAAAAGTTTCAGATTCAGAATCTGAAAATACGTATATGACTGAATTCATTGTCAGGCATTGATCAGACAGGAAGTCAAACGCGAACGTTCTTGGCTTGCATAGACGAGTAAAATGGAAATTACTGCTGACTCCAATATACGATCTGCATCGCAGTGATCTATTGAAAAGGCAAATTCCCTCCAGTCACAACATGTGTTTTCTTGACAGTCATCTGGAAGCTCCTTTGTTGTGCACAAGCACAAAGAGAAGCTGTAACTAATGCATGTGCATCTTTTCTTGTTTACAGTGATCACCCATGCAAGAAGTGATCAACTATCCAATATCTCAATGGACGACGGATGCCAATTCTTTCTTCCCACATCTCATCGCCGCCTTTCGGGTAAGATCAAAGTACAAATCTCACGGTATGTCCAACACAAGAAAGCTAGATGAGGCAGGGAGCCGTGACTTCTCAAACAGCACTGGCGGTATTGATCAGTACTTGTCTTATAGCGAGTGGTGACCAGCAACACCTTATCTCCACAAAATACTTGGATCTATTTGCTATCTATTTGATGTCTATTAACTATCTATCTGGCTGGCTACCTAGCTTGCTACCTAGCTGGCTATCTATTTGCTGTGTATTAGCTAGCTATCTAGCTGGCTATCTGGCTGGCTATCTGGTTGAGTACTTAGATTACTACCTAGCTGGCTATCTATTTGCTGTGTATTAGCTAGCTATCTATCTGGCTATCTGGTTGAGTACTTAGATTACTACCTAGCTGGCTATCTATTTGCTGTGTATTAGCTAGCTATCTAGCTGGCTATCTGGCTGGCTATCTGGTTGAGTACTTAGATTACTACCTAGCTGGCTATATATTTGCTGTCTATTAGCTATCTATCTGGCTACCTGACCATCTATTAGCTATCTAGCTAGCTAGCTATTAAATAGCTAGCGAGAAAACTCACCACGATAAGATGCAGAGCTTTCAGCCGCTCTGCTCCCAAACTCTGGAATTCACTTCCACCCAACATCTGTAATATTGACTCCCTCCCTACTTTCAAATCCCACCTCGAAACGCATCTATTTAAAATTGCATTCATGGTCTATAGTTCAATCAGCTATTTTATTATTTATCATTTTACTTATTTTACTGATGGTTTTATTGTTCTGTGCTTTGTTTTTATTGTAAAGTGCCCTTGTATGTTCTGAAAGGCGCTTGAAATTAAATATATTATTATTAGTATTAAATATCTCGCTAGCTATCTATTAGCTATCTAGCTAGCTTTCGATCTATTTGAGTTATTCCGGGTTGAGTGAACGCGGGCGCGTGTGGTGGCCGCTGCTCACCTACAGAAAAAATACTGTGATTGCAAAGTGACCTTTAGAGTTTTGAAAGGCGCTTAGAAATCAAATGTATTATTATTATTATTATTATTTATTATTATTATTATCAGTTCAGTGACATTGCTAGTTAAGAAAATACACGTTAGCCACATGAATGTGCAGAAGCAGTCCATCACAGTCAACATGGATCATTTGGAGAAGTAGGAATTTTAAAACAGCTTTTGAAGTTGTGAATAACTATTATTAACTCATACACTGCCAGCGGATGGGCCAAAATGTGTCCATTCCAGTGCCAGGGTTTTTGTCATTTTCACTCAAATTCCAGCACCCACGGAATATGGAGTTTTCGGACTACATACACTTTCAATGCAGCGTAAGAAAGCTTAGACTCTCCTCTTTCAAAAAGAGTTAATTACTAAATTATATGGGTATGTAGTTATATGAGCTTGAAATGAGGGTGGCTGTCCAAAATACAATGCAATACATACATATTGGTTTATGTATCGCTTTAACAACAGCTGAAGCTGGAACAAAGCGCTAACATGAAAAAAAAAAATGCAAAGGCTGACCCCTCGTGGAAGGGAAAAAACATTTCCAGAGGTCTGAACAGTGCTTTATCGGCAACCTCTGCAAGAAAAACCCAAACAAATTCGGTAATGGGGCTCTACGTCCAATTTTCAATTCGGGAAATGCAGTGAATGAGTTAATAATTTTAGTTTGGGCATTATTCATTTGATGAAAAACAGGATTTGAATACCTAAATTAAGAGAAGTATTGACAATTCAGCTGCATGCTAATGTTTGTTTTTGCACTTATCTTGATTAATACTTTGTGACTGCTTAATTGCATGTACTGTATATGATAGCTGTTCATGTTAAGCGATTTGTTACAGCTTCAACTTTTAAAGCGCTATACAAATCAATATGTACAGTATTGTATTGTATTGTATTGTATTGTATTGTATTGTATTGTATTGTAATAAGCGAGCGAGAGGGGCAATACCATTTTAATTTAGAAGAGAGGCTCAGGTACTCCCGGTAATGATTGGCAGCTAATCGCAAGGCTAATCGGCCATATTTACATTCTTTTCTTGCCAAAGGACAATTCCGTTTTCAATAAACCTTCAAACACTTATGTTTTTGGAATGTGGTTGGAAGTCAGAATACCTCGAAAATGAAACACACACACACACTAGCAACGGTAGAAGATGCAAATTCCTCACATGCGTCATTATTGTATTTTATATTTCTGGATTGGAATTGAGAAATCAAGTGAAAAAAAACCGAAAAATGTTAGGATTCGGGTATTTTTTTTAACCAAATGTACATTTTACCTAGTGTTATTCAAGTAGCCGTCATAGTTGTGTAACGTTGCAGCAGAAGGCTTAACGGAGCTGCCTTAACGATTAATAAATCTGTTTTAATCATAACAATACATAATCGCTGCGCGTGTTCGGGACCAGATGGGGGATCGTAACGTCGAGTTGTGAAGGCGTGCAAGACCTCGCGTGAGAGTGGGAATTTCCCGTCCACGTGTCTGATTACGAAATGGTGGAGGCGGGATCAACACAAACTCAACGATTGGTTACGGCGAAGCACTCTTAAAGGAAAGTGTTGAAACCCCGCCCGGTTCCACATGAGTGACCCGACGTAAAAGCGTGCGTCTTTAAGACAGTCTATTTACCAAGTTGTGAAGCCCCGCCCCGTCGGTGCAGTTTAGCTTTTTTTGCAGCTGACGTCGGCGAAATGAAATCGGCTTGTAGCAGTTTTCCCCACAGAATGGAAGTTGTCGTGAGGGAGATACGGGCGAATCTTGGTTGACCTGCTAGGATATTAACGTCGATACACCTTTTTTATTCTTCTCTCCACGGCGAGCTTCGCATTAACAAGGAAGCGAGCGTAACGGGTAAGATCCTTATAATACACATTGGCTCCTTTTTTTACAGAGCGACAAGCCGGTTTTTATGTACATTATCAATCACCCTAACGCCTCCCACTAAACCCACTTTACACCATGCTAAAACCGAAACTAATTTTTACAATATAATTCACTGTCTTTGATGGAAGAACATGTAAACTAATTTGACAATATGATGCACTGCATTTCCTGTAAGAACATGTAAAAACAATAACCGGCATATAGCGACGTGGTGTCCGCGTTTTCCACACACATTCGAATGATTATTAAAAACAATAAAACATCTGGGAAGTGCATTTCGTAAAATGGGATTGACATTTATAAGCAAACTAACCTTTTCAAAATAATTTTGGGGAGTCGGTTTTATTATTGTTCAAAACGTCGTTCTAATATCTGTGATTATTTTACTATTTTTGTCATATAGATATTTGAGTCATACAAATGTATATATACATATATATGAATGTGTACATATATACCTTATATGAATGTGTACATTTATATATGCAAATTTCCCCATTGTGAGACGATTAGAGGTTTTCTGACTCTGATTCTGATATCTAAATATATATGAATGTGTATATATCTACATATATATCAGAAACAGAAAACCTTTATTCGTCCCACAACATATATGTACATGAGTGTGTGTGTGTGTGTGTGTGTGTGTGTGTGTGTGTGTGTGTGTGTGTGTGTGTGTGTGTGTGTGTGTGTGTGTGTGTATATATAGTGTGTTGTGTCTTTAAAATGTCGTTTTAATTCGATCATGATAGTAGTGCTCGTAGAGTATAAATAAAGTGCACAACCCCCACCGCCTCCCATTGGCTGCATTGCGTTACAGCAGGGGGAGCCATGACACAAATACCGCAGTGCAAAGAGCAACTCAGGTTATCTGGGAGTTGTTTTGTTTTGTTTTTTGTTTTCCTCCCGCGGCTCATCCAAGTCCTCAATGGTCCTTGCCATAAGTTTGTTTAACAAAGCATGGAGTGGTTTTACTCCCGAGTTGATTGTGAGGGCACACGGTTTACACTGTCAATTTGCATGATTGGGACACAATCTTCTTGTGTGGGGTGAAGAAATAAATACTTTTTATGTCAAAGCGTTGGCAAACTGACATGCCACAGAGTAAGGGAGAAAGATTGAGATTGAACGTTTTCCCCCCACCAAGACTGTTATTAAACTTTTTCTGCAAGCCCTAATTTGGTGGTGTGGTAGTAGTCTAACCCTGTATTACAACTCCATGTTGACTGGGGGATTAACTGGTGAGGCAACTTTTTGAGAACTTTGACTTTGACTCAGGGTTGATGCCTTAAATCACTTGAAGAATAGCGGCCATTTACCGGCACGATATTCCATTAGGTTGTTTGTGTTAAATGTACATTCTTACCTTCTATGCAGAAGTGATACAAATTATAGGCGGGGTCAGCATGGATAAAAATAAACATAGCTTTCATTTCACCTGAGAAGCCAATCTTTGACCACAGAGAATTATGTGGTTTAAACAGTAAAAAGGAACAAAAACGATCATCTGGCCACAGAGGCAGGCCTCAGCTCTTACCCAGCTTGTCCATTGTGGTTTTATTGATTGGTGCATTATAACCCAGACAGGTTGTCTCGTATGAGTGTATTGGAACGGCGTCTGATAAAATCAGCAAATTACTATGTGTCCTCAATGCGGGATCCATCTCACATTTCCCTCTTACCCCCCCCCCCCCCCCCCCCCATATTTAACCTTTTAGTGTGTTCAACGTATAGCGTCCCCGCATGGAGGATGAGGAGGATGATGTTTTTGAGCCAGACCCCCACTGCTGGCGCACCGCATTCAAGGAGATAAAGTGTGAAGAACGGGCAACGCAGACACCTGGCCCCGTCCCGGCATCGAACAATGACATGCTGCCCTGTGGAGGAGTCGCAGATGAGCCAAGACCACTCTTCTACGGTGAGTCGCGGCAAAAAAAAAAAAATAATCACCAACCACGGAATGTTGTTGTAAAATTCAGACGCTTTTATGTGAGAAATGTGTGTCGTTGCGCCGATGTGACCCCGCGGCGCCCGACGGTCGTGATCACGGCTAGTTTTTATGGCGCTTGTAGAGTGTACCCAGCTGCTTTGCTATTCAAAAGGCGCCAGGCTGCTTTTGTGATGGAGTAGACAAGCTGACAGGGGGATTGGAGGGGGGGGGGGGGGGCTGATACCTGTGTGAGGAGGTTGTAACTGATTCTCGGTGACAGCAAAGTTTCAATGGCACCATAATATACTGTATGTGTAATCATTGCTTGGTTGCTCCGTAGCGACAATAGAGATTCCACTTGAGGTGAGTGTGATTTTTAACACCGTAAAAATGACTCACCGTGTTTGGCTCGGGAGCAAATACAGCAGCTGTGAAAGTTATAGCCAAGCGGGTTGACATCTTCTATACTTCTTGGCAAGTCTTCATCATCATCGTCATCACACATGGAATCATTGCGACTTTGTTTTCATAATAATACATGATTATATAATTATATATAAGCGCCTTTCAAAACTCTCAAGGTCACTTTACAGTCACAGGATACATTTATCTGTGGGTGAGCACACGCCAGCGTTCACTCAACCCGAAAGTAACTTAAATAGATAGAAAGCCAGCTAGCTAATGGATAGCTAATAGATCGCTAGCCAGCTAGATAGCAAATACTGTAAATAGTGAATAGCTAGCTTGCTAGGTAGCGAGCTAGCTAGATAGCTGGATGGCTAGATGAATAAAACATTTTTCGAGAACATTTCTCATTCAGTATAGTATTTCCCAAACTTTATTGAGCTATTTGAAAACTTACAACACAAATGTCACATCGCAATTTGTAATTTTTCACGTCACGTTTTCTAAGCATCTGGAGCAAAATTCTAAGACCAAATCTCAACTCCTCAATAGGTAACGCAGGTTTTCGATTGCACTTAAGTTTTTCTGTGGGTTAGCAGCAGCAGCCACACGCGACAGCGTTCACCCAACCCGGAAGTAACTCAAATAAATAGAAATATAGATAGAAATAATAATAATAATCATCATCATCATCATACATTTCATTTATAAGCGCCTTTCAAAACTCTCAATGACACTTTACTGTCACAAACAAAAAATATTTTTTGTGCGGGTGAGCAGCGGCTGCCATTCGCATCTGCGCATCTCAACCCGGAATAGATAGATAGCTAGCCCGCCAGATAGCCAATAGATAGGTAGCTAGAAAGCAAATAGATAGCGAGCTAGGTAGCTAGATAGATAGCTGGATAGCTAGATAAATAAAACATTTTTCTAGTACATTTCTCCTTCAGTATAGTATTTCCCAAACTGTATTGATGTATTTGAAAACTTTGTAATCACGTCATGTTTTCTATCTGTTTAAAATTGCATTCGTCAGCTCTTTTAAATATTTATCATTTGATTTATGTTTTATTGTTCCGGTGTTTATTGTTCTTTTAATTGTAAAGTGTCCTTGGGGGCTTTGAAAGGCACTTTTAAATTAAATGTATTCTTATTATTCTTATTATTGTGATTATTCTTATTCTAACCATTCTGAGTAAAATTCTAAGACCAAATCTGGACTCCTCAACAGGTAACGCAGGTTTTCGATTGCACTTCCCGGCCCACTTTGAACTTGTTGGTGATCAGGAAGAGCCGCGGCAGCAAAGCGCAGACGGAATGGAGCGGCGATTCCAGCAACGGCAGCCTGTGGCGCGCAGCATAGAGGCCTGCATCGGTCAGAAACTCCAACTGATTGGAGATCAGTTTCATCGGGAACACTTACAGCTGGTGAGTGAGAAGCAACACAAATAAGATTTTGTTGGATTGAAACAGGAGTGTCAAATTCAGATTTTGCCGCGGGCCACGTTGTCGTTACGGTTTCCTCTCGGGGGGGCCGTTATGAATTTGAGGAAGCCATTAGAATGTTTCATCCCCTTCACATATTACATGTAGAGCGCACAACAAATTCATGTATTACTGTATTTTCCAGTGTATAAGGAGCACCGGAGTATAAGGTGCACCCCCAATGAATGGTGGATTTTCAAACCTTTTCCTTAGATAAGGCGCACCGGAGTATAAGGCGCACCCCCAATGAATGGTGGATTTTCAAACGTTTTCCATATATAAGGTGCACCGGAGTTTAAGGCGCAGCCCCGTTGAATGATGGATTTAAAAACCTTTTCCTTATATTAGGCGGACTGGACTATAGGGCACACCTGGATTGAATGAAAAAGGCTTTCCAAATATAATATATAAATCTACAAAAAGTTTTCCAAATATAAGGCACACCACACTATAATGTGCTAGAGTACAGGCTGGGGTTACGCAGTAATTCTTCTACAGGGGGAAATGGAGTCGGTGGTTTCTGACAGTCGTTGTGAGACCTGTTGTGGCTCGATATGACTTCACATATAAGGCGCACCGGCATATAAGGCACAGAGTCATATTTTGAAGAAAATGAAGGCTATTGTGTGTGCCTTATACACTGGAAAATACCGTACTAATTTTTACATCGGAAATAAAAATGAATGACTCTTATTGCGGTTTACATGGGACAATTTGAAATTTTTGTTCATACATCATAAGGCACTACAGTAGAGGCTGGAGTTACGCATTACTTCTTCTACACGGGAAAATGGAGTCGGTGGCTGCTGAGTGTAGTTGCGAAACCTGTTGCGGCTCAATATTACATGTACAGTAAAGTCTCGTTATATCGATATTCAAGGGAGTCCGAAAAAATATCGATATAACCGGGACTATCGATATATCCGACCCTGTTTGCATGTAATTTTCCCCGCGCGTGCATAGAAGTAGTATCGATATAACCGGGACTATCGATATATCCGATATCGATATAACGAGACTTTACTGTATAAAGTCTTGTATGTGTAAAAAGTGAAAATACACTATTCATTGGTGGTTCTCCTCATAATCTTGTGTGCCTTATACACTGGAAAATACGGTACTAGTCTTCAAATTTGACGTTAAAAAATAATAACTGTTACTGTGGTTTACATGGGACAATTTGAAATTTTGGTTCAGACTTTAGCAAGCATCATGAATTTCAGTTTGATTTACTTTCGTGGGCCGAATAAAATGATATGGCGGGCCAGATCTGGCCTCCGGGGCCTTGACTTTGACACCTGTGGATTCACCGGGTGCTCCGAGGACGTGGCTCTTGCTCGATCTCGTCGCTGCTTTTTCAAGGAGCTTTTGAGTCGATAAAAGCCCAGCTTAAATGCTTAAGCGCTCAGCCCTTATAAAAATATCCATCATCTCCGTTATATTCTTAGCTCTTCATTTGTTGTGGCGTAGACTCGCGCAGCATCACACGTTATCGGGTCGCGATCTCGTTCAAGTTGACTTTGCAATTTGGGAATGCGCTTGAGGTTGTAAACGCGGATTTGTGTCACCTTTCGTGCATTTTTTTTTTTGTTGTGGATTGAAATCACCGCCCCAAATCCAACAAAAAAATGGGTATATTGGGCCTAGTTTGCTTGTATTTATTGTGGTAACTGCATACAGTGGGACCTTGGCTTACAAACTTAATTGGTTCCCAGACAAAGTGTGTATCCCAAAAAATAATTTCCCATAGGAACCCATTCAGATGAGAATAATCCGTTCCCAGGTCCACATAAAACATAATTTTCTACTTTCTAAGCCTTAGAACTACACAAAATATACCTTATTTTATGTATAATAAATGTGTTATAGTATCATGATTAAAGAAACAAACTGTACTGTACAATAAAGTCATTTTATTTACCTTTATGATGATCGTTAATGGCTTGATGAAATGGAGTGTCCGGTTTCCTCAGCATTAAACACTTGATGAGGAACATAGGCTTCTTTCGCCATCTTGATGAATGATCCCTTGCAGGTGCTTTCTCTGTGATAATTGTATCTAGTTCATCAATTGTGATCTGTTTAGCTGGGTTAATAGCTTTTTGCATCAAGTGTACAGATGACTTGTGCGGGTTATTTGTGGAGCCTGATTGATGGGATATTTAACCTTCCAGTCTACACTCTGCCTTTGAACTATCAAATTGAAATGGGTCCAAATTTCACTGGTGTCTATCCATTTTCTCACCATTTTACTTGATTTTTTTTCCCTTTTCTTTTTTTTTGTTGTTTCAAGCTCTGTCCTCTCCCTTTCGTGTGTGTTTTCTCTCTCTGTCTGCCTGTCTCTTTAATGTTTAACACCCCCCCCCTCCTCACACAGCTGGGTTCTTGACCAATCACGGGGCTTTAACCGAAGACGCCATTTTGTTTTTTTGTCTGTCTCTGTCTGTAACCCCCCCCCCCCCCCACTGCTACGTTCTTAACCAATCACGTGGCTTTAACCGACGACGGGGAATAGAGGACCAAAAAAAAGTCCACTGCCATTTCCTTGTTTGGAGAACAGGCTCATTCACGAACGACACATCAGCCATTGTGGCAGCTCCATGTGTATCCCGAAAAATAGTTTGTATGCCAAAGTAAAATTTTCATAAATCTAACGTTCATAAACTGAAAAATTCGTAAGCCAAGGGGTTCGTAAACCGAGGTCCCAATGTATTTGTTTTGGAGACGCTCTGTGTGTGATTGTGTGTGTGTGTGTCCTCCCCCTCCTCCCAAGACAAAGTCAAGCTGAACCAGGGCCGCCCTTCCCCCACTAGGCCCGAATCCTCCCCTCCCTCCGTTTCCTGTTTATGACTCTCCTGTTTTCTCTGTGATGTGGGCAAGTAGCACACAGGATGCTTGCTCGGCCTCAGCGCACTGTACTGTGGTCAGGGTGACACTGTCCACAGAGTCACCGCGCCGCGCAACCTCACTTTTATGCCTGTTTGTGCCCCGGGTTGTAAAACTGCGACCGTATGCTGCGCAATCCTCCTTTGTCCATTTTTTTTTCACAGTATAAGTGTGTGGTAAATCGTATACAGTCAAACCTCGGTTTTCGAACGTCTCGGTTCTACACCAATTCGGTTTTGGACCAAAAATGTATTATTATTTTTTTATGCCTTGGTTTACAACCAAAAATGGGTTCTCGACCAAACTGAGTGCACCTGAATGCACCACTAGACTCCCTTCCGCTTCCTTATACATCGTTTCCTTGTGTCGCGTCTCATGGTGACCGACACATTATCATCGTTTAGCGTTACATTGTATTGTTCAATCAAGATGAAAAAAAGAAATCACTGATTACCGTATTTTTTTATGTATAAGGTGCACTGGAGTATGAGGCGCACCCCTAATGAATGGTGTATTTTCAAACTTTTTACATATATAAGGCGCACCTTCAATGAATGAAAAAGGTTTTCCTCATATTATATATAAGTATAGAAATTGTTTCCAAATATAAGGCACACCACATTATAAGGCGCTACAATTTATTCAGAATACACAATATACAGTACCATATTTGACCGAATATATACAAAGTTTAGCTAAAATGTGGACCATTGAGACATGAACGGGATACACGAGTCAATATTTTATATTGTTATATTTTTAGAGTACAGAAAGCACTCAAGAATGAATGACTATGTGTCTTTGTGCTGTCATATTATTTGTTATTTAGTTTTTTTTTTTTTTTTTTTTTACATTGTTACTTCCGGGTTGAGTGAATGCTGGCGCGTGTGGCTGCCGCTGCTCACCCACAGAAACAATCCTGTGACTGTAAAGTGTCCTTGAGAGTTTTGAAAGGCACTTACAAATGAAATGTATTATTATTATTACAACAACTTTTTCCATGTATAAGGCGAGATGAATCCATAACTATTATACAGCACTGCACCGACGACAAAATGTAAATTTTGGTCAAGTAATTACCGTATTTTCCGCACTATGAGGTGCACCAAAAAGGCGTAATTTTTTTTCAAAAGCTTACCATGTACTTTGTAATCGTCTTATATTTGGAAAATGTTTTATAATGTATTATTCTTATAATCTAGTGCGCCCTATATGTGGAAAAAAAGTTTCAGTATACTGTATTTTCCGGTGAATAAGGCGCACTGGAGTATAAGGCACACCCCTGATGAATGGTGTATTTTCAAACTTTTGTTTATATAAAAAGCGCACCGGATTTATAATCCAGTGTTTCTTATAATGTGGAAAATACGGTAAATGTTGAATATCATATCCTCACCGTCGCAATATTCAGAGTGGGTGTTGAATGTGCAGCATTGTTTTCTGATTTCACTGAAAAAAGGGGGGGAATGTCTCTGGGGGAGATGGCACATGACGATTGCTTCCAATTCCAGTTCTGGTGTGACTTTTTCTGACCCTTTTTTTCCAAAACCATTAGAGCATTTGAATTATAACTTATATAGCGCTATACACGGTAATTTGAGGTTAATTTCTCCACCTCATAACCTTATTGAATGTTCTACAACCCCCCCCCCCCCCCCCCCTGCCTCCTTGGTCCCAACCCGCATGTGTGTAGACGTCTTATTATGGTTTCTCAGCTGACCACTCCTCGCCCAGTAAAGGGGCTGACTGGAGACTCCCTGGAACCGCAGCTGCTCCCCTCTGGCTCACGCGTTCGGTATCAGGTTACATGTTTACGCACTCCCGCCACTTCAGACTTTTTTTTTTCTCTCTGCCTTCAAATACAGTCAAACCTCGGTTTTGACCATAACCCGTTCCAGAAACCAGTTCGAAAACCGAAACATTTCCCATTATAATCAACGTACCGTATTTTCCGCTGTATAAGGTATACCCAAAATCCTTGATTTTCTTTAAAAGATTACCTTGCGCCTTATACGCAGGTGCGCCTTACACATGAAGTCATATTGAGCCACTACAGGTCTCACAACCACTGTCAGCAGCCACCGACTCCATCAACATAGAAGAAGTAGTGCGTAACGCCACCCTTCACTGTAGCGCCTTATAATGTGATGTGCCTTATATTTTTAAATGATTTACCTATTTGTTATATTTATATTAACTTTTGTCATTCATTGAGTGTGTGCCTTATAATCGAGTGCACCTTATATATGAAAAAGGTTTGAAAATGGGTGTTTTCGTGTTTATTATGTTTGTTACAGTCATTATAAGTGCCTTGCACGCTGGGCCTGAGAAGACAGTAATTTCATCTGTGCTGTATGTCATGCATATTAGCATATTTGACAATAAAGCTGACTTTGACTTTGAAAACACACCATTCATTGGGGGTGTGCCTTATACTCCGGTGCGCCTTATACACCGAAACATACAATACTAGTTTTCAAATTTGACATTAAACAAATAATGACTGTTATTGTGGTTTACATGGGACAATTTGAAATTTTTGGTTCGAACTTTAGCAAGCATCATGGAATTTCGCAAGTTGGATTTGCTTTTGCGGGCCTTATAAAATGATGTGGTGGGCCAGATTTGGCCCCCGGGCCTTGATTTTGATACCAGTGCATTGAAGGGATACTCCGAGGATGAGGATTAAAACTTTTTTCCACATATAAGGCAGGACACTGGATTATAAAGCGCACCTTCAATGAATGACATATTTTAAAATGTTTTCCATATATAAGGCGCATCGGATTATAAAGTGCATGGGCATCTTTTGAAAAAAAAAAAAGAAGGCTTTTAGCAGTGTCTGAAACTCATGACAAAAAGTTAGTGGACACCCGGGCAGACAACTCTGAAAAGTTGCCTGTCTGGCCATTAAAGTTGCCTGCCCCATTTTTCACAACTTGAAACACAATAAGACAACTAATCGCAAAAAAGAAAAACATTGTTGCGAAGTATAAAGGATTTTTAAATTAAGGAAGTACCTACCACAAATGCTCCCTTGCTTAACTTGGTGCGAATTGCCAAATGAACGTTCTTTTGGCAATTTGCATACGTGGCACGGCAGCCAATCAGAAGCCTATTTCGTGCTTCAGACTATACTGTGACTGAAAAGTGTACTTGAGAGTTTTGAAAGCCGCTTAGAAAGAGGAGGCCACATGGCTTGTAGCGGTTTGCTTATAGCTTTTGCTTTAATGAATAAAACAAACGTTTAGTTAGAAAATAATCGTTTTTTTTTGTTTTGTTTTTTTGTTTGAGACGTTTTGAAAGTTGTACGCCTGACGTAAAAGTTGTGTGCCTCCGGGCAGACGTTATTGCTTGACCAACATTTACATTTAGTCGTCAGCCCACGGCTGTTTAATAGCTATGGTTGGATTCATTTTTTCTTATTAATGGAAAAAGTTGGAGAATACACTATTCATTGGGGGTGCGCCTTATACTCCGGAGCGCTTATGTTGATCTGCTTTTCACCATTTCGCACTTTCGTACCGTCCGACTGACCGCGAAGAGAAAAGAAACCCCCCCCCCCCATCACTCAATAATCGTGTCGGTGTTCATCCATTTTCATTCCTGTCAGTGGGTGATTGCAGTTCTTCAGAACAGACACTTGTCCCTGAGCCGTCCCAAGTGCTTGGACTGCCATCTGCTTGATGGATCGGGGGAGTCTTGTGGCTGTGATGGGGGGGGTTGTGAGGGGTGAGCCGGTGGGCCTCCATGGCAAAAGCAGGGATTAGGTAGCCAAGGAGTGCCGGAGGATGCTGACAGATAAATTGCTCTTCTGTCAGAGAGGGCTAGAGGGGGACACTCCAGTCCCCAGAGGATTGCCAACATTAGCTTCTCCGCCATTTGAGACGTAGCGATAATGACAGTCACAATGGCAGGAAGACGGCTTCGGCTCGCACGGGGCAAGGAGCGGGCTTGGGTTTCACCCTCCTACCACCCCCACTCCCCTGTGTGTGTGTATGTGTGTGTGTGTGTGTGTGAACTCATTCCCTACCAGACGATGTGCAAAAATGTGTCCACTCCAGTTTTGTCATTTTCACTCAAATTTCAAGACCCGCAGAATATTGAGTTTTAAGACTATATAAACATTCAATGCAGTGTAAGAAGCCTTAGACACTTTTATTTAATCAGAAAAAAAAAAATTAATTCCTAAATTCTATGGATCTGGAGTTGTATGAGCTTGAACTTAGGGCGGCTGTCCAAAATACAATGCAATACATACATATTGGTTTATATCGCGTTTAAACAATAGCTGAAGCTGAAACAAAGCGATAACATTGGGGGGGAAAGGGAAATGCTGACCCCTGGTGGAAAAAAAATCCAGAGGTCTGAACAGAGCTTTATCGGCAGCGAATGAGTTAAGCACACCAATGACTCCTGGTGGTTTTGATCGGAGGCATTGAAAGCCGTTTTGAATCTGACGTTGTGCATTTCCTGTGTGTGTGTGTGTGTGTGTGTGTGTGTGTGTGTGTGTGTGTGTGTGTGTGTGTGTGTGTGTGTGTGTGTGTGTGTGCGTGTGCGTGCGCGTGTGTGTGTTAATGCACATGACTATGTGCTGTTTCAGCACTTTGAAGATGGGAAGTAATAAAAAAAAAAACATAAGGTGATTTAAAGGACAACCGACATCACTTTTTTGTTTCCTAACTGACATCCGAAAAACGTTTTATAGCATCTAAAATACCCAAAACACGCAGTATGATATTTTTAGTGAAATGCAAAACACCAATAAAAATGACTTAAGTGTACAAAATCTGTGGCTTCAGATTCGGAGAATAGGATTTCTTGTTACACATCCAGTTATGAATATGATTCAAATAGTTCTGAAGAGGAAAGCATACATGTTTGCAATCGATTAAAGAATTTACTCCGTGGCATTTTGAGGCAACATTGGGGGGAAATGGATCACCAAAAAAGAGGCAGAAAATGGCATCCAAGCTCCTGTGAGAAATTAATCAGCCCGTTTCCACAGGCTGATAAATTCCTTCCATGGAGCTTGGTCGCCCTGTCCTGGCGGCTTTTTGGTGCAACACATGGTTTTCAGACCAAACAAGTACAGCAAAATACATTGACGTGATGGAAGGACTGCTCCAATGTGTCTTTTTTTTTCCGTCAGGGGCGGACTCGTCACCAACTCAAAAACAAGACTTCCTGAATATTCAGCGCAAGTCTTAAAACGTAAAACAGCTATATGCGGTGGAATCTTTGTAAAATACGCTCAGTAGAAGTCATTTGAAGCCATTTTACAAATTATGGACACACCTTGTCCGGAGACGTCGATTGTCCTTTTAATATCTACTTGTGGTGCTTTTTTTGTTTGTTTTAGTTTTAGTTTTGGGAATTAGCATCCACCATCATCCCCATTATTTTTCTTTTAACTCCTCAACTCCTCCCCGACGATAGTTTGTTCTTACCCGGAGGCGTTGCCTTGCTTTGGCTGCGCAGATAAGGTCAAGCTTGCTAGCAACTGGCCCGACGGAGTCGCCCACACGGGACAGCGATAAAACACATCAGTGCCGGCGTTGGAGTGACGACGCAGAGCATCTGGCTAAACTCTGCCGTGCCGTTGCCGGCTAAATTTAGATCCTCCATTTTGACAGTTGGTGGCATGAGTTGTTTTCCAAGTTTTGACAAGCCTCCGAGAGTCTCTCTGTCAGCGTGATGGAGTCAAGTGCAAAATGGTCGCCGTCAAGGGATGGTTGGGTTACTTTTTGGAAAGATGAATTTCAACTCATCTGGTTTACTTCATATCGTCGCATCTCAATCCACATTTTTTTTTGTTTTTGTTCATATCTTAACCCTTTCAGGTTTACTATGGTGGATAGCTTATCATGTTATCAGGTGACAGGGAGTACATAAGAGTTTTTTTACATTTTGACCTTGTACGTGATTGACAATAATATGCTGAGTCATGTGAACGGAATCAGATTCAGCGTGAAATTGTCAGTTGAGCTCCCATTTTCTTAGTTGCCGCAAAAAAAAAAAAGTCTTCATTTTGTTCCGTCACCTTCCGAACAGTGGACTTTTGTTTCACGGCAACATGAAAGCAAAACCAACGTACCAAGCACAGACATGTTAGCTCAGATGTGTCATCAATTGCTTGATTACACTAGCTAGCTAGCCAACTATTTATTAGCTTTATGGTCAAAAAACGAGGGTTTTGACAATAACCATAAGGCGCAGGGTCATATTTTGAAGAAAATCAAGCCTTTTGGGTGCACCTTATACACCGGAAAATATGGTATGTTGATTATAATGGGAAATGTTTCAGTTTTCAACCAAATAGGTTTTCAAACTGGTCTCTAAAACGGGTTATAGTCAAAAACCGAGGGTTTTGACTATAACCATAAGGCACAGGGTCATCTTTTGAAGAAAATCAAGCCTCATGGGTGTGACTTATACTGCGAAAAATATGGTATATTGATTATAATGGGAAATGTTTTAGTTTTCAACCAAATAGGTTGTTGAACTAGTGTCTGGAACGGGTTGTGATTAAAAAAAACGAGGGTTTTGACTATAACCATAAGGGGCAGGGTCATCTTTTGAAAAAAATCCAGGCTTATACACCGGAAAATACGGTATATCGATTATAATGGGAAATGTTTCGGTTTTAAACCAAATAGGTTTTCGAAGTGATTCCTGGAACAGTTTATGGTCAAAAAACGCGTTTTGACTGGACAGTGACACCTCATCTTACGAAATTAATTGGTTCCCAGAAAGTGTGTGTAAAGTGAAAAATTTGTCTTCCAAACATTTATTTCCCATAAGAAACAATTAAAATGAGAATAATCCGTTCCCAGGTCCCCATAAAACATAATTTTCTACAAAATAAGCCTTAAAACTACACAAAATATACCTGATGTAGTGGCCTCTTGATGATATCCGAGTGAAGTAGCCGTGCTTTCTCGACAATAATACCCTCACACACTGTCCCCTGCTTGCCTCTTTTCGTTAATCCAGTTTTTGACCATATACAGTAAAGTCTCGTTATATCGATATTCAAGGGAGTCCGAAAAAATATCGATATAACCGGGACTATCGATATATCCGACCCTGTTTGCATGTAATTTTCTCCGTGCGTGCACAGAAATAGTATCGATATAACCGGGACTATGATATATCCGATATCGATATAACGAGACTTTATGTATATATATATATATATATATATATATATATATATATATATATATATATATATATATATATATATATATATATATAAGTTGAAAAGAAGGGGCATTTTCTTTTCAAACCTTTGTGGATCATTGCAACCACTGCGTCAAAGCGCACCCAACAATCCGCCCACTTAACGTCTTGTTTACAATCCCCTGAAGTCTGAAACGTCCGTCGCTTTTATCAACCCCGTGGCGGCGTCTGCCTTTCGTCCAGAGATGATCTGCCGCTCCGCTACTGTACCTCTCGTCTTTCTGCCTCTCATCAAGAACTCCCTAATCCCATTTGCCGCACTTATCTTATCTCCGCTTCTCAATAGCTGAGATAGTGTTATCCCGCTTAATCGCGCACACAATCCAATTGGCTCACACAAAGCCTCGTCCTCCTCCTCCTCATGTCTGCCCAAAAGATTACAAAAGCGTGCGCACGTTTACAGTACGGTTGGGAATAGCTGCGTTAAACGAGGAGGATTTTCACTCTCTTGCTAAAGAAAACCATTGTCCAAAATGTCACCTTTTTTTCATTGCTTGGTTTCATTTTAGCCGCCGCAACATTTTCACTCTCTTCTTCGACGGTCAGCAAACACAAATTCATGTTTATAGCCAAGGCTATTTATAACCCGACGCTTATTGATTGACGCCAACGCCGGTCTCCATGTTTGTTATTGCAGTATCATCGAAACCAAAGGATCCGGGGCCCGCCGTGGTGGCGTCTGGTCACCGCCGTGCTCGGCCTACTTTTCGACAGGGGTTTCTTGGTCGGCGGATGGGGCGGAGCGAGACGGAGGTGAGACGGTTTCTTCACCCCTCCTCTCGCGTCTGTTTTTTAATCATCTCCACGAAGAACCGGACTCCCGATGGCACTGTCGACTTTAACACGGGGTCTTTTTGTGGTGGCACGGTGGGTGCGTGGATGGGTTTTTCTAAATGTCACCGCGGGACGGAGACAAGTGACTTTTATACACTTTTTTTTTCTTTTTTTTTTCAACACGATGCCATGATGCCCAGAGATTCCTCCACGGGACGATGTTCATATTTTGCTATCTGTGTGGTGTAGTAGTTTTTGTACAGTACATTAGTTCTTTCTTTTTTTTTGCACTTCACAATGTATCCAATTTTAATGACCTCCACAGACCCTGGGAATGCCTTATTCAATATTTTCCGCCATAAAGAGTATTGAAAAAAATTCACATGATGGTAGATAACAAACAACCTTGGTGAAATGTTTCCAGGTAGCCACTCAAGTTGATTTTATAATTTCCAAAGAGGCAACGTCTCCGAAAAACGCATTTTGCACCTCACTGAATGGTTACCTTTTATTTTCTCGAACTTATCATGTCCTTTTTTTCTCATTCATTTGCTGTAATCACATTCACAGACTATTTCTGTTACATGACTGCTCACCAAGACAAATTTTACTACAGTATGCACATGCTACTGTATGTGTCGCTATCCTCTGAAGTATCAGGTGGGGGGCGGAGTTTGCAGAAGTTAATAATTGCTCACTCGTCATACAAACCTCTGGAAAAACGATTTAGACTGCAAGGAATATGGATTTGGGGCTCCGTTTGGGTATTTTAGCAGATTCACACATGATGGGGAAAAAAAGGAAACAAAAAAACGGATGTTTTACGCCGTTGTGAGCGTGAACGCTAACTTGACACGGCACTGGTAGACAAAGCTTCTTTCATTCCCTTTAAAATCAGTCAAATCGGCAATTAGAGGCTACCTTCCAAACACATTCTCTAGCTCCAAAATCCCTCAACTGTGATTTTTTTTTAAGTAATATAAAAGACTCGAAAAACAACACATGCAACAAATTGATTCCCGCAATGACTCATCGGGTTTGCTGCAATGCTGTTGTCTTCCATATGAAATATGACAACCTCCGCTGCATATTTTTGTGGCACCCTAATTGCATTTTACGACCCCAGGCAATACTCAGATGTGGTTCCAACAGGTGTAAAGTTCACTCACCAAATTGTCAGGTGCAAATTTCCCCAAAAAAATGAGGTTTGCAATCGCATAAAAATTGAGAAGTGTCCGTTTTTTACAAATACATTTCTTAACGCTGTACGAATAAAAGTATTTCCCAGCTATAAGAGCTCTTTAATACATCGAAAGGTCTTCCCTGGACTTATTAAATTCCCTATATTTTAATTCTACGCTTCCATATGCATCACTAATCATTTCAGAAGATCCTTCTTGGTTCCAGGAGAACTTTTGGAATGACTACCAACAACCTTCCATGATCCAAAATTGACTACCTTTGACCTTCCAAACACACTCCAAAAGTCTTCCTCCCCAGAAGCGCAAATAAATCCCCTTTTGCCTTCCTGTGGTTACAATCCACCTGTCCCAATACTTTTGTCTATACAGCGTATCAAGCCATCTGCCGTAAAACTGCCCAATGACAAATTAAATACAATACATCCTGATTTAAACAGTGCTTTCACAACAGCTGTAACAAAGCACTTCACAAAATAGTCAACACAAAACAAAATAATAAACACAACAAAAATGTCAACTTTAGTCTAGCCAATTTAGAGTATATAATGAGAGCACCAAATCCTTTTCCATCCTGTTTTTTTTTGTTTCTTTCTTTTTTTTTCTTGGGCCTTGTTCTATCTGTGTTATTTACAGACCTCCATGCCCTTCAAGTGGAGCTGTGGATCCACTGTTTTTGCACTAGCACACCCTTTAAATCCCGGATCTTGTTGAGGGTTGGCGATTGCTTGCGCATGTCTCAGATTATTTGTTCAATTTTTTTTTTTTTCGACAAGGTTCAATCCAGGTCGCAAATGATCACCAAGATTGTTCGCCGACAGTTTCAATGGTCGCAATCCATTGAGAAGAACCGTTTGCAGCTGTTCATACGCTTAGCTAACATCGCAGTGACCTCGGATGAACCCTGACGGAAAAACGATATTGGCGACGTGCGCACACTCTCGCGTATGAACGAGACCTCCACTATTTACCAACCCCCTCGCATCTTATATGAAGGTTTTCACTGAGCATTGATTACCGTATTTTCCAGTGTATAAAGCACACTGGAGTATAAGGCGCACCCCCAATGAGTGGTGTATTTTCAAACTTTTTCCATATATAAGGTGCACCGGCCTATAAGGTGCACCTTCAATGAATGAAAAACATTTCAAAATATAATATATATATATGTATGTATATATATAAGTATGTTTCCAAATATAAGGCACACCACATTATAAGGTGCTACAATTTATTTGGAATACACAATATACCATATTTGAAACATATTCCATATACAGTGATACCTCGGTTTACGAACCCCTTGGCTTACGAACTTTTCGGTTTACGAACGTTAAATTTATGAAAATTTTACCTTGGCTTATGAACTTTTTTCAGCATACACACGGAGTGCCACAATGAGTGATGTGTCGTTCGCGAACGAGCCCGTTCTCCTTACAAAAAAATGGTAGCCGACTGTTTTTGTCCTCTATTCCCCACCCCCAAGCTTCGGTTAAAGCCACGTGATTGGTCAAGAACGCAGCAGTGAGGGGAGGTGGTTTAAACATAAAAAAGATAAGCAGACGACAGTGAGAGAGTTTTTACAGTGATAGTTCAAAGACAGAGGAGACTGCAAGGTTAAAATATCCCATCAATCAGGCTCCACAAACAACCAGCACAAGCCATCTGTACACGTGATGCAAAAAGCTATCAACCCAGCTAAACAGAACACAATTGATGAGGAACTAGATAAAATTATCGCAGAGAAAAGAGGCAAGCAGGGGACAGTGTGTGAGGGTATTATTGTCGAGAAAGCACGGCTACTTCACTCGGATATCATCAAGAGGCCACTACATCAATGACCATCACAAAGGCAAAAAAACTACTTTATTATACTGTACCGTTTATTTCTTCAATTATAATACCATAGCACATTTATTATACATAAAATAAGGTATATTGTGTGTAGTTTTAAGGCTTAGAAAATTAGAAAGTAGAAAATTATGTTGTATGGGGACCTGGGAATGGATTATTCTCATTTTAATGGTTTCCTATGGGAAATTACTTTTTGGGATACACACTTTTTGCCTTACACACTCTGCCTGGGGACCAATTAAGTTCGTAAGCCAAGGTATCACTGTATAAGGCAAGAAGAATCCATAACTATTAAACAGCCGTGGACCGACGACTAAATGTAAATGTTGGTCAAGCAATTACCGTATTTCCCGCACTATAAGGTGCACCTAAAAGGCGTCAATTTTTTTCAAAAGCTGATCATACACTTTGTTAATCGTCTTATATCTGGAAAATGTTTTAAAATATGTCATTCATTGAAGGTGCGCCTTATAATTCAGTGCGCCCTATGTGTGGAAAAAAAAAGGTTTAAATATACCGTCACTACATCCGGTTGTTGCAAATCAGTATTGAGACCTGGGAGGTCACCATCTTAGATCTGGACTGGATAGGAAATGCTTCTGGTCCTATCCGGTGTGTCCTTTTTTTCACACCAAATAGGGAAAAAAAATGCATTTTTTGGGGGGGTAATACCCACTTTGGATTTGGCCGGGTGCCTCTGGTATCATCTTTGATTGCTCAGATCCAAAATGCGAGGCATTTTTATTCCACATAACCACCATTCACGACGCCGCGGTTACTTCCTGTTATTAAGTTTTGAAGACACTGTTGGAAGATTTGTGATTTATTTGATTATTTTTATTTGTATTGATAAACACAGGCCAATTTCCGGACCCTCGGGAGTGTTAGGTATCAGGGGTGTGTAAAATGACTCTTTGCTCTGAGCAATGTGTCAAGTTGATCACTGCGTCGTTATTTGATTTTGATTATTATTTTTTTGTATGTTTTCCTCTTATGCTCAACATATCTCAGGGACAACAAAGGCTTTACGGGCCTCCTTGAGAATAATCAGTTACACGGTTAGAGGAAGATCAGACAACCATGATAAAACGTCGTCTCCGATTTGTCTGCGTTAAGGTACATTTTGACCGAGGAGTCAGAGGCTTGATGGTTCGGGGGGGGGAGGGGCTACCGAGTGTGGAGTTTAAGAGGCGTTTGACGTGCACTGAATGTGGTTGTAGTTTCCTGCGGATCCTCGATGCTGAGCCAGTCCGTGTAGCCCCTCTCTGTCCCGCCCTTTTATCCTGGATGTACTGCTCCTTTAAAGACACACCTATTATTGTTCATTAGTGTAATTTATTTTTTCTTATTATTTATTTTCTTTTTTTTTTTTTTTTAATTTTCCTTTTGTTTTGTGTGTATATTTGCCCATTTCTACTGTATCCACTCGCACGTGCGATTTGACCTGTGCGTAGTCTGTCATAAAGTGTTTAGTTTCAAATCGGATTTTCTACTAAATGGACCTTCATCTTATCCAATTTTGACACTATTGCAACCCCTTAAAAAAATTACAATAAAATAAAAATCACCACCACCCCAAAAAAAAACAAACACATCAAACTCACCACTTCCATTCAAAACAAACAATTGCCTTCCAACGCTAATATCGCCTTATCATTCGCCTTATTGATTACCGCAGCTACAATGCCTTCCAAACCTCATTCAAAAGGGGGGCGGAGCCTGTTTGATCCCTGAAAAATGGATCACGGCTGGAATATTAAACGCTTGTAATTTTCTAGTGGGTTCCCAACCATCTCAGACATTTTTTTAGTCCACCCACTAACTGGTTAGCATAAGCGCGCGGCTTCAATATAGTTATTCATTTGTCAAAAAATGATGGTGCGAATTAATGAAAGGTCATCCATTCGTCGTTGATGATACATCAGAGAGGCGGAGCTTCAAAAGAGTTACTGCGTTGGCATTGAAGAAACAGGGGGTTGATGAAAAGGTTTCTTCAGCCGTCATCTGTACTTCTTTGAAGGTGTCGGACTTTTCGCTCCTCATCCGAAAAGCTTTGTCAGCAAACAAACATTTTGCTGGTGGTAGTTCTTGCCCTATATATATCCAGACCTCTGCTTTGATAGGTCCCTGTTCTAGCATTGGGGGTAGATATTAGGGATAGATATAGATATAGGTATAGAGATAGATATGGATAGATAGATAGATAGATAGATAGATAGATAGATAGATAGATAGATAGATAGATAGATAGATAGATAGATAGATAGATAGATAGATAGATAGATAGATAGATAGATAGATAGATAGATAGATAGATAGATAGATAGATAGATAGAAAGAACTTATGACTGAGTTCCTTTCCGACCAAGTGGTCGTAAGTCAAAATGGTCGTAAGTCGAAATCCATTCAAAATGTTGAATAGAGACTCGGAGGCTAAATGACCCGCAAATTAGCACTTTTAAAATGGCATGACTCTTTACACACATATATATATAGATAGATAGATAGATAGATAGATAGATAGATAGATAGATAGATAGATAGATAGATAGATAGATAGATAGATATATACAGGGTTACCAGCAAAATTTTAGTTTGCTGATGAAGCTTTTGGGATGAGGAGCGAAACGTCCGACACCTTCAAAGAAGTACAAATGACGGCTAAAGAAACCTTTTCACCGATGGACCACTCCTGTACGACTGAGTGCTTACACAGACAAACAGGGTGTTGCTTTACGTGTTCAATTCCCGGAGAACCTTTGATCAATGTTGTAATCGACATGCACTGGAAAAAGTACTTTGTTTCTGTAGATCCCTCATATTGTGTGTTTCCGATATGATGTACAGTATATATGGGATTGTTATCTTGTGGTGTCATGGCTGCATCGCTGCGCCTTTGATTTATTGAAAAGGGAAACAATCCGCCATTTTGTCCCCCACTCCCTGTTTTTATTTTAATTTTATTTTTTTTATAATGACGTTACTGCGTTGCACTCGTTCTATTGTGTACACGTCAAGAGTGGAGCGTCCCTCGTGTGCATATATCTATGTGGTGTGGGGGAGGGGCGTTGTATTTTACGGAAACCATCAGTGTCTTTGAATTTTGTAGTCCACTTTATATACATTTGAAGTTTTTGAGGAATTGTTGTTGTTGTTTTTTTTTTTTTTTTAAATAAAATTCCTTAACGTTCTTTCTTAACTCTGCAAAATGTATTTTCTTAACTGAAACAATCTGCTTTTATAAGGATTTCAATTTTTTTTCTTAGAGTAGGATACTTGCGACTCTGTGATCTCGAGGGCATTCTATGATTTTTATTATTTTTTGACTTTTTTCCCCCCAACATTCCTCACGCAGCTCTTTGCTGCCTGTGAAGCAAACCAAAACAATTCACCATTGTTCATTTTTTAACATCTTTGGTTCCCCTTCTTTTTGACAGACCCCCATTTCGAGTGTATGTGTATTTGTAAAACCCTGGAATATGCCTTTAACTGCTCAGTTTCAAATGAAGTCTTGATAATCACACACTCTCTGTATACCAAGAAAGGAGACCCAGCGAAAATGTAGCATTTTTGTAAACATTGACTGTGTGTTTTCGAGACTCTACTGTGCACTCATTTTGTGTTTATAATTTTTTTTTTTAATGGGTTGTTCATATATTACGGAAGTAAAGACAATGTGTTATGTAGTGCAATATGCTGTACATATGGAGCTTTGCTCTACAAATCTTTTTTTTCCCCCTCGGATTTCTTGTTATTGGTACTTTTTTTTCAATAAAATTTTATTGAACGTGTCTAACGGTTTCTGGATTTATGAATATGAACCATGTGTGCATTTTTAAAGCCATTTAAATTGCAGTTTATAACTTGATCTCATTGAGACAGTATGTTACGGTGTACGTATATATAAAATGTTCTAGTTTTGAATACCCGGGATTGAACATATCCCGTACAGAAGAACCATATACTGTTCGAATAATTTAAAAAAAACATTTCAAAATCGATTAAAGTAGCGATGCTATAAGCAGCGGTGCTCACATGTGGTGTGCAGGCGCACAAGTGCACTTAATACATAGATTATAAGCGCACCGGATTAAATTGTGGTGTGGATCAAACATTTTGCATGACAGATTTTGAAGCACCTCATATTTTCTTGGATTCATTCGTCTTTGCAAGCACAGGTCGCTAACCACTGCTTCACAATGAGATATTGCTTTTATTTATTTATTTATTTGATTGTTTGTGTTTATTCATTTGTTCACTTGTGTATTATTTGTTCATTTATTAATTTACTTTTTTAATGTAATTTTTTTATTTAATTACTTTTTTATTTAATTATTTGGTTTTTCATTTATCTAGCTATATATTTATTTGTTTATGTATGTATTTATTTCTTTACTTATGTATCTATTTATTTGTTTATCTGCTTATTTGCTTATTTATTTATTGATCTATTGACTTTTTCTAATTATTTATTCATCTACATATGTATTTGTTTAAGTATTTATTTATTTATTTATTTGCTTGATTTATTTATTTGTTTATTTTTTTATCTATGTATTTGTTTATCTATTTATTTGTTTGCTTCAGTATTTATTTATTTATTTGCTTGTTTGATTATTTATCTATTTACTTGTTTATTTAATTATGTATTTGTTTATTTATGTACTTATTCATTTATTTGTTTGCTTATTTATTTATTTATTTATTTATTTATTTATTTATTTACTTTTTTTATCTATGTATTTGTTCATCTGTTTATTTGTTCGCTTATTAATGTATTTATTACTTTATTTTGTATCTATTTGTTTGTTTATTTAATTATTTATTTATCTAGCTATTTAATTATATATTTATTTGTTTATGTATTTATTTTGTTGCTTATTTATTTATTCATTAGTTTATTTGTTTGCTTGCCTATTTATTTATTTATCTATCTATCTATCTATCAATTTATTTGTTTATTTATGTATTTATTTATGTACTTGTTTATCTATTTATTTTTTCGCTTTTTTATATATGTATTTGGCTCTTTTCTTATTTATTTATTCATTTATTCATTTACTTTTTTATCCATGTATTTGTTTATCTATTTATTTGTTTGCTTTTTAATTAATTTATTACTTTATTTTTTTATCTATTTGTTTGTTTATTTAATTATTTATTCATCTATCTATTTAATTATATATTTGTTTGTTTATGTATGTATTTATTTCGTTGCTTATTTATTTATTCCTTAGTTTATTTGTTTGCATGCTTGCTTGCTTATTTATTTATTTATCTATCTATTTATTTGTTTATGTATTTATTTATTTACTTGTTTATCTATTTATTTTTTCGCTTTTTTATCGATGTATTTGTTTCTTTGCTTATTTATTTATTCATTTACTTTTTTATCCATGTATTTGTTTGCTTATTAATTTATTTATTACTTTATTTTTTTATCTATTTGTTTGTTTATTTAATTATTTATTCATCTATCTATTTAATTATATATTTGTTTATGTATTTATTTTGTTGCTTATTTATTTATTCCTTAGTTTATTTGTTTGCATGCTTGCTTATTTATTTTTTTATTTTTTTATTTTTTTATTTATTTATTTGTTCATTTATTTATGGGGTACTCCCGTCGAGTCACGTTCAACGACTCATTGGATCGGTTGAAACTTTTGAGTGAATGTGTTTACTTCGATCACTACATGAGGTGATCATTTCTTTCTCAGTTCAATAGAACTCTGCTGCGTGCGACCCCCCCCCCCCCACATACGACTCTGTAGTATGGTATCAAACGTTTTTATTGACTTAACCTTTTCAAACACAGTGGTTACTACAGTGGAAAGCTTATCTTGTTATCAAGTGAAGGGAAGCGGTCCCATACTGTCATTATAAGTCACCCTGTGATGCCAACCACACCAAAAATGGCTATTAGGCTAATAATATACCATCTTTAAATTCTTCCCAAACGTTGTACATACTGTTATACTAAAAGTGAGCCCCTGATGGACGAAGTTGGGCTTTTTTTTGCAGGTAACAAGGCCCTGCGAGGCTGCTGGCCAAGCATTTGGCAGTGGCTGGCCTCATCTATTGCCTCCCGCTGTGAGGTCGTTAATTTAGCCAACGCAGCGGGGCTTCCGAAGCTCTCCAATAACTGTTGCCTGCCCTTCCACACGCACACACGCGGCCAAGTGTTGCATGACAACAGAATGAGCCCATGCATGGAGCCAATGAGCGTTACCTCACACCGCATTAAGGCAGAGGCTGCTGAGCTTATACAGATTAGTTACACCGCAGCACGGATGCCCTAAAGGCATACGAGTGATTGATTACTCCTGACACTCATAAACATGAAACTCTGCAGCTTATCACTGGTGAGTGGAGAACCCGAAAGTGCACTCTTATCCAAGATTTTTTTTTTCTCCAATTAATTCATAGAGCCATTTTACAAGTCTTGGTGTTTTGTGCTTCAGTCCATATACCCCCCCTTCACCCCCCCCCCCAAAAAAAAAACTAATAATAAGTATTGATCAGTATAAAGTGACATTGAGGTGTAAAGCAAGCGTTAAATCCATCAACATTTTTAAAAATTGTAATTGTATCACAATCAGAAAGCCATTTTTTTTTGTTTCCTAACTGACATCAGAAAAACGTTTTATAGCATCTAAAATACCCAAAACACGCAGGCTGATATTTTTAGTCAAATGCAAAACAGCAATAAAAACGGCGCTCCTCGTCACACTTTTCAGTTCCCGAATAAATTCGGGAATGGCAGCGAATGAGTTAACAATGCTGTAATCCGGTCATGCAATACACAACTGACCTTTAAACTTTTTTCATTTATATTATTTTATAAAAAACGCCATTTCCAAACGAATATTTATGTGTGAATTAAAAAGAACACATGTCTTGGTTCATTTCAAACATGAATATCAATACAGTAAAGTCTCGTTATATCGATATTCAAGGGAGTCCGAAAAAATATCGATATAACCGGGACTATCGATATATCCGACCCTGTTTGCATGTAATTTTCTCCGTGCGTGCATAGAAATAGTATCGATGTATCCGATATCGATATAACGAGACTTTACTGTATTTAATTGACATTGATAGTAAACTTTCATCCTTTTGTTGATTGTCGCCATTTTAGAAAATGCCTCATACAGTGATACCTTGGCTTTAGAACTTAATTGGTTCCCAGACACAGTGTGTAAGGCGAAAAGTGTGTATCCCAAAAATTTAATTCCCATAGGAAACCATTAAAATGACAATAATCCGTTCCCAGGTCCCCATAAAACATACTTTTCTAATTTCTAATTTTCTAAGCCTTAAAACTAGACAAACTTTACCTTATTTTATGTATAATAAAGTTGTTTTATTGACATTTGTGATGGTCGTTGATCGCTTGATGGAATGGAGTGGCCGGTTTCATCAGCATTAAACACTTGATGAGGAACATAGCCTTCTTTCACCATCTTGAGGAATGATCCCTTGTAGGTGCTTTCTCTGCGATAATTTTACCTAGTTCCTCATCAATTGTGTTCTGTTTAGCTGGGTTGATAGCTTTTTGCATCACGTGTACAGATGGCTTGTGCGGGTTGTTTGTGGAGCCTGATTGATGGGATATTTTAACCTTGCAGTCTACACTCTGCCTTCAAAGTTGAAACTATCTCTCTGTCGTCTGCCTGTCTCTTTAATGTTTAAACCACCTCCCGTCACTGCTGCGTTCTTGACCAATCAGGTGGCTTTAAACAAAGACTGGGGTGGGGAATAAAGGACAAAAATGAGTTGGCTGCCATTTTCTTGTTAGGAGTACGGGCTCGTTCGCGAATGACACGTTACTCATTGTGGCACTACGGGTGTATCCCGAAAAATAGTTTGTATGCCAAGATAAAATTTTCATAAATTTAACGTTCAGAAACCGAAAAGTTCGTAAGCCAAGGGGTTCATAAACCAAGCTATCACTGTATACTAATTTACTGTTGCTAATTTAGCCTCGAGATGGCAGCACTTAGCGCACGCAGGTAACAGCGCTACTTTCCAATGTAGTCATTCTCCATGTGAATCAGAATCAGAATCAGATTCTGATTCTGATTCTGATTCACATGGAGTGAACCATGACGTTATTGATTTTATGACTGAGGCCGCGGGCCGGATGAAAATCGACCATGGGCCGCATTTGGCCCCTGGGCCGGACTTTGGACATTTTATTGTAGATTGTCACAGGGCTTCACACTCAGAGTTGTTTTGAATGATTTATCCGACCCGCTAACAACTTTCAATGCGTTGCAGTGGAGCTCCTCATTTCAAACGATTACCTTGGTCACGGTGTCAATTCCTCACGGAGCAGATTTGGATCTCTGAATTAAATGTGTGGCCTGTGGCGGAGCACGCATGACTTTGGTTTTAGTTTTCAAGCACGTCGCTATATCATCCGTTCCATAACCTGCGGGTAGACACGTGGCACTTGTATTGCCAGACACGGCAGGTACAGTTTCACACTTTGCTGATACTTGACTCACCTGCTTGGCCACTTGCTAAGGAAAGGGGGAAAAAACACTTGCCTGCAATGCTTTGACACAAACAGAAACGCAGGATGTGGTTCGAGTAGTTCCATTCCTAATCCTGTCTGGGGTGTTTTAAGCAAAGAAATGTAGGACACATGTCAGATCTACTCAATTCTGCTGATATCGGAGACCAAATGCGACATTAAGCTAAAGATCAATTAAAAGGTTTCTTCAGCCGTCATCTGTACTGCTTTGAAGGTGTCGGTGGTTTCGCTCCTCATCCGAAAAGCCTAGTCAGCTAACTAAAATTGTGCTGGTAACCCTGGCCCCATATATAAGTAACATCCGACTTACGACCGTGTTCCGTTCCGACCAAAAAGTCGTAAGTCAAAATGGTTGTAAGTCGAAATACAGTCAAAATGTTGAATAGAGACTCTGAGGCTAAATGACTCGCAAACTCCCCCCTCTGGTGCCATCACACAGTCGATTGCTGTACGTCTGTGTAAGCTCTCAGTCGTACAGGAGTGGTCCATCGATGAAAAGGTTTCTTCAGCCGTCATCTGTACTTCTTTGAAGGTGTCGGACGTTTCGCTTCTTATCCTAGAAACTTCGTCAGCAATCTAAAGTCTTACCGGTAGTTTGTACAACAGCTTACTTAGTCAAATAGTATTAAGAATACTGATGAGGAGATACCGGTGGAAGTGGGGCAATCAGGCTAGTCGTTAGTCAGAACAATAGGAACAATCAGTGGAGCGGCAGGGAGTAGTCCTCTGCTCCCCCCAACCTGAGAGCAGGGACCTATCATAGCAGAGTCCGGCATCGCCATGTCTGGACAGTAGGGATATATATATAGGGCCTACACTACCAGTAAGACTTTAGTTTTCTGACGAAATTTCTTGGATAAGAAGCGAAACGTCCGACATCTTCAAAGAAGTACAGATGACGGCTGAAGAAACCTTTTCATCGATCAGTCGATTGCTGTGCAAGAGTGAGATGCTGGCTGGCTGGCCTAAATTGTTGTACGCGTTGCAGGCCTGCTAGCCTGTTGCGATGCCAGGAGTAGAATTAACATTTTAAAAATAGGGTCTGGAGGTCATGGTCGTAAGTATGGGTGGTCGTAAGTCGAGCCGGTCGTAAGTCAGATGTTGCCTGTATATATCCCTAATCAATATAGGTGGCGGTGCCAGACCTGCTTTGATAGGTCCCTGCTCTAAGGTTGGGGGGAGCAGCGGACAACTCCCAGTTATTATGTTTATGAGTATGGCAATCAGAACCAGTCATAGAACATAATCAAACAAAACAAAAGAGGTAATCAGATTAGCTTCAGGAAGTTGTTCTCTGCTCCACCAACCTTAGAGCAGGAATCTATCAACGCAGAGGTCCGGCATCACCACCACCTCTGGATATTAGGAATTTATATCGAGCCAGGCTACCAGCAAAATTTTAGTTCGCTGACGAAGCTTTTCGGATGAGGAGCGAAACGTCCGACACCTTCAAAGAAGTACAGATGACGGCTGAAGAAACCTTTTCATCGATGCACCGCTACTGTACGACTAAGAGCTACCACAGACGTATTGCGCTAAGGATGTTCGCGGTCCGCTTGGCTGTTTACGCAGCTTCGCGGACCCCGGCGGTCCTCTCCTCTCGGCTCAGCTCTTTAATAGGGAGAGAATTGGCTTCCCCGGGCTTAAACAATGGCTCCTCTGTTCCAACTGGACTGGCCTCCCGCTGAAAGAGACAGCCATTAGAGAAGCTCTATCTCTGGGGTCAGGCTCAGGGGTCGCGCACAAGTGCGGCTCTTGTTTATGTCTGCAAAGTCAATCAAAACACGGCAGCTTAACTCCTACTTGCCCGATTCGACTTGGGGCTAAAGACCCCAACGTATCCAACCGCGGCTTCAACGCGCTTGAATCTGAAGAGAGTGAACATTCCAGAAGGAATTTGAGGAAAAAATGCAAATATTTGTATGCACACGTGGCAAAATGTACACATAAAATTTGTTTGTCGCAGATATGGGACCGGTCTTTTAAACCGATTTCATCGCTACGTGAGCATTAACCTCTGCCGCTAGCTATCTGGCTATCTAGCTGGCTATATATTTGCTATCTATCAGCTATCTAGCTAGCTATTTATTAGTTATATATTAGCTAGCTAACTTTCTATTTATGTTCTTCCTGGTTGAGTGAACGCTGGCGCAAGTGGCTGCCGCTGCTCACCCACAGAAAAACTGATCCTGTGACTGTAATGTGACCTTGAGAGTTTTGAAAGGCACTTAGAAATGAAGTGTATTATTATTATTATTATTATTATTATTATTATTATTATTGTTATTATTATTATTATTACTGTTATTATTATTGGGCTATGCAGCTGTCTATCTAGCTATCTAGCTTCCTAGCTAGCTATTTGCTATCTAGCTAGCTACCTAGCTAGCTATCTATTTGCTATCTGTCTAGCTGGCTATAGATTAGCTATCTAGCTAGCTATTAGCTATCTGGTTGGCTATCTACCTGGCTAGCTATTAGCTATATATTTGCGAGCTTTCTATCTATTTGAGTTACTTATTACTGTAAAATTAAGATGAATTAGAATTATACGACCTATACTGTTTACTCTATAGCATTTTATGGTGAGTGTTTTCTCAACAGATTACTTTTTTACTTTGTTACTTCCGGGTTGAGTGAACGCTGGCGCGTGTGGCTGCCACTGCTCACCCGCAGAAAAAAATATCCTGTGACTGTAAAGTGTCGTTGAGTTTTGAAAGGCGCTTATAAATGAAATGTATTATTATTAAGAGATACGGGATGCTAAGTCGCCGAGGTGGCAGCATGAGAGTGAGAGAATAACAACAAAGTGGCGTTGACATGTACCTCAGCACCTGCTCTGCACAAGCAAGCGCTGAGTTGACACCCTTCCTCTTGTCTGCCGCCCGCCCCCACCACCACCCTCTGACTCCTAGAGACCAGCTTCTCAAGTCGCTAGCTCTCAATGCTGCCACACACACACGTATTTTACAAAGATTCCACCGCATATAGCTATATTTTAGGTTTTAAGACTCGCGCTGAATATTCCGGAAGTCTTGTTTTTGAGTTGCTGACGAGTCCTCACCCTACGTCACTGAAGGAACGCCCATCACCGAGAAAGGACATACCTTCCACCACCTCAATGCACTTTGCGGTACTTTGTTTGGTCTGAAAACTTCGTGATGATCCGTGTTGATGGCGAAATTAGAAGGAAAACACAAAAATAACGCGATGGTGAATCGTTGGGTGTTGCGCCAAGACTTCTACAGTATATTTGATGTTCGCTTACAAAACGTCCCAGGAGACAATTTACACGGAGCTTTGTCGCCATTTTCTGCCTTTTTTTTTTGGGTACTGTGAGTACTAAAGTGTTTGTCACTACATTTCTCTCCAGATGCATCAAAATGACCGGAATAAATTCTTTAATCGATAGCAAACATGTATGCTTTCCTCTTCAGAACTATTTGAATCCTATTCATAACTGCATGAGTAACAAGAAAGCATCTTTTCCGAATCTGAAGCCCTTGTTTTGATTCTCCAGCAAGGCAAGACGTCCTGGCGTGACGTCACGAACAAGGGGGCGGGACCTTCTGAAACTGGCCACTTCCGGGTTCAATTTGAAGTCATTTTTATTGGTGTTTTGCATTGCACTGCGTGTTTTGGGTATTTTAGATGCTATAAAATGTTTTTCTGATGTCAGTTTGGAAACAAAAAATTGATGTCGGTTGTCCTTTAACAATTTTCGCGTTTCCCGTACAAAGTTTCCTGTATGCCGTGCACATCTAGAATGTGCGACAGGAGCTACAGAATACGGCCGGTTGATAGGTATGCGAGTTTGTTTTTCCCTCCTTGCTATTAAAACGTCATTTTCATCTTCTATGTCTCTTGCTTTTAATCCGACAGCTCTTTTTTCGTTACTTGCTGTGTAAAAGGGGAGGTTTGGCAATCACTATACGCCACTGTGAGTTCTCTTTGTTTACCAAGAGCGGACCGGCTTTACTCGGGCGCTTTGTTGAGCGGCAGTCACTCGCAGCCTCACAGCTGTGACACACACACACACACGCACATACGTGCACATACGCGCGCGCACACACGCGCACAGAAATCTGTGACTCACAAACTTGTATCCTGTGGTCAAGGGGAGGGATTTAAATCGTCAAGAGTAGCTCTCATGAACCTGCTGAACTTGTCTTTCTGTGTCTCCTGTTGGCTATTGTTCCCCCTCCACCTTCACCCACTACCTCCTTATTCCAGCTCGATCACTTTTCAACCTCATCCACAGCCCATTCGGAGCCAATTAAGCGATACACCCTGCGTGCTTTTACACCGTGGGCAGCTGTCTCTCCATATTGAAAAAGAAAGACAAAATGACGGACTTGCTAATGTAGCGACGAGAGATATATGGTAGGCTACAAGCTAGCCTAATTATCAGGGAGATGTCACTCAGTAGACACGACATAAACAAGTGGGGGGGGGGTCATTGTTGAGAACTAATTGGCAGGGGAAAAAAAGAAAAAAACAAGGTTCGTGAAGCGGAGATAAAAATACGTAGTGGTTTCCTGAGGACACACGAGAAGCTCTCAACTCAGCCGAGGCCTGAGGTGTGCGGTAATGAGAGACGAGCTCTTTTCATGGCCGCTCTCCAGACGTATTGTCCTCCTCCTCGTAGCAGGCGGCGGAGGAGGCACGTACGAGATACGCGAGCGGCCTTTTTTTTACCCGGTTCCTGGCGGGACGCCAAAGGCACGAGGCTGGCTGTCAGTCAGGTGAGCAGCTCGTCTCACCTTGATAACGGCGGAGGTAGAAAGAAAAAGAGGTGGGTGTGGACAGGGGGGGGGGGGGTGAAGATGATGAAGAAAAAACAACCACTGTAACCGGGGTGGGGCACTGGGACAATTACGTTAGTGCAGTTGTGTGTTTGTGTGCGTGTGTGTCTCACGCTATGGTCCTCCTCCAAACACTAACAACTGCAAAAACATTGGGTCGAGTGTTAAATGTTTTTTCTTTTATCAGAGTTCAAGTTTCACAACAGACGACCAGGTCCTCCCTCTCTCTCTCTCTTCTCTCTCTCTCTCTCTCTCTCTCTCTCTCTCTCTCTCTCTCTCTCTCTCTCTCTCTCTCTCTCTCTCTCTCTCTCTCTCTCTCTCTCTCTCTCTCTCCCCCGTCGCGCTCCTCTATCTCTCTTTCTCTTTCTCTCTCTGTCTCTCTCTTCCCCCATCTCGCTCCTCTCTCTTTCTCTTTCTCTTTCTCTTTCTCTTTCTTTCTTTCTGTCTCTCTCTCTCTCTCTCTGTTTCTCTCTCTCTCCCCTTCTCCCGCTCCCTCTCTCTCTATTTCTCTACCACCTCTCTCCCACCCCTTCTCTCTTTCTCCCTCCATCTCCACTCTCCCCTTTCTCCCATCCTCCTTCTCTCTCTCTCGCTCTCTCCTTTCGCTCTCTCTCTCCTTCTCTCTCCCCCTCTCTGTCTCTCTCTTCCCCCGTCTTGCTCCTCTCTCTCTCACTCCTCTCTCTCTCTCTCCCTCCCCTTCTCCCTCTATTTCTCTACCACCTCTCTCCCACCCCATCTCTCTTTCTCCCTCTCTTTCCTCCACTCTCCCCTTTCTCCCATCCTCCTCTCTCGCTCTCCCTCCCTCCTCTCTGTTTCTACACCCCCCCTCTCTCTATTTCTCTACCCCCTCTCTCCCACCCCTCTTTCTTTCTCTCTCTCCCTCTCTCTCGCCCACTCTCCCACTTTCTCCCATCCTCTTTCTCTATCTCTCTCCCTCCCTCCTTCTCCTCTCTCTCTCTCTCTCTCTCTCTCTCTCTCTCTCTCTCTCTCTCTCTCTCTCTCTCTCTCTCTCTCTCTCTCTCTCTCTCCTGGACTTTTTCTTCCATCCTTCCATAGCCCTCCTTTCAACTACTCCCAACCCACCCCCACTCTTTTTTCTCTCTACTCGCCCACTATCTGGATGTCTATCTCATACACAAACACACAGTCAAGTTTTGAAACTCACCCACTCACCACTGCCCCCCCCCCTTCTCCTCACCCCACCCTCCCTCCCTCCCTCCCTCCCTCCTCTCTCTCAGCCTGTTGTTGCTGACTGACAGCGCTGCTCTTACTCCAGCACTGGCGAGCGGCCAACTCCTCTCAAACAATTGCTCATGCAACGGGGCAGCCTGAGGACTCAAGTTTGCAAGGCAGTAAACAAAGTCAGCATTTGCCTTCCCTTCTTCCCTCAGGCAAGCCCCAATGTTTTTTATTTTCCTCTCCTTTTTAGATTGTACTGCTACGAAATGTGTTGGAACCCTTTAATGGGATTTTATGTGTTATAGCCAAGTGGCGAGCAGACGTATGAAGGAAAACACATTTTCCTTCACCTTCTATAATAGATATATTTTTTTGCGTTGGGGGGGTTTGCGGGGCAGGTTAAGGTTTAAGTATTTTTTTCCGCTCCAGATGCTTGCTAACCAGTTTTTTAATGCGCTATAACCTCTAAATCCACTCTGAAATGATTAGGAAAAGCCAGTGTCATCTGAAATAATGCCCTTCATAAGAAATCGTTTAGTTAAACTTGGCTCGAAGTAATACGGAGTGAATGAATTCATGAACTCAGAAGAAGACAGTCACATTTTTTTGATTCACTCGTCGTGACGGAATCTTCATTGACACATTTCGTATTTGTTTACAAATCTAAATTTAAAGGTGGGTCAGAGTGTTCGACGTTGAACCTACTCCGTCACTTTTTGGGTGTTTTTAAATCACATTTCCTTAACAACGAATGCAAATACTGTGACACACATCTTTTAACTTGCAGCGACAACAAAAAAAAATGTCGGTCCATATATTTAACGTGGCATTTATATTCAGTGGCGGATCATCAAGGCCTGCAAAGCCTTCTCTGCTAGCCTAAAAATATCTGAATCACAGACTGATGTTGTGAATTATATTTTGTTCATAAATTCTCATGAATTAATTCCAAATATTATTTCAGCTTCCTTTCATTACATTTCCCCTGTTGTGTTGCTTCCAGATGTGTGTTTTCGTATTTAAGCATTTAACCTATCACGTTTCAGCCATTATTTGTTACCAGTGTCAGAATTCTACCTGGACGCCTTCTGCAGAACCTGTCACATAAAAATCTATTCGCTATTTGGTATCTATTAGCTATCTAGCTGGCTAGCTAGCTATATATTAGCTATAATAATAATAATAATAAGACTACATTTAATTTCTAAGGGACTTTCAAAACTCTCAAGGACACTTTACAGTCATGCAATTTTTTTGTGCGCATGAGCAGCGGCAGCCATTCGCGCCAGCGTTCACTCTACCCGGAAAGCTAGCTAGCTATCTATCACATTTCAGCCATCATTTGTTACCAGGGTCCGAAATCTATCTGGACACCTTCACAATCAGTTCTGTTGCATCAAATGTGTTGATGAAACTGTTGCTTTAACCAATCAGATTTTGAGTTGGCAACCCAAAAGGGGTACCAACGCCTTCTTGAAGGCGCTAGTCATCAGAGCTTTCGCACACTATGCTTGGCTAGTCACTACTAAATCAAAATGTGCGAAAACTGTTCTCATCACAAGCCGCTAGTGACAAGAGCATACTGGCCAGAGCTAGCACACTGTATCTGTAGCGAGCTGCATAAGAAAATGTATTTTTGTGTTGATTTAATAGTGGTTTTGTCAACCCACAATGGCTGAAGGAGGAGAAGAAATGGATTTGGTTGGAGATTTACTGTTAAAGCCATTTTCAAGATGACCTTTTTAAGCAAAAATGGAAATCCCGAAGAAATGTCGGACAATTATTTCCTGGCTAATGGTACCCTCCAGTGGACTTGTAGTGAATCACACCACACCTTTTCAGTCTGGATTGATTCAGACATAGCACCACTGAAGGCCTAATGATGAAAGCCATACATGTGCACCATACTTGTATTTTGGATGCACCCTGTGTCTCCATATCCTCAAGTCTCATGAGATGTGCAAGACCTTCCACTGTCCATTACTCCTTTGGGTCAAGTTTGTCTTCTTTTTCCACATACAGCCAAACCAAGCTCCTAATCTTGCCATGCATATGTTTCCTACACACGGTCCAGCTATCAATATAGCTCACGGATAATAAGCCCGCTAATACTTTTCCCCCAAAGGACTACGTATAAACTCCTGAACTCGCTCTTCTCAATAAGACATCTGGATTTGAGAAGACACCAGGGACCAAAGCTCTGATATCCAAACACATTTCAATCATCGCATTTTTAGCTGTTCGTCATTAACCTAAAGTCACCTCCATCCCGCCGCGGGATGACAAACTATCCGGCTAAAATAAACAAAACAACAGCGATACAAAGTTCCTGTAATAACGTCTGGGAAATGGGATTAAAATACTATTCTTATGAAGTTTTAATTATATTCTTTCAGCAAAAAAAAATACATAAAATCAACTACTTTTTGGATGATTTGTTGTTTTGGTGTAACAGCCCCATTAAAAGTGGATGATTCTGACAGACAGTCCCAGCAGAATGGTATCAGGGGAGCGGCGTGATGCAAAACAAGACTAACCATTCCAGCCAGCAGATTCGCTCATGAATAATTCTCTTCCAAGGAAGATGAATTAATTTCAGATGCAGACAGAGGAGACGTGTGTGGGCTGGAAAACAATTTAACAGGCATAATGTGCCATTGTGTGCTACAAGTGCTTTTGACAAGTCCAAGCTGCCAGTTGAAATCACTTGAGTTGACTTACAGACAATCGCCGAGCATACCTGCTCCAATGCTGGTCTGTTAAAGGACAACCAACACTTTTTTTTGTTTCTAAGTGACATCAGAGAAACGTTTGATAGCATCTAAAATACCCAAAACAAGCAGGCTGATATTGTAGTCAAATGAAAAACACCAATAAAAATGACTTAAAGTGTCCCAAAACTTCTTCAAAATGACCCCGGAAATGGCAAGTTTCAAAAGGCCCCGCCCCCTCCTTCGTGACGTCACGCCAGGACGTCTTTCCTTGCTCTAGAATCAAAACAATGGCTTCAGATTCGGAGAAGATGCTTTCTTGTTACTCATCCAGTTATGAATATGATTCAAATAGTTCTGAAGAGGAAAGCATAAATGTTTGCAATCGATTAAAGAAGTCCTTCCGCATCAATCCGAGGCATCTGGACTCCAATGTAGCGTCCCAGAAAATGCACAAGATGGCGCCCAAGCTACTTAGGAAATGGGCTGATTTGTCTGCTGGGAATTTGCGTCAACTAATATCAAATAGTCGTTCCTCTTGGTGCAACACACAACGATTCACCATTGCGTTATTTATGTATTTTCCTTCTAATTTCACCATCAACACGGATCAACACGAAGTTTTCAGACCAAACAAAGTACCCAAAATGCATTGTGTGTGGCTTTCTCGGTCAGGGGCGTTCCAGACGTCGTGACGTCACGTCAGGCATCGTCATCAAATCGAAAACAAGACTTCCTGAATATTCAGCCCGAGTCTTAAAATGTAAAATATAGCTACAGTAAAGTCTCGTTATATCGATATCGGATATATCGATAGTCCCGGCTATATCGATACTATTTCTATGCACGCACGGAGAAAATTACATGCAAACAGGGTCGGATATATCGATAGTCCCGCTTATATCGATATTTTTTCGGACTCCCTTGAATATCGATATAACGAGACTTTACTGTATATGTAGCAGAATCTTTGTAAAATACGCTCAGTAGAAGTCATTTCAAGTGATTTTCCAAATTATGGACTCAACTTGTTCGGAGTCGTCGGTTGTCCTTTAAGTAACAAAAGAAAAAAAACTACGGCATAAATACCCTGATGTCTACAGGAGCTGACCTTAATTCCTTTGCCATTTCACTCTGTGCTCCATGTGGAGAGATGAACCGGTACAACGTAACGCTCTGTGATTTGTTGGAGAGGACCCTGTGAACTATGTCACCTTCTATCAGATGTTAAAAAAAGATAATCCTAGCCTCAAAGATCACAAAAACGTTCGCTTTTTTTGTCCAAAATGACCCAAATGAAGGACAAGAATAAGAATTGGACATGTTCCCGCTTATTTGGATTGATGGATTCGCCTTTATTAGTCTCACAGTGGAGAAATTTACATTTCACAGCAGAAAAGTTATGAAAAGAAGAGGAAAGGAAAAAAAAGAAGTAGAAAAACAAAATACAGGAGCTGCTGTAAAGGCAGCCGCTCTCGCTGCGCCATCTTGAAGTCCCCCCAAATTTTGGAATTCACTTCCTCCCAACATTCATAACATCGATTCTCTTCCCACCTTCAAGTCCCATCTCAAAACCCACCTATTTAAAATTGCATTTTCTGTGTAGCTCTCTCTCGTTTCTATTTAGAATTGTATTTTATTTATTGCATTCTATTTGTGATTGTGTTTTATTTATTATAGTACCTATGCTAGTCTTGTCTGTGACTGTAAAGTGTCCTTGAGAGCTTTGAAAGGCGCTTAAAATGCAATGTATTATTATTATTATTATTATTAATGAAATGTCTTATTAATATTATTATTGGATTTGATTGGATTGGATTTGCCTTTATTAGTCTCGCAGTGGAGAAATTTACATTTCACTGCAGCAAAGTGATGAAAGAAATGAAAGTAGAAAAACAAAATACATGAGTTGCTGGAAAGGCAGCCACTCTCGCGGCGCCGTCTTGAATTATTATTAGATGTAATATATGGAGTGGATTAAACATTCTTATGGCTTCTGCAAATTCATAACAGCCGCCAAGATTAAACCGTAACTACAATGTGGCCCTTGGCAAAAAAATTAGTTTGACACGCTCTTGAAACCGAGCGTGTGTACTTTTGCGCCACTGTACCCGAACTACACTGTGCATGCCGCGCCGGGAGAATCACGTGGCTGCGGCGCTGCGCGCTGTCACTGTGTTGTGGTCCCTTGAAGTGCGGTGAGGTATACTCAGGCCTTGCGACGCTTGGAGCGAGACGGCGTCGAGCCTTGCGGTCCTCGCAGACGACGAAATGCACCACACACGGGGCAAAAAAGCAGGCGCTGGCCATCAACTGTCTGACCGCTGCGAAAGCCACCACCATACTATGTTATTACATCTCATTGAGCGTTTTTTTTTTAAACATCATTTTGGGTTTGATATGCTAGCAGCCGCTAGGTTGTCGAGGTTGCGAACATAACCGCCAGTTCCCTCCTATCTTGCTGGGGAGCGTTGACATTAAATCTGACTTGTTTTGCCTCCTGATTTTTCTTTCAAGGCTTTCTCATCTGCCCCGAAGTAGATAACCAGCAGGTAAATAGCAGCTTCTGATAGAAGGAGACGTGACGCCATTGTTTATCGGCACGCCCTGACCAAAGACACTTGTCTCTATTTGACGAGATCACAGTGCGTCTGATAAATACACAGAGGTTTAGCTCATACAGTGAGACCCCAACTTACGAACTTAATTGGTTCCCAGTCAGAGTGTGTAAGGGGAAAAGTGTGTATCTCAAAAAGAAATTTCCCATAGGAAACCATTAAAATGGGAATAATCCGTCCCCGGGTTTCCATAAATATACTTTTCAACTAAATAAGCCTTAAAACTACACACTGCATACCTTATTCTATGTATAATAAATGTGCTATTGTATTGTCTCTCATCTCATCTCATTTTCCGTACCGCTTATTCCTCATTAGGGTCGCGGGGGTTGCTGGAGCCTATCTCAGCTGTCTTCGGGCACGAGGCGGGGGACACCCTGAACTGGTTGACAGCCAATCGCAGGCTATTGTATTGTAATGAAAGAAATACACTGAATTGTATCATAAAGTCACTTTATTTACGTTTGTGATGGTCATTGATGGCTTGATGGAATGGCGTTGGAGGTCGAAGGTCAAAGGGAATTGCTGTTTGGAAAGAGAGGCGCATTACATGAGGACTGTAATTAAAGAAATAAACTGTGCTGTAAAATAAAGTTTTATTTACCTTTTTGATGGCTTATGGAAGAAGAGTCACCTTCCATAAGGACTGTTAACCTCTGGTGCTGTTCAGTCGTGTGCTTCCGCCGAAGATTACTCCGCCAGCCGTGGCGGGTGTGTATTATGAAAATAGTGCTTATTATAAGGTTTAATTTTCATAAATTTGACGTTTGTAAGATGAAAAGTTTGTAAGATAAGGTGTTTGTAAGTTGAGGTCTCACTGTACTTGAAAACAACCGTGGCTCTTTATCATCTTCGCTGTGTGCGCTTATCTTCGCTCCAACGTGTCCCCTAATGCGTTTACTCTGGATAGCAAGGAGATTAACAGCATTAGGCTTAATAAATCCGGTCACGGGCGCAAAAATTGAGGCTGGGGATTGTAAACTGAAGCCAGTGGGAAGCCCTGCTGGGCTCCGGCATGGGAGCTGGGGGGCTCTAATCTGGTTACAGTTGGCGGCGTTTCAAAACGGGGCGAAATGACAACAGCAAGTAAAAGTGAAAAACAAATGAAAACAACACGCACGTTGTACATGTCACAAAAAGCAATCAGGTTGACAATCTGTTTTGAACATGTTTGCGGCTATGGTAGAGGTTTACCGTATTTATCGATGTATAAGGTGCACCCAAAAGCACTTATAAGTGAAATGTATTATTATTATTGTATACATCACACCACACTGTATATATTGTCAGCCAAATACTATTTTTTTTAACCAATTGCACAATTTTCTCATAAATATATATATTTTTTTCAAATCTACCGTATTTTTTTTTTCAAATGTACCGTATTTTTCCGGTGTATGAGGCGCACCCAAAAGCAGTGTTTGAAATAACGTCTGCCCGGAGGCCCGGAGCGTACAACTTTTACGTCGGGTGTACGACTTTCAAAACGTCTCGGCACGGGTGGCCGACAACTTCAAGAAAAAAGTTTTTTTTTCAAATCAAACGTTTGTTTTATTCAATAAAGCAAAAGCTACAAGCAAGCCGCTACAAGCCACGTGGACTCTTTCTAAGCGCCTTTCAAAACTTTCAAGTACACTTTACAGTCACGGTATAGTCCGAAGCACGAAACAGGCTTCTGATTGGCTGATGTGCCGAGTATGCAAATTGCCAAACAAACATTCGTTTGGCATGTTGCATATTCGTCACGGCAGTGAAGAGGAGGGGGCTCAGCACATTGGTTTCCTATGGGAAATTAATTTTTGGGATACACACTTTTTGCCTTACACACTCTGAGTACAAATTAAGTTTATAAGCCAAGGTATCCCTGTAATTGGCAGACCAAAATACAATTTTGTCTACTATTGAGATCATTTTTGTTGTTGCCATTGTCATATGTGATGAGAGTGAACCGAAAAGAAGCAGAGGAACCAGGAAGTCCTGAAAACAAAATGCAGGAACAGGAACACAATGATGCGGCAAAGACTTGACAGGACTCAGGAAACTCAGCAGAGTGACGAGACAACGAGGAACACCTGGGCCGAGGGAACCGATTGGTTGACATAAAAGAAAGGAACCTGCATGACAACAGCTGGACACAAACGAGCAAGACAAAAAGCGCACGAGGAAACAAAACCAAATGGTCATTTTAATTAACAAAAAATGGAATCATAAGTCACCGTGTCATCATCACTAAGAGATCCAACATGGCGCCTGAGATTCCAGCAAACGGCAAGTGCTTTTCAAGAGCTTTGTTTTTAATTATGGTTGTTGTTATTCATTTTTGTTTTGTCACATTGTGTTTGTTGTTACTTCGCATGGGTCCAATATGCACTGTTTTTAGCGTTTTGAGGCACAACATTCGTCTAAACCACAGGTGTCAAAGTCAAGGCCCGCGGGCCAAATCCCGCCCGCCACATCATTTTTTTCGGCCTGCGAAAGCAAATCAAACTTGTTAAATTCCATGACGATTGCTAAAATCTGAGCCAAAATTTCATATTTTTGGATGTGAACCACAATAAAAGTCATTATTCTTGACTTCAGATTTGAAAACGAGTTATTCATTAATTTGCTGTGTGCTCTATATGTAATATTTGAAGGGATTTAAACATTCTAATGGGTTCCCCAAATTCATAACGGCCCTCGAGAGGAAACCATAACTACAATGTGGCCCGCGGCAAAAAATGACTTTGACACCCCTGGTCTAAACGGAAGATTCTGTTCTATGTGTTTGTGTATTTTTGACAGCACAACGTTGCTTTCGCTAAATTCCACAAATAACCAGTCCAGCGTGTCCGCTTTTAGTTCATATTGTTTTCTTTACATTTGATCGTGATGTCATCTTATGCTTAGTAAGTACAAGTTGTTGAGGGTCTTTTGTTCCAGCTCTGGTTATGCTTCTCTTTTCAATGGTTGTTTTATTTATTTATTCTTCCTTTGATCTAATGCTTTATTTTTTTCCTTCAAGACATTCCAAATATTTATGCAATAGCTTCGATAGTTTTTTTCCCGTTGTGTCTTTGAGGATTAAAAACAAAAATCTGGTTTTAATGACATCAATCTAAGGGGCTTTACACATGACACTTTTATTCCTAATCAGTTTTTGATTTAGTCGACCCCAGCGTTGCCCTCGCTTTTGCTTTTCGAGCATTCTTTATATTGCTAACAAGATGTGTGGTTTTATGACATTAAATACGATATTTTAAAGATGGTTTTGGATTAAGGGAGAGGACCAGGGATACATAGGTAAATATATACATAAATAAATTACAGCTCCTACATGTTGTTTCAACCCGGATAATTTCAGAGTGTTGTGTCAGGAAGGGCATCCGATGTAAAATCTTGGCCAAAACAAACATGCTGAAGATGGAGGACACTGATTCTGTGGCGACCCGTGAAGGGAAAATCCGAACGGAAAAGATATTGTTTTTCTATGTATTATTTTTCCTTTCTTCTGCCTTTCATAACTTTCCAGTTGTGAATTGGGAATTTCTCCAATGTGAGATGAATAAAAGATATCTCATCTCATATAGCTAGATAGCGAACTATCTATCTAGCTAGATACATACCTAGCTAGCTGGCTACATAGTTAGCTAGATAGATAGCTACATTGATATAGATAGCTACAGCGATAGATATAGATAGCTACATTGATAGGTAGCTAGATGGATAGCTGGATAGATAGATGTAAAACATTCTAAATGTGTGCAGCTTTCCAGTTTGCCCCAAAATGTATTTTTTGGGGAATCAAGTCTGTGTGCATGGGGTTGTTGACTGGTTTCGTTGTTGATTACATTACACAGACTGTGTCATTTAGCCTTATTGAAACATGTTGTTCTCTTTAAAACGTATTGGCTATAAAGACGGTTCCACCCCAGTAAATAGAGGGCACACATGGATGAATGGTGACTACTCTCATGGGCCCACCGACAATACTGACTATTACAATTCCTTTAGCTGGCATACAGATTTCAGTAATTAGACTGTGACTGCTGTTGGCTGGGGGCCAGGGTCCGACGAGTACTCACACGCACACGCACTCACACACACGCAAACACATTTTTAAAGTACCTCTCCTTTTCCCTCACCCCCCACCCCTTATCCTCCACCTCCTCTATTCTCCTGTCTTGTGTTTTTATGTGTCTGAGTCAGGGTGCCGGGGTTGCTGGGGGTCTGTTTACTAGTGGGTACTTTTGGGTTTTAATAGGGTGGGGCAGGGTAATTACAATAGTGGGGGTGAAAACAAACAGAACGACTGAACAAAATGGGACTTGGCCATGGTCGCAGGAGAGCGATTTACAGTGATACCTCGGTTTAGGAACCCCTTGGCTTACGAACTTTTCGGTTTACGAACGTTACATTTATGAAAAGTTTACCTTGGCATACGAACTATTTTCCGGCATACACACGGAGCTGCCACAATGATTGATGTGTCGTTCGTGAACGAGCCCTATTCCCTGCCCCCAGTCGTCGGTTAAAGCCACATGATTGGTCAAGAACGCAGCAGTGGGGGATGGGGTTACAGACAGAGAGAGTGAGGCTGCCCCCCCCCCCAAAAAAAAATTGTGTCTTCGGTTACAGCCACGTGATTGGTCAAGAACGCAGCAGTGAGGGGAGGTGGTTTAAACATTAAAGAGACAGGCAGACGACCGAGAGAGAGTGAGAAAACACACACACGAAAGGGAGATGACAGAGATTGAAACAAAAAACAAAAGTGAAAAACAATAGTGAAATGGTGAGAAAATGGGTAGAAAACAGTGAAATTTGGACTCGTTTCATCTTTGATAGTTCCAAAGCAGAGTGTAGACTGGAAGGTTAACATATCCCATCAATCACGCTCCACAAACAACCCGCACAAGCCATCTGTCCACTTGATGCAAAAAGCTATCAACCCAGCTAAACAGAACACAATTGATGAGGAGTTAGATACAATTCTCGCAGAGAAAGCATCTACAAGGAATCATTCCTCAAGATGGTGAAAGAAGAAGGCTACGTTCCTCATCAAGTGTTTAATGCTGTTGAAACCGGCCACTCCATTCCATCAAGCCATCAACGACCATCACAAAGGTAAATAAAACCACTTTATGATACAGTCCAGTTTATCTCTTTAATTATAATACCATAGCACATTTATTATACATAAAATAATGTATATTTTGTGTAGTTTTAAGGCTTAGTAAATTAGAAAGTAGAAAATTATGTTTTATGGGGACATGGGAATGGATTATTCCCATTTTAATGGTTTCCTATGGGAAATTAATTTTTGGAATACACACTTCTCGCCTTACACACTCTGTCTGGGAACCAATTAAGTTCGTAAGCCAAGATATCACTGTATTTCATATCTCTGCAACGGGAATCTTGATTGACTCTGTTTTAGGATGTTTAGAGTTTTTGTGAGGGAGCAGACAACAAATTGAGCATTATTACCAACCACTGATACTCTTGAATCACGAGTAGGGAAATTTACACGGGTTCGTTTTGACTCATGATATAGCCACTGGGAAGACGAACCGCGGTGTCGTTTGTGCTTGTTATTCCTCTGTTCTAAAAAAAAAATAAAAAAAAAAAAAAAACACGACAGCGCGCAAAGTTGAATGGCACGGCTGCCTCTCTTACTTAAACAACCGTACCACTGTGAACTCCGGCTGAACCAGCCCACACCGATGAGGTTTTTATGAGCCACGTATCACAGTCAGTCAACCCCAAACCAGGTCTGGTTGGCAAAGCGGCGTCAAGTGGTTAGCAACGCGAGACAACCTAGCCTGATACGATCTTCATGTCTTGAACTTGTACACTGCCAAAAGGCACAATCGGTCTCCTCCCATATCTTGACTCATGTCTCTTTATCACATTTTGTCCTTTCAGGCTCATGGTGGCATGCAAGCGAAGATAAATAACATGTACATGTGTGTTGTAACAAGAATGTTTCAAAGCATATAAATGCCTGACGTTATGATAGTGAGCCAGGAGGGGCCTGGACATCGTCCTGGAAGTGTAGAACCAAGTTCCCCTTGGGGGGCTGCAGAGTGATGGGGGAAGGGAAGATGATGCACACTTTAGATTAGAACATTTGAGATCATAAGCAGAAATGCCATTGGTGACTACAGTGAACCCCCCTCTTACCCTTCTTCCCCAGGTCTTCTGCCTGGTCCATGACTTGTTTATAAATTTGATTTATAAGCGCCATTCAAAACTCTCAAGGTCACTTTACAGTCACAGTATATATACACTGATTGTCACTATTAAATACACAGATAGAAAGCTAGCTAGCCAGCTAATAGGTAGCTAACAGATAGCTAGCCACTTGATAACTATAACTAAAATATAGCTAGCTACATAGCTAGTTAGCTAATACACGCAAAGTCATGCAATAAATAAATACATAAATAATAATACATTTGATTTATGAGTGCCATTCAAAACTCTCAAGGTCACTTTACAGTCACAGTACAAGTTTTTCTGTGGGTGACCAGCGGCAGCCACACGCGCCAGAGTTCACTCAACCCGGAAGTCAATAGAAAGCTGGTTAGCCAGATAGTAGATAGCTTATAGATAACCAACAGATAGCTTGCTAGATAGTTAGCCACCTAGATAGCTATATAGCTAATAGCTAGCTACCTAATACACTGATTGTCACTATTAAATACACAGATAGAAAGCTAGCTAGCCAGCTAATAGATAGACAACAGATAGCTAGCCACTTGATAACTATATAACTAAAAGATAGCTAGCTGCATAGCTAGTTAGCTAATAAACTGAATGCCATGCATTAAATAAATAAATAAATACATAAATAATACATTTGATTTATAAGTGCCTTTCAAAACTTTTAAGGTCACCTTACAGTCACAGGATAAGCTTTTCTGTGGGTGAGCAGCGGCAGCCACGCGCGCCAGCCTTCACTCAACCCGGAAGTCAATAAAAAGCTAGTTAGCCAGATAGTAGATAGCTTATACATAACCAACAGATAGCTTGTTAGATAGTTAGCCACCTAGATAGCTATATAGCTAATAGCTAGCTAGCTAATACACTTATAGAAAGCTAGCTAGCCAGATAGTAGATAGCCAACAGATAGCTAGCCACTTGATGACTATATAACTAAAAGATAGCTAGCTACATAGCTAGTTAGCTAATACACTGAATGTTATGAATTAAATAAATAAATAACAATAAATTTATAAGCGCCTTTCAAAACTCTCAAGGTCACTTTACAGTCACTGGTTAAGTTTCTCTGTGGGTGAGCAGCGGCAGCCACACGCGCCAAGGTAACAATGTATTTGTCTTGCTCCAACCGACAAATGTTTTGTTTAATTGGTGCTCATCAGAGGAAGGAAAAATAAACAATGGTGTTCCCATTATGTTTCATGCAGTACACCCATTGTGATCATCTCGACAAGCTTTGGTAGATGTACTGTGTCTAAACATTGCTTCCATGCTATACACACGGTTGATTTATTCACAGTAGTAAGCCAGTTTATTGGAAATGCTTGTCTGTTTGGCCAAGTGTTGACGCCTGAGGGATAAACTTCTCCCGAATTATCAATAAAGGGTTAATGATTTGACCTTTGGGGGACTCTGTGGCTAAATCACGCTTAGAAACACCCCCTCCGCGGAGGGCAGCCAGGCTTACGCTCGTACCCTTCCCCCATTAACTTTCATACAACCTCCAGCTATCCACCGAGCACCCCTTTTTCCACAAGTCTCTCCTCTTGTCATGCGTGGTGCTCCAAATAGTTCCATACGAGCAGGTCCGTAAAGTGACCTCAATCTGTCAATGCCCACAGGCCTTGCGTGGATGTACCACCCATACTGTAGTTCAATCAAGTTCACAAGCTGATTAAATAGCGACGTGTTGCGTATACAGCTCCCATTTGAGCGCCTTTTACTCATCCTGATAAAATAGGATCATCAGACATATTGATCTTCTATACTTGCACATGCCCTTGGAGGTTGATGTTTGAAGCTGTGCGCTGATTGCGTTGGCTCGATCTAACCCGTGTCTTCAAATGGGATGATGCAAGAAAATGAATCGAATGAGATAAATTATGCAATTCCAGTATTCCATCCACTTGTAGACTTTTTTTTCTCCACTTTTGGGCGAGCTGGTAGACAAGTGGTTAGGAGGTCGGCTTCACAGTGTAGAGATACTGGGTTTGATTCCAGCTCTGGGCCAGACAGCCAGCCACACAACTAGCTGCATACCTAGCTAAATAGCTAGCCAGCTGTGTAGCTTTTTCTTTCTAAATCACTTCCTTATGAGAATGACAATAAAACCAAATGATTCAGCTTAGACCCCCCCCACCCCACCGTACCCCCCTCTATCCTCTCGTGCATCCGACTTAATCTAAACAAGCTGATGTCTTCCCCGTCCAGGAAACCAGCAGAGGCTCCGGTCTGTGGTCATCACGCCACCGGGGTAATTGCACTCCGTAAAATACCAACTCACTGTTTATATGCAAGCCCGGAAGGAAGTCATTAATGCCGTCTTAATTAAAGGTAATAACTCTTTGTTGTTGTTGTTGTTGTCCTTTGAGATGGGAGCAACCTTAAGTTGCTCTCTGACAGGTCAATGAAGAAACTCGATCACTCAGTGGAGTTGTTTTCACAGCTACATGCAACATTCAGATCCTGGCAGCGGAGGAAATAAGATGATGGTTTTAGTTGGCGCTGTAAATGACTACATGTTTTTTTTTTTTTGGTGCGTGTGTGTATGTACGTGCTCGTCATGCTTAATCACTCCTGCGCTAAATCGTACGCCACACTTCTCCTTGACGTTCTCTCATTTTTTTATTATCAACAAAAACAGAGAACAAAGTCAGCAACTGTTGACTTGAGTTATTAAATACGTTATTAACTACAAACCGAAAGGAATTATACTCCCGAATAAAAACCAAAATGGATTGGAACAACTGATTGAACTGGACAAGCATTTTCAAATGAGTTGCTTTAAGCGCCGTGGCAGGAAAAACAAGCTGGCAGGGTTAGGCCAACAGTCATCCAGCGAGCGGAGCTTCAGTGGCTCGCAAAGAATAACACTGGGTCACAGAGTGAGAAGGAGTGCATGCTGATATGAGTAATGGCAAACAGCTGCTCCGTTTGTCAGCTAAAAATACACACACACACACACACACACACACACACACACACACACACACACACACACACAAAAACGTGTGACAGGTGTGTGCATGTGGCAGGGCCAAACTCCAATGGACTGCAAGTTCAGTTTACGATATGAAAACTTAGATTCCATTAAAAAAAGGCATTTGCTTATGTCAGCTGTGGCTCCAGAAAAGTATGTTCAATGTGTGAACATAGGCAACATATAAAATAGATTGCTGACACGATGTTTTGATGGACTAAGATGGTCTCAATGTACACATGAGAAATTGTTGGAAAACAACAATAATAATAACAACAATAAAGGTACAGTAAAGTCTCGTTATATCGATATGGGTTATATCGATAGTACTGCTTATTACGATACTATTTCTATGAACGCAAGGAGAAAATTTACATGCCACAGGATTGGATATCTCGATAGTTCGGTTATATCAATATTTTTTTCAGACTCCCGAGAATATCGATATAACGAGACTTTACTGTATGTGGTTCTTTTTCAGGCATCCATGGATGTTTAATTGAATTTTAAAGGACAACCGACATCATTTTTTTTTGTTTCCTAACTGACATCAGAAAAACGTTTTATAGCATCTAAAATACCCAAAACACGCAGGCTGATATTTTCAGTCAAATGCAAAACGGCAATAAAAATGCCACAAAAACTGCCACAAAATGAGCTCGAAAACTGGGCAGATTCAGTCTGTCCTGCCCCCTTGTTCGTGATGTCACTATTGGTCACACACTACCTTGCTCCAGAATCAAAACAATGGCTTCAGAGAGTTCGGAGTCAGAGAAGATGCTTTCTTGTTACTCATTCAGTTATGAATATGATTCAAATAGTTCTTATGCACATGAGTAAACATATGTTATTTCATGTTTAGATTAGTAAACATATTATGTTATTCAATGTTTATCTTAGTACATACAGTAAAGTCTCGCTATATCGATATCGGTTATATCGATAGTACTGCTTATTACGATACTATTTCTATGAACGCAAGGAGAAAATTTACATGCCGCAGGATCGGATATATCGATAGTCCCGGTTATATCGATATTTTTTCCGACTCCCGAGAATATCGATATAACGAGACTTTACTGTATTATGTTATTGCATGTTTTGTTTACATAGATTTATGAAGCTTATTAGTTGAATAGTTGCGAAAGCAGAATGTAACAAGTATCAACTTTCAGTCTAATGTTCTCCCAATACTTGTCCGTAGCTGATTGGACAACAGATCGCTGCTGTGTACTTTTAAAGTAGTTTGAGCGGGCGGGCTTTGTGCTTCTTGGCTTCTCGCTTCAGACGAGAGATGTTGTCCTTTTGTTTTACGAGAATAAAGTAGTTTTTTTCTGTTCACCATCTATCGTCCCCGCTGGTATTTCATCACAAAACTTCGTTGAACTCCGAACCAGATGAGAAACAGGAATTAGAATCCAACAGAAATCATACATGTTTGCAATTGATTAAAGAAGTCCTCCCGTATCAATTCGAGCCGTCAGGACTCCAATGTAGCGTCCCAGAAAATGTGATTGTGTCATGAAATTGTGTCAACTAGTATCAAATAGTAGTCTTGGTGCAACACACAACAATTCACCATCGTATTATTTATGTGTTTTCCTTCTAATTTCGCCATCAACATGGATCAACACGATGTTTTCAGACCAAACAAAGTACCCAAAATGCATTGTGTGTCGCTTTGTCGGTCAGGGGCGTTCCAAAAGTGACGTCACGTCTGGAATCATCCCCAACTCGAAAACAAGACTTCCTGAATATTCAGCGAGTCTTAAAATATGGCTATATGCCGTGGAATCTTTGTAAAATACGCTTAGTAGAAGTCATTTGAAGTGATTTTACAAATTATGGACACAACTTTTCCGGAGGCGTCGGTTGTCCTTTAAGTGTATATGTGTGTGTGTGTGTGTGTGTGTGTGTGTGTGTGTGTGTGTGTGTGTGTGTGTGTTTGTGTTTCTGCATGCATTTATGTGTGTGTGTGGGGGGGGGGGGAGTCAATTTTACATTTGCCAACTATATTTGAACATTAATTAGTAGTGGTAGTAGTGTGTGCGTGTGTGCATGTCTGTATTTCTGTATTCCTGAATGTAAGTTGTGAAAAATGACAATTTTCATTTTCAAAATGATTCTGGGCGTAATCACCATGAAAAAAAAGCACTGTGACCAATGTGAGCAGGTGTTTTGGTTGATGAAATCATTTAAGCAAACTAGTTTGTGATTCTCACTTTTCCTTGAGTTGAAAGTGAGCCATTATTTTTTTCCTGTCCCAAATGAGGACTCTCTGTTGGAACTATTCGATGTGCACCTGCTGTTGGTCAGATGTCAAGTGAGGGGCCTAATCTGGAAGATTTCAACATGGAGTGTAAAAACTAAACTAAACTAAACAAAACAGCCTGACTTGGCAGCGATCGTTTACTTCTGTCTAAGAAATTGCACAATGCCGTCTAATGGTTTTAATTAAAGACCTTTAATGTGCTATAGTTGGGTCAAAAGTCCGTCACGTTTGCGTTTTGGGCTAAACTAAGATTTGAACGGCGTGTATGTTTTTTTTCTTTATGAGAATAACCTAATAAAGTTGTTCTTTGGATCTGTAAATTAAACTTTATATACCAGTAAGCGTTACCAGACTACGCCTTTCTCATGACGTGCAAACTATGGCAGGACAGACGCGATAAAATGCGATAAAGGATCAGAACCATTTTCAAGCATTTGTGTTCTGCTATTCCTATTGTATTTTATTTATTGTATTCTCTTTGTACAGTAAAGTCTCGTTATATCGATATCGGATCTATCGATAGTCCCGGTTATATCGATACTATTTCTATGCACGCACGGAGAAAATTACATGCAAACAGGGTCGGATATATCGATAGTCCCGGTTATATCGATATTTTCTCGGACTCCCTTGAATATCGATATAACGAGACTTTACTGTAATTTTATTTTATTTATAATAGTATCTATGCTTGTGACTGTAAAGCAGTGGTCTCAAACTCGCGGCCCGCGGGCCGAATGCGGCCCCTGAAAGAATATTTTGCGGCCCGCATGATTGATATGAATGAAACTTGTGTGTGGAGATGAACAAGTAGGCAAGATAAGCAATGTTTAGGACAGTTAATGTTCAAGATTTTCTTTATGTTAAGAAAGTTAAAGGTTAAAGAACTGTGAATACAGACATTTGAAACTTTATTAAAATAATTAATTTTCCTGTGGTTATTGCAGTCGTCTGTAACTGCCTTATGATCATTAAATTATTTTATTTATTTATTACTGCCCCTGCTGTAAAGTGTCCGTCAGAGCTTTCAAAGGCGCTTAAAATAAAATGTATTATTATTATTCGAAAATATACATGTTTTTTTTCAATTAGTTTCCAGTTTAAATGTGCCACTTTTGATAAGTTCTCAAACCCCTTAAAGTACTGGTGTCAAAGTCAAGGCCCGGGGGCCAGATCCGGTTCGCCACATCATTTTATGTGGCCCACGAAAGCAAATCAAACATGGCAACTTCCATGACGCTTGCCAAAATGTCAAATGATGACGGGTAATAAATAAAAGTGACATTACATAACTTAACAAATTGTTGAATACGTTGTTATTCTTGACTTCATTAGATTGGATAAAACTTTATTAGTCTCACACTGGAGAAATTTACATTTCACAGCAGCAAAGTGATGAAAGGAAAGGAAGAAGTAGAAAAACAAAACACAGGAGCTAATGTAAAGGCAGTCACTCTCACAGCGCTATGTTGAAGTCAAAACAACAAAAAACGAAATATCAAATAAATTGACAAAACACAAAAGACACAGTCATTCAATCTTTGTCATATGAAGCAGTTCTGGGTGGAAAAAGGAGAGAATCCAAGCGTCATTTACACCAGTGGATCAGGGACGTCATGTTGAAATGTGCACGTCTGCGACAAGCTAAAATGCTGAAAGCAAACATGACGTTGTAGCGTCCATTGACAAAAAGAGATTGTCTCACATCTCCTGTCCCACGTAAATCCGCTTCAATTCCAAGCCGGTAGAACACGCTGCACTAGTATCATCGTTAAAAAATTGCAAAGAGGCACTAGAGAGTTATTTTTGGGTTCCTGTTTAGGGAGTTAATGGAGAAGCTGTTTAAATGTCTGCTGGATTTGGTGCGTATGGGTCGGTAGTGCCTGTCTGAGGGGAGTCGCTGGAAAAGGTGGTGGGCAGGGTGCGGAGGGGTCCAGTAGGATTTTCCGCGCCCCTGTTCTGCTGATAATTTATAACCTGATAAACTGTCCACTGTAGTAAGCACTGTCCCTGAAAGGGTTAATTAAGTTTCAGTATCCAGTGTATAAGGCGAAAAGTGTTTATCCCAAAAATTAATTTCCCATAGAAAACCATTAAAATGAGAATAATCAGTTCCCAGGTCCCCATAAAACATCATTTTCTTTACTTTTATTTCGGCTTTAACCGAAAACACCATTTTGTTTGGGGCAGAACGGCCTCTCTCTCTCTCTGTCTGTAACCCCCACCCCCTCACTGCTGCGTTCTTGACCAATCACGTGGCTTTAATCAAAGACTGGGGCCGGGGAATAAAGGCCACCATTTTCTTGTTAGGAGAACGGGCTCGTTCGCGAACGACACATCACTCATTGTGGCAGCTATTCCGGAAAATAGTTCATATGCCAAGGTAAAATTTTCATAAATGTAACGTTCATAAACTGAAAAGTTCGTAAACCGAGGTATCACTGTATTTCGTCAACCATGACCCTTATAGCAGCATTTCTATGTTTTTATCACTGCGCAAGTGCTGATATGGCAGAAATTAAATACACAAAGAGAGTTGATTTAGATTTATGCAGATTATGGAAATCTTTAGGATTTAGGATATGTATGATTGACGCCGGCCCCTGGAAACATCCCTAGTCCCGGGAAGAAAAGAAAAAAAGATCTGGTTAGTGTGAAGCTGGAGCTCGGGCAGCAAAAACGATCATCTGGTTTCTACTGGGAGTTAAGAGCAGGCCCTCTGCCAACCATAACAAGCCTCTCATCAGGCGAGCCAACTGAGAGCAGCGAGAGAGGGAGCCCGTGTGTTTATTTCTCGTGCTTGGCGTAGGTGGCCGCGCGCATTCTCAACAACGTCTCAGTCACGGAACCGAAACGTCGGAGGGACCACGACGTTGCCTCGTGACCTTTTGTTCCGTCACGAGCGCAAACTATCAAACAATAAAAGCAGCGACAGGAGGTACTGCTCACTGCTACCACCATTCTCCCGAGCACATGCTCACACCCGTAACAAAACATCCCGGCGATAGCAACTATTTAGCACCTTCTTTTTTGGGGGGTGTTAAAAATTTGGGGTATGCGAGTGCAATGGCAATGACACGCTTATGGTGTCACTGAAAGGATAGTCCAACAAGTCACTTGGCTTCAAAAAGTTGTGAAAGTAGAATTTCACTTAAGCATGTCAGGCATGCGCGCGTATGCTTATACCAGTGAATGGGGGCATCGTTAAAATAAAAAGCGTTGACATTTTACTCTTTGGAACTTAAGGGGGGGGGGCTGGAGGTCACCATACACCGGGATGATGGTCATACACAGTGCACATAGCGCTGAGAAAAAAACAATTGACACCTTTGCAAATTGAGATTTTGACCAATTTCTGTTGAATTGAATGTAAACATTGAGCAATTATGTGCCGTAAGTCTGTGAGTACCGTATTTTCTGGTGCATAATGCGCACCAAAAAGCCTTGATTTTCTTTTGAAAAATGACCCTGCGCCTTATATGCGGGTGCGCCTTATATGGAGTAATATTGAGCCACACACAGCAGGTATCACAACAACTTTGAGCAGCCACCGACTCCATTTCTCCCATTGACGTTGCGCCTTAATGTCGCTCATATTATCGATGAAAAGGTTTCATCAGCGATTATTGGTACTTCTTTGAAGGTGTCGGACGTTTCGCCCCTCACCCGAAGAGCTTCGTCAGTGAACTAAATTTGCACTGGTAACTCTGACCATATACTGTAGGTATCACCAATGGACGGACCTCTGCTTTGATAGGTCCGTGCTCTAAGGTTGGGGGAGCAGTGAACTACTCCCCGAATCTAATCTGATTACTTCTTTTGTTCCGTCGGATTACCTCTAATGTCCTATACCTGGCTCTGATTGCCCCATTAGCTCTGGTATCACCTCATCAGCATGATTTAGCCTTCATGGTAACGACCTAAGAAGTCAAAGTCAAAAGTCAAAGTCAGCTTTATTGTCAAATATGCTAATATGCATGACATACAGCACAGTCTGTTGTAAGCACGGTCTAGTTACCAGCACAACTTTAGTTCGCTGACGAAGCTCTTCGGATGAGGAGCGAAACATCCGACACCTTCAAAAAAGTACAGATGACGCCTGAAAAAAACCTTTTCATCGATGGACGACTGAGGACCTACACAGATGTGTCGCAGAAAAAAAATATCCTGTGACTGTAAAGTGTCCTTGAGAGTTTTGAAAGGCGCTTATAAATGAAATGTTTTATTATTATTATTATCTTATTATCATTCTTGTCATATCAAATTACACATTAAAAGCACTTTAATACATAAAATATTACGAAGTGTCTGTGAGGTCAGCACGACAATTCGAATTACTATACTGTACTTTAGCTTCCTTGCTAGCTCCATTATTTTAATACACAAAACAAGCCTAGTCTTTAGTTTCTACCCTGAATTTTGGCCTTACTGTTTTGCAAATGAAAAAATGAATAGAATTTATCTATTCGATGAATCATCAGACTTGTTTTTTTAAAGAACAATAATATAATGCATACCCTTTTTTAAAAAAAGAAAAAAATGCAATTATGAACAATAACAAAAATCTATTAAAACCAAAATTAACATTTTTTTTTAGTTCAGAAAAGTTATTGAGAAGGTTTCTTCAGCCGTCGTCTGTACTTTTTTTTTTTTTTTTTTTTGAAGGTGTCGGACGATTCTCTTCCTATCCAAGAGGCTTCGTCAGCTAACTAAAGTCTTACTGGTTGTATCGGCCCTATTTATATATCCCTAATGTCCAGACATGACGGCGCCGGACACAGCTATGATAGGTCCCTACTCTCAGGTTGGGGGGAGCAGAGGACCACTCCCTGTGGCCCCACTGATTGTTCATACATTCCTGACTAACGACTGGCCTGTTTGCCCCACTCCCTCCGGTATCACCTCATCAGTATTCCTAATACTATTTTGACTAAGTAAGCTGTTGTACAAACTACCGGTACAACCTAATCTGTGTTGCCTAAGCAGGCTATTGTATGAACGATCCAAATTCAGAAAAGTTATTTCTCCATGCCTTACTGTCTTCCGAATGCTGCTTGCGTCAACATGTCATGGCCTTTTTTTAAACTGGCTAAAGACAAGATGACTAATTGAGCCAGATACCTCAATATCGCTCATAAATTTACCTTAAGTAAAAGAGCAATAAAATGAAGCCTACTGCACATTTTCAAAATCGAATTATACAATTATATAATAATCTATTTCAACCAAAAATATTTTTGAAAGAAAAAATACATACTTAAAGGGCAACCGACGTCACTTTTTTGTTTTTTAACTGACACCAGAAATACGTTTTATAGCATCTAAAATACCCAAAACACGCAGTATGATATTTTTAGTCAAATGCAAAACACCAATAAAAATGACTTACAGTGTCCAAAATCTGCAAAAAATTGAGCTGCGAATTGGGCATTTTCAGAAAGTCCCGCCCCCAGTTCGTGACATCACGCCAAGACGTCTTGCATTGATTGTGAATCAAAACAATGGCTTCAGATTCGGAGAATATGCTTTCTTGTTACACATCCAGTTATGAATATGATTAAAATAGTTCTGAAGAGGAAAGCATACATGTTAGCAATCGATTAAAGAATTATATGTGCCATTTTGAGGCAACATTGGGGGAAAATCTCTCACCCAAAAAAAAAGAGGCACAAAATGGCGACCTCCAGTGGCTACCTCCGCTTCCACAGGCTGATAAATTCCTTATATGGGGCTTGGCTGCCCTCTTCTGGCCTTCTGGCGGCTTTTGGGTGCAGTACGAGGTCCCCAGGCCAAACAAGTACAGCAAAATACATTGACGTGATGGAAGGACCGCTACAATGCCTCTTTTTTACGGTCATGGGGCGGTCCTTTAGTGACGTCACGTACGGACTCGTCACCAACTCAAAAACAAGACTTCCTGAATATTCAGCGCGAGTCTTAAAACGTAAAATATAGCTATATGCCGTGGAATATTTGTAAAATACACTCAGTAGAAGTCATTTGAAGCCATTTTACAAATTATGGACACAACTTGTCCGGAGACGTCGGTTGTCCTTTAAAAACAATAACAAAAAATGTATTTTACCCAAAATGTCTTTATAGCTCTAACAATGGCTAACAACCGATCTATGTCGAGAATACACCTGGAAATGCCTCAAGATAATGAAACGATATATCGGAATTTGACGAGCAGAGTTGTCGTCAAACACACTAACAAGAAAAAATATCCCATCATCTGTTGAGGTCTCACTGTACAGATAATTGGAACAATGTCAAAAAGATGTGTACCAACGTATGGAAAAACAGATGCAAGCTAGTAAGCAAGTATTTCTTTCTGTGAATTCCCGTTGTGAATCCCCCGCGCTAAATATAGCCGATGTGTGTGATTTGAGTCTCACTAAAGGGATTAGGGAGGCCTATCTTAAATGTTCGGTCTGCGTTCCCTTGAGGCCCACTGGTGAGGACAGATCCCTGCAGGAGAGTATCACTCCATCTATGAATCACAGCGCGTGCGCTCATGTGTATAAGCTATGCGTCGTACTTTGTCTGCTATGTCGTCCTTCTCATGCCTCTTTGGCAGATGTTTACCCCCCCTACTTAAATAACTGCACTCACCGAGCAGATGTCTGAGAGGACTCTTAGACATACTGTGTGTCATTTAACTCATTCACTGCCAGACAATGTGCAAAAATGTGTCCAATCTTGTGCCAGGGTTTTTGTCATTGTCACTGAAATTGCAGGACCCACAGAATATTGAGTTTTAGGACTATATAAACATTCAATACAGCATTAGAAACCTTAGACTCTCTTCTTTCTTCAAATCTCCGTTCCCTCCGATCCTCATCCTCCCTTCACCTCTATGTGCCTTCTGCCCGTCTCACCACGATGGGATGCAGAGCTTTCAGCCGCTCTGCTCCCAAACTCTGGAATTCACTTCCACCCAACATCCGTAATATTGACTCTCTCCCTACTTTCAAATCTCACCTCCAAACCCATCTGTTTAAAATTGTATTCGTGGTCTAGTTCAATCAGTTATTTTATTATTTATCATTTTATCAGAATCATATTTATTGCCAAGTATGTAGAACACACAAGGCATTTGTTTCCGGTCGTTTTATTTATGGTTTTATTGTTTTGTGCTCTATTTTTTTATTGTAAAGTGTCCTTGAGTGTTTTGAAAGGCGCTTGAAATTAAATGTATTTTTATAATTCTTTCATCTGAAAAAAAATAGTTAATTCCTAATTTAAAAATTTGTCTGGAGTTATATGAGCTTGAAATGCGGGCAGCTGTCCAAAATACAATGCAATACATACATATTGGTTTATATAGCACTTTCATAGCAGCTGAAGCTGGAACAAAGCGCTAACATGGGAAAAAAAATGGAAATGCCGCCCCCTTGTGGAAAAGAAAAAACATTGTCGGAGGCCATGGCCAGCGCTTCATGGGCACCCAAGTATGAAAAAACAAAACCTGAACAAATTCGGGAATGGTGCATGTCATATTTTCAATTCTCGAATAAATTTGTGAAAGGCAGTGCAAGAGTTAAAAGTTCAAGAGATTCATCCATCCATTTTCCAATCTGCTTTATCCTCACAAGGGTAGCAGGGGGCCTGTCATGCATGTTTTTGGAATGTGGGGGGGGGGGGGGGTGGTAATCCAGAGCTGGAATCAAACCCAGTACCTCTGCACTGTGACGCCGACCCCCTTACTACTGGTCTACCAGGCCGCCTAAAAAAGGGAGAAAAAAAAGTTGGCAGCTGGAAGATTTTCATATTTTCAATTTCTGAATAAATCCGTGAATGAGTTGCAATGTCAGTCATCGCCATTTTGAAAACGAAAATTTAATCTGCAATTGGCTGACTCAACGTTTACAATTGATGTGAATCTTGCGACCGCAAGCATCCACCTGTGAGCACTCACGACCCGCCCACAGTGGGGCACTTAGGTGTCATTGAGTGTGAGCGCGGGCGAATGTTCACAGCCATTTGGCACCACTAATGCCACAAGTGGCGTGCGGTGATTTTGCGCAAGGACTTTATAGGAGGCAGCTGCTTGAAAAGTAGCCCCAAAATCAGTTAAGTCAACACAGTTTGACTAGCCTGGAAATGTGCTCGGGGGGGTTCATTTCAGAACTGAGTATGTTTTGTCCCATGCGCTCAGGACAACCGACACCATTTTTTTGTTTCCTAACTGACATCAGAAAAACGTTTTATAGAATCTAAAATACCCAAAACCGATATTTTTAGTCAAATGCAAAACACCAATGAGTTAAAGTGTCCCAAAACTACTTCAAAATGACCCCGGAAATGGTGAGTCCTTCTAATTTTGCAGTCAACACTGTTTTCAGTCGCTTTCTCGGTCAGGGCGTTCCAGACGTGACGTCACGTCAGGCATCGTCATCAACTCGAAAACGAGACTTCCTGAATATTCAGCGCGAGTCTTAAAACGTAAAATATATCTAAATGCGGTGGAATCTTTGTAAAATACGCTCAGTAGAAGTCATTTGAAGTGATTTTACAAATTATGTGTCATGATCTGGTTGGCGACCAACGGGTGGCGCTGTCGGCCCCGCCTGCACCTGCACAGGTGCTGGTCGTCCCGATCAGTGGCGGACTGCCACGTTCGGATTGGCGAACAACGGGTAGCGACGTCAGCCCTGCCTGCAGCCTCGCAGGTGCTGGTCGTTTTAATCAGTGACACTTAAAAGGAATGCCGGCACGACCATCCGGTGTCGGTTCATTGTTTGTTGCATGCTTTGTATGCATTGTGTATGCATTGTATGCTGTGCATGTGTTTGTTTAACCTTGGCGGACTTTTACACTTGGTTTTCTTTTGATACTTTTTTTCTGTTCAGATCATTTTGATGTTTTACATTTTGTGCCCGCTGACCTTTATTTTAATACAATTTGTCAAACAACCTCCTGCTCCCTCCTGCCTGCTTTTTGGGATCCGCATCCGCCATCACCACCTCGCAAAACGTGACATTATGGACACAACTTGTCCGCGGTTGGCCTTTAAGTGGTTCCCAGAATGTGTGTGTAAGGTGAAAAGTTTGTCTTCCAGACATTTATTTCCCATAAGAAACCAAACAAATGAGAATAATCCGTTCCCAGGTCCCCATAAGACATAATTTTCTACAAAATAAGCCGTAAAACTTTACAAAATATACCTTATTTTATGTATAATAAATGTGCTATTGTATTGTAATTAAAGAAATAAAATGTACAGTATAATAAAGTCGTTTTATTTACCTTTGTGATGGTCGTTGATTTAGTTGCCTCTTGATGATATCCGAGTGAAGTTGCCATGCTTTCTCGGCGATAATACCTTCACTCACACTGTACCCTGCGAGTTGATTTTCGGTAATCCAAATCAACAGATGTTTTTCAAGCTCTTCTATTGCCTTAGACCGTTGCTTTGACAGCACAGCCACACATAGCAATGGTCGACTCAGCGTACTGGTACTGGGACGCTAAGTCACACGCGTACCTCGTTCGTGTTTTCTGATGATCACCTTCTTCTGCTCGACCGTAATTTTCTTTTGTGTCCTCTTCGGCTTAACACTAGCCTGTGGTGGGGTCTTTTTCGGTCCCATAATAGCAAAAGTACTCCACGTCTGCACTCAAAAAGGGGTGTGGAAAACTAGTCCGCCAGCTACCATGGCTCTGTTCAACCGTGTGGTTTGTTCTTCTTACGCTGAAAGCTAGTCCGCCAGCCACTGTTGTGTGGTTTGTTTGGTCCGCCGAAAACTAGTTCGTCAGCAAAGACTATATTCTCGCGAATTTAATGTTTGTGAGGCGAAAAGTTCGTGAGCTAAAGCTCGTTCGTAAGCTGAGCTATCACTGTATTAGTTATTAGTGTCCTCCATACTTATTTGTCATGTCTTTTTTATGATGATACTAGTGCAGTGTTTTACATACTAGGCCAATAAAAAATATTCAGATTCTGATGATGATGACATTATCATGATAAAGTGTCCTGGCAGCACTGATCCACTAGCCTCATTTCTGAACCGGTCTTAATGTTGAAACTCACTCTTTTGTAATGGCACATTGCCCTCTGAATCTTTGCAGTCTGTTGTTCTCTAATCGGCACCATTTGTCTCGCTTCATCCGGATGATATGCGCACACTCGTATGTTTATTATGCAATAGTTACAGAAAGACTGAGCAACATCTGCACTGTATTAAACGCATATAAATACAATGATAAAGGATTTTTTTTTTTCCACAATAGTGTACGGTGCTTTGGAAAATGACCAAGAATGAATACGAGGAAACCATAAGCGCTATCATAGAACTAACAGTGACAATCAATCAAAGATAGAGTTTAGTACTGTACATTTAAACGTTTATCTCGTTTGGGATCGTGGAATATGAATGACTTAAAGTTTTCCTCATAGTACACGTGGTCTGTTCCTGCTTATGTGTCATGTTAGATCACTGGTGTCAAAGTCAAGGCCCGCGGGCCAAATCCGGCCCGCCACATCATTTTTTTCGGCCCGCGAAAGCAAATCAAACTTGTTAAATTCCATGATGATTGCTAAAATCTGAGCCAAAATTTCATATTTTTGGATGTCAACCACAATAAAAGTCATTATTCTTGACTTCAGATTTGAAAACGAGTTATTCATCAATTTGCTGTGTCCTCTATATCTAATACGTGGAGGGGATTAAACATCCTAATGGCTTCCTCAGATTTATAACGGCCCTCGAGAGGAAACCATAACTACAATGTGGCCCGCGGCAAAAAATGACTTTGACACCCCTGTGTCAGATGTTTATTGAAGTGGTGCCTCTACTTACAAACATGTCTTTATATGAAATTTAGTTATGAAATGCCTCAACAGGAAAATATTGCCTCTTGGTATGAAAGAAATATCAAAATAAGTACAATATAATACATATTTTAGATGTATATAGTCAGTTAAAAATATGGTTAGCCAGCTAGGCGCAGCTCCGATTTTCCTGAATGCAACATACTCATAGCTGCTCTACCATTGGCTATCACCTGACATTTTCCTGGCATCCCATTGGCTAAGATGGACCTCCTTGTCCTCTGTGGATGTGTGTAGCTAGCTAGATATGTGCCTACGGAACATCCTAATCAATTACTCTTCTGGTCATGAGGAGTTTTTACAAAAATGTGAATAATAATAATAATAATATTAATACTTTACATTTTAAGCGCCTTTCAATACTCAAGGACACTTTCCAGTCACAGACAGGTACTATAATACATAAAATACAATCACAAATAGAATGCAATAAATACAATACCTCTTCAGAACTATTTGAATCATATTCATAACTGGATGTGTAACAAGACAGCATATTCTCCGAATCTGAAGCCATTGTTTTCATTCTCCAGCAATGCAAGACGTCTTGGCGTGACGTCACGAACTGGGGCCGGGACTTTCTGAAAATGCTCAATTTTTGGCAGATTTTGGACACTTTAAGTGAAAACGACCTTTAAAGTTCTATCTAGCCACTTAAACGCTTGGTGTTAACACCCTTACTATTCACTTTTCCTGTTCTCTTGCACCTCAACAGCAGTGGCCAGCGTCCACAGAGGCTGTTGTGATTTTGCCGCGGGTGATTGACAGCCATGACCTCAGCTGACCTCCAAAGCGGCTGTTGCTGATGTCAGCATCTTGCAGCAGATTGAAGCGTGCAATTTTGAAACCAGGTCGCTCTTGGGCCCCACGCCGGGGGGGGGGAAGCGGAGGAGTCTTCCAATTGACTTTTTAAAGGGACCGTATGCCTAATGAATGAACGCCACGAAAGGTCTTGAAAAGGTATGCAACTTCTGATTTATTCTCACGACGCTCACCGTCTTCAATTTTTCCACCTTGATTATTGCGGTTGGAGTTTATCGTAATGTAAAACATGACTGCATGTTGTTTATAATCCTTTCATGCACCAATGATGATAACCTATAACCTCATTACCTGATAAGCTGTCCACTGCGATAGTAAACGTTGTTCGTGAAAGGGTTTAAATAATTTGTAACCTGATTTAGTCACATTGCAGTCAATCCTCCCTGTGTGTTACAATGCATCACTTTATTAACTCATTCACTGCCAGACGTACAAAAAATGTGTCCACTCCAATGCCAGGGTTTTTGTCATTGTCACTTGAATTCCAGGACCCCAGAATATTCAGTTTTAGCAATACATAAACCTTCAATACAGCGTTAAAAAACCATAGGCTCTTTTCTTTAACAAGAAAAAAAAGACTTAATTCCTAAACTATACGGGTCTGGAGTTATATGAGCTTGAAAAGAGGCCAGATGTCCAAAATAATACGCAATACATGCATATCGGTTTATTATTATAGTACCTATGCTTGTCTGTGACTGTAAAGTGTCTTTGAGAGCTTTGAAAGGCGCTTAAAATGTATTATTATTATTATTATTATTATTATTATATAGCACTATAAAGTTGGAAAAAAGAAAAAATAATTGCCAGAGGCCATGCCAGCGCTTTATCGGCACCCAAGCATGAAGAAACATTCAGGAATTTCGCTCTACATCATATTTTCAATTCCTGAATAAATTCCTGAATGGCAGTGAAAATGTTACAAATCTTCTTATAAAAAAAAATAAACAATATAAAAAATAAAAATTCCGCCATTAAAAATTTCCTCAGAATGCCAGCCCCACCGCTAAAATCAACTGTATAAAATTGTTGAATAATACCCGTGAAATGAAAGAATTGATCAATGTATAGTGGGACCTTGGCTTACGAACTTAATTGGTTCCCAAACAGAGTGTGTAAGGCGAACCGTGTGTATCCCAAAAATTAATATCCCATAGGAAACCATTGAAATGAGAATGATCCGTTCCCAGGTCCACATAAGGTAAACATAATTTTCTACTTTCTAATTTTCTAAGCCTTAAAACTACTCAAAATAGACCACATTTTATGTATAATAAATGTGCTATAGTGTTATGATTAAAGAAATAAACTGTACTGTACAATAAAGTCATTTTATTTACCTTTGTGATGGTCGTTAATGGCTTGATGGAATGGGTTCTTGACCAATCACGTGGCTTTAACCGAAGACGCCATTTTGTTTTTGGGAGAACGGCCTCACTCTCTCTCTCTGTCTGTAAACCCATCCCCCACTGCTGCGTTCTTGACCAATCACGTGGCTTTAACTGAAGACTGGGGGCGGGGAATAGAGGACAAAAACAGTGGCTACCATTTTCTTGTTAGGAGAACGGGCTCGTTCGCGAACGACACATCACTGATTGCGGCAGGTCCGTGTGTATTCCGAAAAACTGTTCGTAAGCCAAGGTAAATTTTTCATAAAAGTAACGTTAGTAAACCGAAAAGTTTGTAAGCCAAGGGGTTCGTAAACCGAGGTTTCACTGTAATCTTCATTTGGTTCCTTTTTTTCCTTTTTTTCCTTTATTTGAGAAATCCGACTCTATGACATTTTCAAAAGCTCAAAGAGGTTCATTCAGCATTCTGCACAGGATTGGGTCAATGTAAACACAGAATATACACATTGCGACTTTTCAAACACTGGCAGTGGCATATTGCCTGCACCTGACTCAACTTTATTGGCCTTGCGTGCCCTCCTCCGTGGGCTCAGTGTCTTGTCTGTGGAGGTTTTGTGTGAACAGCTGGCTTGAAGACTCCAGGCTCCACAGTGGAGTCATCTAATATCTTCTGGTGGGCCCCGAGGCCTCCAGTGGTGGGGAAACACCATCTATAAAGAAGCTCTTATCTGGACAGGGCCTCTTTAGATTGCTAATAAAACACCACAGAGACTCTTTGACTGTATTTGAAATCTCTTAGATAATAGCTTTGGATCAAAAGAAGGACCCAACACGGAGTTTGCCATCCTTAGCTTTTTCAGTATTTGGTTCAGCCGCGTTTTCTGTTCGCTGAATACATTATAGGTGATGAATCAGTCAATTTACAGAACGTCCCTCTTAAATCTCAGGGAGGGCAAAATAAACGTTTGAGCATGGTTATTTTATTTTTATGTTATCTTATTTTATTTGTATTTTTATATTATTTATTTTGTTGTATTTTATTTTTAGTTTTATGTTATTTTATTTATTTTCATTTTTATTTTATCTTACTTTTATTTGTACGTTACTTTTATTTTTATGTTTATGTTTATGTTTATTTTATCTTTATTTACTTTTTATTTTATTTTTATTTTTATTAATTTGTTTTAATATTATTTTTATATTTATGTTATTTTATTTAATTAGTAATGTATTTTTTTTATTTAATTCGTATTATTATTATTATACTAAAATAAATAATATACTAATTAATATGTTATTTCTATTTTTGTTACAGTATTTCAGTTATTTTATTGTGTTGTATTTTATTTTAATTTTATGTTATTTTATTTATTTTCATTATTATTTGTACTTTTACTTTTATTTTTGTTTCTTTTAGGTTTATTTACTTTTTATTTTATTTTGATTTTTATAATTTTTTTTAATATTATTTTTATATATATGTTTTTATATTTTATTTATAGTAATGTATGTTATTTATATTTTTCTTACAGTATTTTAGTTATTTTAAATGGCAAGCGGTTGCATGCCATTGTTGCTGCCACAATGTGACTCATTACAGGCACACACGCAGAACAGCAATTCAATCTTATTGCAGTGTCGTGAACACTCTTTTTGGCCACCTCCGTGTCCTGACACGTACCCTGACCTGGTAGAAGCCCAAGGCAAAAATCAACACTTTAATAAGATGTTACTCTTGACATCCAGCATGGGCTACCAACTGCTGCTGTAGGCTGTCATAATAATAATAATAATCCGGCACAAGATGACTTATGTCCCTTTGTGGCTACAGAACAAGCAACTCGCTCAGTAAAAGGCTCCCAAACACAAATAATAATACAGTAAAGTCTCGTTATATGGATATTGTCGGGAATCGGAAAAAATATCGATATAACCGGACTATTGATATATCCGATCCTGCGGGCATGTAATTTTCTCCTTGCGTTCATAGAAATACTATCGTAATAAGCAGTACTATCGATATAACCGATATCGATATAACGAGACTTTACTGTAATAATGACAATGATAATGATAATGATTGGATTGGATTTGCCTTTATTTGTCTCGCAGTGAAGAAATTTACATGATAATGATAATGATCATACATTCCATTCATAAGCGCCTTTCAACACTCTCAAGGTCACTTTTCAGTCACAGGCTAAGTTTTTTTTGTGGGTGAGCAGCGGCAGCCACATGCGGCAGCGTTCACTCAACCCAGAAGTAACTCAAATAGATAGAAAGCTAGCCAATAGATAGCTAATAGCAAGCTAGATGGCTAGCTACATAAGTAATAGATAGCTAGCTCGATAGCTAGCCTGATAGCTAATATATAACAAAAAGATAGTAAAGAGAAAGCCAGCTCGGCTTTTGACTATGTACTACCTAAAAATACGTTGGTAACATTGCAGTGGTGGGTGGCCTCTGAAATGTAATGGCGGGGCGCCATTATAACAGCGAAACGACATCAGCGGCTCAGGTTTAGTTTTTAAATTTGAAGTAAAAAATAATGACTGTTATTGTGGTTTAAATGGGACAAAAAAGCCTCGTAGCTTAGCATTCGAGGCTAACAAACGTGATAGTTGACATTTCCCGTATATTCTCGTCATATCAGTGAGGGGGAGGGTGCTGGTGAGGGGTTAGTGGGAGGGAAACAGAAAACAGTCGAAAAAGCCCCGCATTTTCAAAGATATCTACCTCTTAATGAAGTTCCAAACAGACGCAACAACTCACCGGGAGCGTAGGAGGAGGAGGTGGCGACTGACACAAAAGTGCTTTTGAAATAAGTTTGTATTTTGGACTTGCGCTGCCCGTGCGGCAACTCCGGCACAATGTGGAACATAAAAGCAAGACACTTCACAGAGCTTGTTGAGCTTTCAACTTTCGGCAATGTCCCTCCTGAGACCTCATCTCACTGTCAGCGCGCTCACAACAAAGCGAGCCCGCCTCACGGCGGCCCGCTGCAAACATTAAAGATGAGGGATAGTGACGAGAACCTGATGCATTAATGCAAGGGGCTATTTTATTTTTTTTTTTAAATAATGTCACTGTTTGTACTAGTTTGGTTTCTAAGTTGACAGGCGCACATTTCGGCTCGCTGCATGCAGACCCGCTTGAAAGACCGTCTAATGTGGTGAGTATCTGACATGGAGCTTGTGGTACATTCCGGAAAAAAAACTGAACAATGATCGTAACTCGAGGGATGCGGTGGCCGTTTAAAGGACAACCGACGTCTCCGGACTAGTTGTGTCCATGATTTGTAAAATGACTTCAAATGACTTCTACTGGGCGTATTTTAATAAGATTCCACCGCATATATCTATATTTTACGTTTTAAGACTCGTTCTGAATATTCAGGAAGTCTTGTTTTTGAGTTGGTGACGAGTCCGTACGTGACGTCATGAAAGGACCGCCCCCTGACCCCGAAAAAAGACACATTGTAGCAGTTCTTCATCAACGTCAATGGATTTTGCTGTACTGTTTTTTTTTAAATCGTGTGTTACATCCAAAAGCCGCCAGCAGAGGGAGTCAAGATCCATGGAAATAATTTATCAGCCTGTGGAAACGGGCTGATTCATTCCTCACAGATCGGTGGCCATTTTGTTGCCTCTTTTTGGGTGAGACATCCCCCCTGCCCGTTTGCCTCAAAATGACACAGAATAAATTCTTTAATCGATTGCAAACATGTATGCTTTCCTCTTCAGAACTATTTGAATCATATTCATAACTGGATGTGTAACAAGAAAGCATATTATCCGAATCTGAAGCCATTGTTTTGATTCTCCAGCAATGCAAGACGTCTTGGTGTGATGTCACGAACTGGGGGCGGGACTTTCTGAAAGTGCCCAATTCGCAGCTCAATTTTTTGGGCAGATTTTGGACACTTTAAGTCATTTTTATTGGTGTTTTGCATTTGAATAAAAATATCATACTGCGTGTTTTGGGTATTTTAGATGCTATTAAACGTTTTTCTGATGTCAGTTAAAAAACAAAAAAGTGACGTTGGTTGCCCTTTAATATGGCAGTGCATGTTTCGATTTGCGACCAACGGGTGCCGCTGTTGCGCCCCGCCTCCAGTTGCACACGTCGTTTTAAAGGACAACTGACACCATTTTTTTGTTTCCTAACTGATATTAGAAAAACGTTTCATAGCATCTAAAATACCCAAAACACGCAGGCTGGTATTTTTAGTCAAATGCAAAACACCAATACAAATGAGTTAAAGTCTCCTAAAACTACTTCAAAATGACACCGGAAATGGCCAGTTTCAGAAGGTCCCGCCCCCTTGCGTGACGTCACGCCAGGACGTCTTGCCTTGCTCTAGAATCAAAACAATGGCTTCAGATTCGGAGCAGATGCTTTGTTGTTACTCATCCAGTTATGAATATGATTCAAATAGTTCTGAAGAGGAAAGCATACATGTTTGCAATCGATTAAAGAAGTCCTTCCGTGTCAATTCGAGCCATCAGGACTCCAATGTAACGTCCCAGAAAATGCACATGATGGCGCCCGAGCTCCGTTGGAAATGGGCTGATTTGTCTGCTGGGAATTTGTGTCAACTACTATCAAATAGTAGTCTTGGTGCAACACGCAACAATTCACCATCGTTATTTATGCGTTTTCCTTCTCATTTTTATTGGTGTTTTGCATTTGACTAAAAATATCAGTCTGCGTGTTTTGGGTATTTTAGATGCTATAAAACGTTTCTCTGATGTCAGCTAGGAAACAAAAAAATGTTGTCAGTTGTCCTTTAAGACCTCATAAACATTCAATGCGGCGTAAGAAACCATTACTTCTTCTTTCAGAGTTAATTCCTAAGTTATATGGTTCTGGAGTTAAAGGAGCTTGAAATGGAGGCGGCTGTGCAAAAGGCCAATGCTGCCCCCTCGTAGAAGGGAAAAACATTGCCAGAGGTCGGCACTCCTCGCAAGAAAAACCAAAACTCGAACAAATTCGGGAATGGCGCTCTACATCATATTTTCAATTCTCTGATAAATTCGGGAATGGCAGTGAAGGAGTTAATCACAATGAATGACAGTGAGACATTTGATGACACTTTTGTGGCATTACCTGTAAACTAATGTCACTCCCTCCAGCAAGCATGATCTATGTTTGGAAGTGCCCTCGCTCATCGTTGAAATTGTCTGTTGATAAATCAGTCAAATCACTGCATATTTTCAAGATCTTTCAACAAAGCAAATGAGATCAAGATGACTGTTAGCGCAGCTAACCGGACTGGATTTGATGTTGATTCGTTCCAATTTGTCTTTTCTTTTCATGTTGTCCTTGGCTTGGGTGCATACAGGTCTTCAAAGGGAGTGTTTGACCCGTGTTCTGCCTCCCTCCATCCGACATAGCCGCCCACACACACACACACACACACACACACACACACACACACACACACACACACACACACACACACACAAACACTTTGGTGTTTGCAGACAGACTCATCAAAGGCATCATTTAACCACCATGACTGGAGCCCAGATTCTTTACACTGGCAGCACGAACGGTCACTTGTCTGTTCTGGTACTTTTATACTCACGGTGCCGAGTGACATATACAACGGGGAACAAAAATGGAGTGTATAAGTACAATCATCCTGTCCGCTAACTACGTGCAGTCTTTTAAATTCTTATGCAATGAAGTTTCTCGAACACACTCTGTTGGTTAGCAATTAAAAAACATATCTGAGATAGTCACAGCTTCCTAAAATAATCCCAATATAGAATTGACACAAATATAATCAACACAAGACTTAACTTAACTTGGCGTAGTATGAAAATGAAGATGGGGATCAATACAGCTGCCACCCTACTTACGAACATTCAAGTTACGAACGACAGTACAGTGAGACCTCAACTTACAAACACCTTATCTTACAAACGTCAAATTTATGAAAATGAAACCTTATAATAAGCCCTATTTTCATAATACACACCAACCACGGCTGGCGGAGTGATCTTCGGCGGAAGCACACGACCGAACGGCACCAGAGGTTAAGTTACCAACAGTCCTTTATGGAAGGTGACTCTCCTTCCATAAGCCATCACCGACCATCAAAAAGGCAAATAAAACTTGATTTTACAGCACAGTTTATTTCTTTAATTAGAGTCCTCATGTAATGCACCTCTCTTTCCAAACAACAATTCCCTTTGACCTTCGACCTCCAACGCCATTCCATCAAGCCATAAATGACCATCATGTAAAATAAAGTAAATAAAGTGACTTTATGATACAATGCAGTGTAATTCTTTCATTACAATACAATAGCACATTTATTATACATAGAATAAGGAGGGTTTTGTGTAGTTTTTTAGGCTTATTTAGTTGAAAAGTATATTTTATGGAAACCCAGGAACAGATTATTCCCATTTTAATGGTTTCCTATGGGAACATTTTTTTTTGAGATACACACTTTTCGCCTTACACACTCTGTCTGGGAACCAATTAAGTTCGTAAGTTGAGGTCTCACTGTACTTACGAATTTTTTACATGTACATATCTTTATGGAGCATATATTTTAGTCAATGTTTATTTTTCAGTACAAACCAATACGGGTTATTTATACAAGCCTTAAACAATCATACTACATAAACCGTAAACATACTTATATAAGCCTTAAACATAGATTCCATACAAAATTTAGTACTGAAGCAACCTGTGAACGAATTCACCTTACGTTCGGAACGTATCTCGTTCGTAAGTGGGGGAGCGTCTGTATACATGGTGTTAGTTTACTGGTGTTATTTGTCAAGGACAAAGAAAGAGACAAATTAGAAGAATCCGAAAATATTAAATACCAAAATCAGCATCTGCGTTTATAAGCACCACCGATCACGTCAAATGCCTGCCTCTATGTGTTACGACACTTAATTTTGGAAGACTTGTCGCGGCTTGGAATTGAGGCGGATTTACGTGGGACAGGGGATGTGAGACAATCTCTTTTTCGTCAATGGATGCTACAGCTTCATGTTTGCTTTAAAAACTTAGCTTGTTGCAGACGAGCACATTCCACCATAACATCCTTGATCCACTGGTGAAAAGGACGCTTTGATGCTCTCCTCTTTTATCTAGAACGGCTTCATGCAACAAAGAGGGTGCAAAAAATGTGTAAGATTGAAGACTGTCTTTTGTGTTGTGTCACATTATTTGCTTTTTTTATAAACACCACCAATCACATGAAATGCCTACCTCTATGCGTTACTACGCTTAAATTTGGAAGACTTGTCGTGGCTTGGAATTGAAGCGGATTTCCGTGGGACAGGAGATGTGAGACAATCTCTTTTTCGTCAATGGATGCTACAGCTTCATTTTTGCTTTAAAAACTTAGCTTGTAGCAGTCAGGCATATTTCACCATGACGTCCTTGATCCACTGGTGAAAAGGAGGCTTTGATCCTCCACTTTCATCTAGATCTGCTTCATACAACAAAGAGGGTGCAGAAAATGCGCAAGATGAAGGCTGTCTGTGTCTTTTGTGTTGTGTCACATTATTTGTTTTTTTTTGTTTGTTTATTTTTGACTTCAACATGGCGCCGCAATAGTGGCTGCCTTTACAGCAGCACCTGTAGTTTGTTTTTGTACTTCTTCCTTTTTTCTTACTTTCATCACTTTGCTGCTGTGAAATGTAAATTTCTCAGTTGTGAGACAAATAAAGGCTCATCTAATTTTGAGCAAGTAGTTAGGTTCATCCCAGCGGCGCACAACACCTGCAGCTGTGTCATTTCCTTCACACTCATCGTGTTCCTGTCTCTTTTGCGCATGTAGCCTTCCTCTCACCTCTTGCACGCCTCCCATCTGTGCCTCATCTGGTCCGCATTAACAGGGCAGCTGACATGGTTAAGTCGGAAAAAAAAAGAAAAAAAGGATGCCAGTGGAAAATTCGACTCGCAATTTCAAGCTGCAAAACGAAGGCCTACAACAACAGTGGCACCTGGCTCGAGTTGAGCGGGAGTGGGGGGTGCGGCGTGGAGGACTTTGTCCCAGAGGGTATCGAGAGATATGAGACTTTCTTAGAAACCAAATGCAGTGAGAGCTACAGTGGGAGGGATGGGAGTGTTGGGGGCTGGGGGGAGGGGGGCAACCTGTCACTTAGCTTGACGCATTAATCTGTTGACAAGCTCAGCTGCTCTCACAGCTCCAACCTATCCTACGCTGGAAGCAAATTGGCCGTCCTTTCCAGTCCAAAAGTGCTTGACTCAGATCTGCAGTCTTAGCTGTTACCTGAGGCAAGTCAGACCAAGAACTTCCAGCCTGCCTTTTTTAAATTATAGCCTCTGACTGTCGCTGGTGCCTGGAGCCATGTGCGTGTTTGTAAGTGTGTGTGTGTGTGCATATGCACATCAGTGTGTGGAAATGCACCAGGGAACTCATTGCTTTCGTCAGAATCACATTCGCTCACCAGCACCCTATGCAGAAATGTACAGTGTTGATTCTGATAGGAAAAGGTATTATGTAGGCGCAATATGTGTAAAATATATTGAAATCTTTAGTTTTAGTGTGCAACAGGTCGGAATCTTCTTTTCCTTTCGGCTTTTCCCTTCAAGGGCTTGCCACAGCCAATCAGTGTCCTCCATCTTTAGAGGTTTGATCCGCATGTTTGTTTTGGACAAGCTTTTACGTCGGATGCCCTTCCTGACACAACTCTCTGTATTTATCCGGGCTTGAGACCGGCACCAGAAGACGTACGTCCCTTTATGGCTACAGAACAAGCAACTCGCTCAGTATAAGGCTCCCAAACACAAAAAGGTCATTGGCACAGCAACATTTAAAAAAGCAAAAACTATACAGGTCGGAATAGTGATGCAAAATACGTGAAATACAGCATCTATTATTTGGGCGTAACACATCACCCCGTAATGTAATGAATAAATGTAAATAAAGTGACTTTATTATACTGTGCAGTGTATTTCTTTCATTACAATACAATAGCACATTTATTATACACAGAATAAGGTAAATTGTGTGTAGTTTTAAGGCTTATTTAGTTGAAAATTATATATTATGGAAACCTGGGAACGGATTATTCTCATTTCAATGGTTTCCTATGGGAAAATGTTTTTGGGGATACACACTTTTCGCCTTACAAACTCTGTCTGGGAACCAATTAAATTCGTAAGCCAAGGTCTCACATTATATTTATAATTTATATATTTCAGACAAAGACTATAGCAGTACGTACACACAATTACTTGAAGGGCAACCGATACCTACCGACAAGTTGCGTCCATAATTTGTAAAATCACTTCAAATGACTTCTACTGAGCGTATTTTACAAAGATTCCACCGCATACAGCTATATTTTACATTTTAAGACTCACGCTGAATATTCATGAAGTCTTATTTTCGAGTTGATGCCCTAATTGACGTTGTTGCGACACACGCGTGTATGATTTTGAAGTGCGCTTTTCAACACTTTCATGTCTTTCAATTCCTTGATCTCCTTGATGTGCGTATCACCCTGACGCATAGCACACGCTTGCAAATTGTATAAAAGGAGCTGTCGCGGGACAGAGAGATCGGGCGAACCACGGGGCAGAATCATCTCGGACTCACAGACCCGCTCAGGCGCCCGGCTCGCGCCGGGCGTCGGACGGACATCACGGCTCGACTTGCTCGACTCCACGCCACGATCAAGCTCTGCGCGTCACCTGCCTGGGAGATCTGACAACGAACCTACTTACAAATAAAGAGAACCATCAAACTCTTTAACGTCACGTTTGGGACGCCCCTGACTGAGAAAGCGACACACAATGCATTTTGAGTACTTTTTTTTGGTCTGAAAACACTGTGTTGATCCTTTTCCACTTTTCCAAACATCCATCTAAATCCGCAAAGCCACAAAAGCGAACTGTTTCCTTTTTACAGCTTTTGCCAGGCACTCTGAATCCATAAAAGGTTGAATTGACAGTATTGCATCGTTTTAAGAGATGAGCGTGGAGCTTATTGGGTGTTATTTATTATTGATAATAATAAAAATGACAATTTGGTTTCCACATTTGGGTGCAGGGAGACACTTGGAGACATTCATTGTACTAATCAAGTTGGTACAAGTACAATCAAAGTTGTTTTTTTTTCATGAACGTATTATATGGCGATTTATCAAAATGCAATCAGTCCTTAAAGATCAAATGTCCTTTAAAATCAACAATGGTTTAACATAAACTAATACTCCATCACGGCTGGAGAAGGTTGACTGGTAGCCAATAAAATCCATCTAAAATCTTGACATGGATGTTTGGCAGCGAAAACTTCCCACATAAATTCAAAGTCATATATTTTTCTTTGTTTTTTTTCCCTGTATCTGTGGAACATCTTTGTGCATACGCCACAGAAGCCATGACCACTCCCTGCTTTACAGCAGGATTGCTTGTGCAAAAATAAAGTGTGGTTTTCAAGAATAGGAGTCAGGAAAAAAGACCAATTGAACCAAAACTCGCCTGAAAGGCAGAACAGCCTCTTTAATTTAAGTTTTTCCCCAAAATATTTTGGGATTTGTATTTAATATTCTCAGAACATATTATTTTTTGTGTTCAATTTGCAGTTCCTTTTATTTGATCAACTCATTCGAAATGTATTACATTTTCTATGTAACGTTGCTGTCAACAGCAGCACTCTCAAATCGGAACATACAATGTTCCCTTTGATATGTGCAAGCGGTGTCAGCAAATACATTATTCAAAAATCATCCAAGGGAGGGCTTCCATAAATCAGCATGAAGAGAGAGTCACTGTTTTGCTATGAAACATGTGGACCCTTAAAGGACAACCGACACAATTTTTTGTTTCCTAACTGACATCAGAAAAACGTTTTATAGCATCTAAAATGCCCAAAACACGCAGGCTGATATTTTAGTCAAATGCAAACGATTCATCATCGCGTTATTTATGTTTTGTCTTCTAATTTCGCCATCAACACGGATTAACACGAGGTTTTCAGACCAAACAAAGTACCCAAAATGCATTGTGTGTCGCTTTCTCAGTCAGGGGCATCATCAACTCGAAAACAAGACTTCCTGAATATTCAGTGTGAAACTTTGTAAAATACGCTCAGTAGAAGTCATTTGAAGTGATTTTACAAATTATGGACACAACTTGTCCGGAAGCGTCGGTTGTCCTTTAACTTTTTAAATGGTAAACTAAAACCCCAATTGGAACAAGTGAATAGTGAGAGTCTGAGTGAGCAAAATTTAGATTTAAAGAAGAAATCCCCTTTAGTTGGACAATAATCCTTTTTTTATTTTTAACCACTTTGCAGGCAGCCATTCGTCTGTCCGTCCATCCATTTTCTTCCGCTAATCCCGTTCAGGATCACTGCTGAGCTGGAGGCCGGTACACCCTGGACTGGTGGCCTGTCAATCACAATCCACACTTCATCAGGCATGGAACCATATTTGGTAACTTCAAAAACGCCCCACTTGTCACTGTCAAACAATGGAAAGCGTTGATTTCACTAGACCAATTAGCAAAAGGGAATAAAAGATAACAACGCCTGTAACTGGCCGCAATATTAAATAGTTGCTTGCCATGGCAACAAAAATATAATTTATTTGGTCATGTTCTTTTCTAAAGTTTAATGTTTCTATGTGAACCTTCGATGTATGTTTTTCTTAAAATCCTCCTCAAAATTAATTCATTAATTTATAATTTAATTAGAATATTTTGTCATTATCACTTCCGGTTCCGTGTCACGTGTTTCGACGTGCGATAGAAATCGCGAGAGAAAGGGAAAGATAAAGTCAACGTCATTAGTTTGCCTCTGGTTTACAAGGTGCATACGGTACGTCATTGATTTGCTTCATTAATGTATGTCTTGTCGAACATATTGTTGTCATGTTGATTGTTGTCTTAAATGTATAAGTAATGTAAGTTTCACGGCGTTCCATAATAAACATCAGTACGAGACGTCATCCTTGACCGGTGTACAAACAACGCATTTCACTAATGAAAATAGAATGATAGATTCAGTGCTGTATCTGATTTAAGAATGTATGGAAAATTAAACATCTTCTGAAATGTCATCAAAAATAATTATTATTTTGCATATGAAGACGTTTTTGTGCTAACCTGTAAAAACATCAACAACTTCATCAAATGACGACAATAAATATTTTTTTTTTGTGTGTGTGTGCAAAATATCAGACACGACGAAACGGTTGGGAGAAGGAAATCAGACAAAAAGAGATGTCAAACACAAAAGGTTTGAGCGTGCCGTCACTTCTTGAGGTCTCGAGTGTTTGATGTAATGAGCTGTGCCCACATGTCCAGCCTCTCACTGCCAGGAAATTACGCCTTCGTCCCCCCAGAGCCCCTCTTACTGCTGGGCGAATCACTCATCGTTTGATGTTCTAAAGCAGGCTTTCCAATGTAGGTTGGCCTTTCATTCACTATTTTCTCTTTTTGCCTATGATTCAGCCAACTGGCAACAGTTTGGTGAATTTCCCTTGTGGATCTATACAGCAGATAGCTAGCTATGATAAGAAAAAAAAAATCCGTATTTGTCTCACAATGGAGACATTCCCAACTTAAAGCATCAAACATATGAATGTGAGAAGTCGAAGAACAAAGAGTGTATAAAATAAAAATATATCTACATTAAAATTGGTGAATCCAGGTTAGTTAGATATCTATCTAGGCAGTTGGCTAGCAACCTAGCTAAATAGCTAAAAGAGAGCAATGTTGAGTTGTTGTAAAGTGCTTTATAAATACAATTGAGTGGAGTTTAATCTAATCGTACATCAGTCAGCTTCACATTCACTCATGATTCAGATTTTGAACAAGCATGTCTCTGAGTATACAAAGTAATGTGACCTTTCAGCCATTAAACGCAAACATTTGGCGGTTTTCAAACTATTGACACACGTGTGGGTGAGAATAAGCTCGTGTGGGAAGAGTCTGCGCTGCTGTTCTGAAATGTAGGACTGTACTTGAAAATTAAGTGGGAAGTGAGTCATTGTTGTATCAATGTAGGTTCCTGTTGCACTCAGGTCAACATAAGAGGTTTTTTTTGTCCAGAAATAGCTCAACGGTCCCATAAATTCCTATTTCAGAGAACACGTGTCCATCAGCTTTCTTTTGTTGTTTTTTTATTTTTATTTTATTCAGGTATACTCCCTCAACATTTGTGAGCTGAAATTCCCAACCTACATTGTTCAGGAAAAAATGCCAACATGTTTTCATACTTTTTCTTTTGAAGGCTACCGACAAAGAAGAATGTGATGATGGCAACAAAATTGAAAAACAAATTGCAGTGTGACATCGACTCCTGTACGACTGAGAGCTTACACAGACAAATTGCAGTGTGGTATGTATTGTGTCTCTTTGAATACAAACAAGCAGCACGCTACGTTTGAATCATCAAAACTAATTTACCTCCAATTCCAATTACAGTGATACCTTGGCTTTCGAACGCTTTAGCTAACGAACTTTTCACCTTACGAACTAGTTTTTGGGAAACACACGGAGCGCCACAATGGCTGGCGGACTAGTTTTTGGTGGAAGAACACATAACCACATGGCCAAACAGCGCCACGGAGGCTGCCGGACTACTTTTCCACAAACCCTTTCTCTGAGTGCATATGTGGCATACATGGTTTGCTATCGAGTGGATACTTTTGCTCTTTTGGGACCGAAAAAGACCCCACCACAGGCTAGTGTTCAGCCGAAGAGGACACAAAAGAAAATTACGGTTGAGCAGAAGAAGGAGATCATCGAAAAACACGAACGAGTTGTGCATTTGTGTGACTTAGCGTCCCAGTTCCAGTATGCTAAGTTGACCATTGCTATGTGTGGCTAAGGGTCTTTCTGTGTTGTCTCAGCAACGGTCTCAGGGAATACAAGACGTTGAAAAACTTCTGTTGATTTGCATTAACGAAAAGCATCTCGCAGGGGACCGTGTTAGTGAGAATATTATCACAGAGAAAGCATGGCAACTTCACTCTGATATCATCAAGAGGCAACTATGGGCTTATTTAGCAGAAAATTATTTTTTTCTGGGGACCTGGAAACAGATTATTCTCATTTTTAATGGTTTCCTATGGGAAATTAATGTTTGGAAGACACACTTTTCGCCTTACACAACCTTTCTGGGAACCAATTAAGTTCGTAAACTGAGGTATCACTGTATGTTGAAAACTTGAGGCTGCACCATATTTGTGAAGCAACATAGCCGGAAGCTACAGAACACATGATAAACCCAAAATATTGTCTTTGCTAAACTATATAAAGATGTATAATAAAGAGATTGCGGTAACTTTTTACTGAGAAAATGAAACTGTTCTCCTTTTAAGTAAAGTTACAACCTTTTTAATGGAATAACATCCCAAACATTTCATTTTTGAATGATTGCAAATACAGTCAGATTTGCAATCACGGAACATGCATCACCAGAATGACCCTTTGAACATGTCAATATCATTCATTGCACGTGAGTAATTCTTCACATTTCAGCTTCATTTAAAATAAGTGTTTTCCTCACTGTAGCGACTGATCATTATCCTGCAGCAGTTGTGGTATGTTATTACACCGATGAAGCATGATTTGCCCCTCATGGTATAAATCACTCAATTAGGTTTGTCTTTCCCAAAAAGTGAATACATTTTGGAATACGTTTGATGAAGCCAGATGCAGATCAAGTTACAGAGCTAAAAATCAATTTTTTTACGGCACTTTGGCAAAGAGGGAGTGGAAGAAGTGTATTTTTTTATGATGACTACAACCTCCATCTTGATGAGATGGATAAGCAGAGCTTTTGAACTTGATTGCCTGTCAAAGTGGTGTTGAAGTATGGAATTTTGCAAGGTTTTGGATTGTATTGGTTTCTCAACATGCCATCTGATGACTTTAACCAAGCTTGCAATACTATTAAGTCACCGTGTTGAACCTTGAGGTACTCCATAAGTCAACATATGGAACACTCCCATTACCTCTTGGACAAAGTGTTGCTTTCCAACAACACTAAGCCGGAATCTCTGCTTGGAGTCGAGTTCATCTGATATGACAGCATAATAAAGTCAAGGAGCAACATATGTTGAAATTTTGATCGCGGAATAAGTTTGGCATCACAGTCTATTTTGGACACCATCCACTTTCACATTTTCAACTTGTACAAGAAAAAAAATATTTTGGCTTCTCTGAATTCATAATCCACGCATGCACAAACAGATGTTTTGTGTTGCCCTCCATTTGCACTGAGTCGTATTAATCAGCTCTTGGTTCATATTGGTGATTTATGTAACCTTCCTGCATGGGATTGAAGGAGAAGAGAACACAAATAGATTGCAGACGCCAGCAGGAGTGTGAGTAATGTCCAACAGGCGGTGGTTTGCCAAAATGTGTCACCACCACACCTTCACTTTATATCAATACCTTATCCATAATCGACATCCGGGTGAAATGACATGTCACGAGTCTCTCCACTTAATTCTGACTTGCGGCCATTCTTTTTCCGTGGCTCATCCGATTCAGGGTCAGAAGTGAGATGGAGACTATCTCATCTGAATTACTGGTCGCCAGTCAATCACAGGACACGATTTGGATTGGATGAGCCTTTATTAGTCCCACAGTGGAGAAATTTACATTTTGCAGCAGAGTAAAGGAAAGGAAGAAGCGGCTCCCCTCTCCCGGCAAATTGGCATTTTTATGTTTATTATGTTTGTTAAAGTCATTATAAGTGCCTTGCACGCTGGGTCAGAGAGGACAGTAATTTCATGTGCGCTGTATGCCATGCATATTAGCATATTTGACAATAAAGCTGACTTTGACTTTGAAAGTGTTTAAGATTGAATAAATGTCTGTTGTGTTAAATTATTTATTAGTTTTATTCGGTTAATATCTAACTTGTTTGTGCTGCACATGAAGGGGGGCGTACTTATCCTAAGACTGGTGTGTTATGGCTTGATCTACATTATTTACTGCCATCTAATACTAAGCTGAGGCATCCTTAAAAAGTCATATCTGTAAATATTTTGCTCAAAAATAGTTGGACCATAAAAGCAAATACAGCAGCAAGTGAACCCTGTGACATTGTATTTTTACGCCACTGCATTATCTCAAATCACTGCATGTCACTAACTGCGTCATCATGACCAAAACGCACTGCTTGAAACAATAACATCCAAAACACAGATGCTATCATCATCTTACATTGATGCAGTGCCTGAGGATTGGACAGTGCAGTATTTCACTTTGTAGCCTCCACTTGCCTTCAGCCATCTGTTTTCTCCCCGTCATCATTCCGCTCTCAAATAAAATGTTTCTCATTTTCACCGCAAAAAGAAAACTGGATGTAGTATGTTATCACAGTTGGGAGTAAGTCACATATGGGCAAATCACATGACCCAAGTCTCGAGTCTTTTAAGAGAAACTAAACACGAGGGTGTCTGTTTTCGCCAATTTTCTGGCTTTTGGTATTTAGCATTTGCTCCATTGTGGGAGTGAACACGTTGAACTTGCTTTCTTGAAGTAGCATCTCTGATTCGCTTTAAATCCAGTGCGAGATAGGTGCACAGTCTCCTTGGCGAAAGCAAAACTGACTCTTTGGCGTCCTTGCAAAGTACAGTTGTGAGTAACTGCTAGAAGATCTCCACTTGTGGATAGATGTAAAGTAAAACACATTGACATGAACAAATCGGAATGCAAGGCACTCTCCAAACTTTTACAGTTGTGGTCTGTGATTTTTGCCCTAGCCAAGTTTCCATCAACCGCCAAGTAGACCGTGTGCCTATGTTTAAATTGAAAAAGAATGAGAAGAGCCACTTCCGTTATCCGGCAAACAAGTCACCCACAGTTTCAAAGCGTGTACGTCTAGAAAAATATCAAATTAAAACTGTCTGTCGGTGGTGTCTGTCTTGATTGGTACTCGTAAGTGGGAACACATAACTCCTACTCTGGCATCCCTGTTGTCTGTCTTGACTGGTACTCATAAGAGGGAGCACATAACTCCTACTCGAGCATCCCTGGTGTCTGTCTTGACTGGTACTCGTAAATTCTTTTCAAGATCTTATGATTTGTCTTCAAATCTTTAAATGGCCTCACACCTCCACCCATTCACACCTTCCTGGTGCCTCAAGTCTGTTGACCAGAGATTATTAGATGTGCCAAAAACCAATCAGAGGCTCAGAGGGGATCGAGACTATTCCGTTGCTGGTTCCACTGTCTGGAATGACCTTCCACTGAACATTCGGCAAGCCCCCTCACTGCGCATCTTTAAAACCCGTCTCAAAACTCACTTGTACTCTTTGGCATTTGACTCAACATGATTCCGACTTGATCTTGGTTTCACTCCCTGGTGCTTTCTACTATCTGTGACTGCTTTATTTCCTGTATCTGATAGCTGTCCATGTTAAGAGCTCTGTTAAAGCTCCAACTGTTGTTAAAGCACTGTATAAATATATTGGCTGTATTATAATAATAATATTAATAATAATAATAATACATTTCATTTATAAGCGCCTTTCAAAACCCTCATGGTCACTTTACAGTCACAGGATGAGTTTTTTCTGTGGGTGAGCAGCAGCAGGACACATGCGCCAGCGTTCACTCAACACGGAATAACTCAAATAGATAGATATTGTACTACATAGTACAGACATGTCCAGCTCCAGGCCTAGAGGGCCACTGTCCTGCCTGTTTTCCATCTGACCTGGCTGCAACACACCTGATTCAGATGATCAACTCATCAGCCAGCTCTGAAGCAGCATCAAAAAAGTCCTGATGATTTGAATCAGGTGCGTTGCTTCTGGGAGAGCCGGAAAACAGGCAGGACAGCGCCCCTTGAGGACCAACTGTGGACATTCCTGACATAGTGTCTGCTGGTCATGTTGACCACTGTCTTCCATCACCTTTTCTTTGTCAAAAAACGTTTGGTTACTGAGCACACTAATTGTTGTTGCTTTGTAGCTGGAAATTCTGTCCCATTCTTGGTTGACGTACAGCTTCAGTTGCTCAACAGTCCATTGTCATATTTTACGCTAAATCCCGCTAAATGACAAACAATCCAACACGCCATCAGTAATCAAAACCTCTCCTGCACTGACCACTTGATCTCATGTGGTCTAAATCTAACCAGGATCTGGTTTATACTGACACCTCAAAGAGCCTTGCCTCTTTCTTCAACCTCATTTATGGCTGACTATATCATAATAGTCGTAAACTATTTCATTCCCCCCGGAGAAAGGAGTAAAAGCCTGCCGGTCTGGGAACGGCGACGCAAGCAAACAATGTTTGAATACGAAAGACTGATGATGTGATTATGAGTATCTGACAGCGTACATAACCTCAGCCAAATAATACAGCTTCTCTCTGTATGTAAGACAAACCTCTAATTAAGTCGGATGGGATTGTGCAGTCGTGGGATTTGTTTTGGACTTTTCCTCAACCTGAAACATATGGAGCGCTATAATTTCTTGGCAGGCTTATGTGGCAAAGGCCTGACCTCTTCCTGTGGTTCTTTTGTTCTAAGAGGGGCCAGGAGGTATCGAGGGATTATTCTTATCATTGACACAGGATGCCAGCAGGAGTTCACGTTGCAAGAGGGGAAGTGACAGTGTGGCACTTGCTTGTTTTCATAGAGAATGAGGCGCTATTGTGACATGCGGCTGTGCGGACCGGTGAAAACAGGAACACAAATGATGTCCCTGAGGATTAGCAAGAGGTTTCTTCGCCGTGGCTGCATAACGTCAGGTCCTTCTTTTTTTTAGGCTGTCTCGCTCTGTCTGCAATCTGTGACAGTGCCGTCGAACGAGGGGAGACTTTTTGTCCTGTATTGGTTTCTGCTTGGGATGTGGTTCACAGGTCGGAGAGGTGATAATATCAGCATGTCACAGGTGCATTTCCCCTTTTGAGTAAATCTGGTTTTTAACACTAGCGTCACGCAGCTTGAGTGCGTTGAAGGTCTCCGGGTAACAAACGCATGACAGCTGCGAGCGAGAAGAGGGCATTGATCACGACTGAATCGCTCTTGTTCCAGTATCAGTGCAAATTGTGAATACTCCAGAGACCATAGCAACATAGTCTAATGATATTCAGCCTGTCCAAAGCAGAGAGTAATTCTCAGCATTGCTTAAATTTGTGCAGTCTGCCATTGAGGCATCAAATCCACCAATCCCCTTGAGGCACTTAATAATGTGCAGCTTCCCTGACTGCCGCCCTAACCCTGAACCAATGTTACTATGTGTGTGAAAATCTTGGGATCTCTTGATTCATCAACAAAGTTTTTTTCCTTCTTAACAGCAAGTATTTAAATTTTTGGGGGGTGATCTGGCCTTTCTTCCTTTTTCCGCAATAAATGTTCAAGGTGAGCATATGAAGAGAAAAGCAGTACTGCCTTGAAATCATCTGAAATTACCATATTTTCCGGACGATAAGGTGCACCGAATTATAAGGCACACGTCAATGTCTTACGGTATTTTCCTGTATAAGGCACACCCAAAAGCCTTGATTTTCATCCAAAGATAACCCTGCGCTTTATACGCAAATGTGCCTTATATGTTAGATGTTAAGTGATATTGAACCTCAACAGGTCTGGGAGTAAATCACACCACACTCTTTTCAGTCTGGATTGATTCAGACGTAGCACTACTGAAGGCTTAGCGATGAAACCTACAGCCTGCCACTGTGTAGGACCTATTTTGACTTTTTGTTCACAGAATCAAAATCAGACCCAGTGTATAAGGCACACCCAAAAGCCTTCATTTTCTTCAAAAGATGTGCCGTATACGCCGGTGCGCCTTATATGTGAAGTAATATTGAGCCATAACAGGTCTCACACCTACTGTCAGAAGCCAAATACTCCATTTCCCCCTTTAGAAGTAATGCATAACCCCAGCCTTTACTGTAGCGCCTTATAATGTGGCTTTTATGTATTTATATATGATATTTGGGAAACTTTTTTTCATTCATTGAAGGTGCCCCTTGTAGTCCAGTGCGCCTTACGTATGGAAAAAGTTTGAAAATACACCATTCATTGGGGGTGTGCCTTATGCTCAGGTGCATGTTATAGACCGGAAAATACGGTATATCAAAACTTTTTTCCACATACAGGGCGCACCGAATTATAATGTGCACCTTTAACGAATGACAAATATTAAAACATATCCTATATATAAGGTGCATCGGATTATAAAGTGCAAGGTCAGCTTTTGAAAACAATGAAGGCTTTTTGATGCACCTCATAGTGCGGAAAATACGGTACTTGCTTGACCAACATTTACGTTTAGTCGTCAGTCCAGGGCTGTTTGATAGTTTTTGATTCGTCTTGTTTTGTTTTATATATATATATATTTTTTAATTTTATTTTTTGATTGGTTGATTTTTAGCCCAAAAAGTATCACACTTCTATACATAAATGATTCTTTTACAGAATATTCTTTTTTTTTATTGATTCACCCCAGCCCCCATTCAAAATACTGAACGTAGTGTGACGTTAATGCAAGGATAACATTTGTGCACTTTTTTAAGTACCTGAAGGCAACTTGTATGCAGCACCTGCCCACCACTGAACACAACACGGCAAGAAAATCTTCTTTGTCTTCTTTATTTATCCTGGCAGAGAACACAAGAGCTTTACATGTTTGAGATCCAAAGGTTAAAGTCGTAAACGTCCAGCAGCTCGAAAGTTGCCTGTGAATAAAAGTGTTACATCACACACACACATTGACACACACAAAATCCATTAGCTCATAAATCATAGTTGATTATGTTTGTCTTATGACTTGTCTCCACAAAATGGGACCAGAGGTCAAAGCTGGTCAAACGTCTCCACCCCTGTCACCTTTTGAACTTTGAACCAGCTGCCCCCCCACCACCTCCACCACCCACTCAATGCTCAGTCACAGAGGTCAGGAGTTTGACCTCACCCACTCTGGCTCGGCAGTCTAATGGCCTGCCACTGTCACTGCCTGCCACAATGATAGCTCCATGAAGCCTTATTACAAGCCCAGCGAGCAGCCTGCAGTTAACTGCAAATGCCTCTGCATTGGCGTGACACTGATTTGTCTTATGTTGGAAACACAGGCAACGTACTGATAAGACACAGAGGGAGTGTCTGTGCGTTTGTGATCAGTGCAAGCATGTAAGCCACGGAATATCAAAACAAGGCCAAGGCCTTCTGCCTCTTACCCTTCTGTCGCAGAAGGGGAATTGTATGCATCTGCGTTTAAAAAGGTCCTGTGATTGCGAACAATGGTTTCTCTTCATTTGGTCATGTGGTGCGTTTGTGCGCGCTTGTGCACGTGTGATTTTGTATTCAACTGTTTAGATGTGTGTGCACGCGCTTTGCGGTGCAGCCTGATCACATGTGCCAATGAGGGACTAAATTGATCTCTGCTGCAAGCAACAAGAAGACAGCATGTGTCAGGTTCAATGTGGTATCGTGTGACTGAGGTCACATGACAGTGGGATGCGCTTCTTCAAGAAAGACACTGACACATGACCATGAGGCAAATCATCTGCAGGCTAATGAAAGTGATTGTCCGTGGCTCTGAAGGGCACCAAAACAAACGACAAAAAAAGAAGGTAGTGAATGGCAACCACAAAGCAAAAAAAAAGAAAAGAAAAAAACATGACAAATCAAAAAACACAAATAAATAGAAAACAAAAAAAGATTAACCGCAAAGCAAAAACTAACTAAATAACAAAACAGCAAATGAAAAATCCCAAAAACAGCCATAAACTTGGTTGTAACTTGAAAAGTTTATAAATCAAAGCCATCCTTTCCATTGAAATCAATTGAAATGCAATGAAACCGTTCCAGCTACCAAGTTAGGTTCGAATTTTTTTAAACCAGTGTGTGGTGAACACACACTGTTATTCAGAAATAAAACACAACTTTTTATTAGTCACTCATTAACTTTTCCAGAGTTTGGGAAAAGTGGGACGATATTTACAGATTCTAAACAAAGACCGTTCCATCCCTTAACTCATTCACCTTCCATTCCTGAATTTATTCGGGAATAGAAATGCATAACGTGTGCCACCATTTCCCAATTTGTTCGGGTTTTGGTTTTTGCTGCAGGGGGTGCTGATAAAGCACTGGTCAGACCTCTGGCAATGTTTTCCCGTCCCACGAGGGGGCAGCATTTGCCTTTTGTCCATGTTAGCACTTTGTTACAGCTTCAGCTGTTGTTAAAGCGCTCTCTCTATATGTATTATTATTATCTATAAATCAATATGTATTGTATTTCGTACAGCCGCCTCCATTTCAAGCTCAGCTAACTCCAGACCCATATAACTTAGAAATTAACTCTTTTTTTCTGGTGAAACAAGAGAGTCTTAAGTTTTCTTATGCTGCATTGAATTTTTATGTAGTCCTAAAACTCAATATTCTGTAGGTCCTGCAATTTGAGTGACAATGACAAAAACCCTGGAGAATACTTGAGTGGACACATTTTTGCACATTGTCTGGCAGTGAATGAGTTAATTAAAAACAGTGACATTTTAATGAAGAATGTACACTTTAAATAAGGGTAATTATTGTTCACAATTTTAATGATTTGTGAAATTACCAACGGCTCTTACTCACCTCAGGGCAGATCTGCTGCTCCGCGCATTAGACTTGTGCCTGACATGAAAATAGAGCCCTAACTGTTAGAATCCATCCATCCATTTTCTATGCTACTAATAAAGTTCATGGTCACAAGTAGATTGAGTCTATCCCATGCTCAGCTAGTTAAAATATAATATGTGATACAGTCATGCAAAATAATCAAATTGTTCGACTATATTTACCGTATTTTCCGGTGTCATGAATGAATGAAAGGTGGATTTTTAAACTTTTTCGATATAAAGGGCACACCGGACCATAAGGCCCACCTTCAATGAATGACAAAACATTTCAAAATATAATATGTAAATACAGTAAAGTCTCGTTATGTCGATATTCAAGGGAGTCCGAAAAAATATCGATATAACCGGGACTATCGATATATCCGACCCTGTTTGCATGTAATTTTCTCTGTGCGTGCATAGAAATAGTATCGATATAACCGAGACTATCGATATATCCGATATCGATATAACGAGACTTTACTGTAACCGGGACTATCGATATATCCGACCCTGTTTGCATGTAATTTTCTCCGTGCGTGCATAGAAATAGTATCGATATAACCGGGACTATCGATATATCCGATATCGATATAACGAGACTTTACTGTATATAAAAGTTTTCCTCTTATAAGGCATACCGCATTATAAAGTGCTAGAGTAGAGGTTGGGGTTATGCACGACTTCTACAGGGGGAAATGGAGTCGTGGCTGCTGAAATTAGTTGCGAGACCTGTTGAGCCTCAATATTACTTCACAGATAAAACGTACCTGCGTATAAGGCACAGGATCATCTTTTGAAGAAAATGAATGCTTTTGGGTGCCCCTTATACACCAGCAAATACGGTATTTTTCATATTTGTACTGTCCAAATTGAGTCTAAATTTGAATTCTGTGAACAAAAAGTCCAAATAGGTCCTCCACAGTGGCGGTCTGAGTTTCATCGCTAGGCCTTCAGTAGTGCTAGTTCTGAATCAATCCAGACTGAAAAAAGTGTGGTGTGATTTACTCGTAGTCCACGAGAGGCTACCATTAGCCAGGAAATAACCGACCAACCTTTCTTATTGACATCCATTTTTTTTCTTGAAAATGGCTTTAATAGTACATCTGCAACCAAATCCATTTCTCCTTCAACAACTGTGGGTCGACAAAATTGCTATTAAATCAACACAATATATTTGTTAATGTAGCTCGCGACTGATACAGTGTGCTAGCTCTGGCCAGTATGCTCTTGTCACTAGCAGCTTGTGATAGAAGCAGTTTTCGCAAACTATGATTGGCTAGTGACTGGCCAATCATCGTCTGCGAGAACTCTGACATTAACCAGCGCCTTCAAGAAGGCCTTGGTACCCCTTTTGGGTTGCCAGCTCGAAATCTGATTTGTTAGAGCAACAGTTTGATCAACACATTTGATGCAACAGGGCCTGCAGAACTGATTGTGAAGGCTTCCAGGTAGATTTCTGACCCTGGTAACAAATGATGACTGAAATGTGATTGGTTAAATGCTTAAATACGATAACACATATCAGGAAGCAGCGAAACGGGAAAAGTAATGAAAGGAAGCTGAAAGACAATTTGGAATTATTTAATAAGAATTCATGGGCAAAATCTAATTAACATCAGTCCGTGATTTCGATATTTTTAGGCTGGCAGAGAAGGCTTTGCAGGCCTTGACGGTCCACCACTAGTCCTACATGATGCAACGTTTAATGCTGCTAAATCCTAAATTTGTAAGCGTTTTAATTGCCGACTATATACACAGCATACACGTACGCACACACAAATGCAGAGCTTCACATGTGCACCCCAGAATGCGCAGACAATCAAGGAAGCTTTATCATGCCAGTTAGTAATCACTGGCCCATTAGGAGGTTCTTGCCAATGGGGCTTATTTAAAAAAAACCCTAATCCTTTCTCCCAGTGGGGCACTATTGTTTGCCACTGCCCAGCGTCCAGGTGAATCATTACAGGAAGTGAAGTGGATGTTATTGGTGTGTCTGCCTCAGAGTCTCCTGTTGGAAAGGGGCCAGTTGAAAGCATTTGGCAGCGCCTGTGGAGCCTTTGTGTTAAACTTTCTTTCGTTGGAGAAACCAAACGCACAAGTGTAGTTTATGTGTTTGTTGTTTAATGTGCATTTTCTACTTTCATTTCTTTAATAATTTTGCTGCTGTGAAATGTAAATTTCTCCACTACGAGACTAATAAAGGCAAATCCAATTCAATTTACAGCAACCAGATGAAGACGCATGGCCGCATTTGAGTCATTTTGGGAAACAAAAGCCTCTTGGGTCGTTTTGTCTTCTTTGCTCCTTTGCTGCCTAATTAGAGAGTTCGATGAAACGCCGCCATCGTGACTCAAGAGTTCGCCGTCTTGTCCCTGACACCTTTTGATTCAGCGCTTGAAATTGCTAAGCCTTGCCCATTGATGTTTTACTCAAACTGCACTGTACTACTTTGTTCAACGGTGCATTCGGATGAACGATGTTTCTAAATGTTCCTTTCCTTGAGTGGTGCTGTGATAATCATTATTTGGTAGCACTGATGTTAATTACAAGCACAGAGTGATATTCAAGCCTAGAAGAAGCTGCGGTGCAAAAAAAAAAAAACCTGAACTGCACCGGGTGCCATACGCACTAAGCAAACATTGTACACGGCATTTGAAAATTGATCACATCTGTGTCGCAAAAGCCGCCTTTTTGTTGTTGATAAACGTCTGGATACGATAGTTGGTGCGTGTGAAATATGTCGCACAAATGAAAACAAAACAAGCGGATTAAATTAGGAGGCCGATTATTAAAGCCATGTGCTTGGGAGCACGCCATGCTTAGTGGGTGCCAGAAAGTAGAGCGTTTGCAACCCTTCTTGTTGATGAAAGCTTTTCATCACAGAGATGTGACAAAGAATTAAAGAAAATCCTTTGGGGGGCAGGGGGGGGGCTTATAGTATGAGCGGTTGAGTCTTGGCGCGTGTTGACGAATGGAGATGTGGAAATAAATTTTTATGCCCCCAGCTGTTTTATAATGTGATTTACTACAGAGCAGGTGCACATCTCTGAAAATCTCGTTCTAATTGTAAAATCTTATAAGAATGAGCAACGCAGCCATACGGCAAGCAAGCGAGTTAAATGAGGCACCTCAAGTCACAAGAGGAGACTGTTCTGAGCCATTGTGCCTTTTCTGCAGCACGAATTAGGCTAGCAGTGTTTTTGATTGGAAGAAATGTCGGTAAGATTTGACTGTTATCGCTGGACAGGCGATTGTCCTTTTTTTTGCCGCGGCTTGGAATTGAAGCGGATTTACGTGGGCCATGAGGACTGAGTCAATCTCTTTTCGTCAATGGATGCTACAGCTTTGTATTTGCTTTCAAAACTTAGCTTGTAACAGACATGCACATTCCACCATGACATCCTTGATCCACTGGTGAAAAGGAGGCTTTTATCCTCTCCTCTTTAATCTAGGACTGCTTCATGCAAAAAGAGGGTGCAGAAAGTACTTAAGATCGAAGACTGTCTTTTGGTTGTTTTTGACTTCAAGATGGCGCCGCGCAAGTGGCTGCCTCTACAGCAGCTCCTGTATTTTGTTTTTTACTGATGTGAAATGTAAATTTCTCCACTGTGAGACAAATAAAGGCTCATCAAATCTAAAAATGTGTTTTTTTTTCTACACTATCACTAATTTGTTTTTCTTCTCATGTTAGCTGCAATCAAGATTTTCAAAGATTTCTTTGTATCCAAATGTTTTGTGCGTTATATTTAAATCTATTTGATACATGATGTTTTAGAAACAGCTTTGAAATTGCAAATTATTGACGAGTATGCGATGCCACTGCTTGCTAAATATTATCGACTAATGTTCATCAATTAAAAATGTCCCCATTGTGGGACTATTAAAGGCTTTCTGGTTCTGTGTCTTTTGTGTTGTCACATTATTTGTTATTTACTTATTTGTTTTTTTGATTTGAAGATGGCGCCGCGAGAGTGGCTGCCTCTACAGAAGCTCCTGTATTTTGTTTTTCTACTTCTTCCTTTCATTTCCTCTTAATGTCATCACTTTGCTGCTGTGAAATGTAAATGTCTCCACTGTTGAGACTAATAAAGGCTTATCCAATCCAAATCACGATTAGAAAAACAAGAGAGGGCAGGCCGCAATTGGATCCATGTAGGAAAGAATCGGTGTTGAGCTGCTTTGTATGGTTCAACTTCTGTGTTGTCGATTTTCCGTTATTTTGTGCAGACGTGTGTGCAATTTGTTGAGTAAATACAAACACGGTCCAAAAGATTTTACTAAATGACCCCCCAAAAAAATGCCAATTTGTCTTTTCAGTGGTCATCATACTAACAATAATCTTTTAAGGCACAGGCTTGGCTCCTTCACAAATCCAAAGAGGGCGAAGGGGTGGGGGTCGAGATGGGGGGGGGGGGTGAGGGGCCCACAGGTGCCGTGCCTTAAGCCTGGGGGAGGAGTGTTTGAGTAGGGGAATGAAGTGGGGTTGGGGATGAGGGGTGGGGGCTCAAGTAGATGCATCGGGGGAGGGAAAGAAAGCTGTAGTAGATTAAGGTTGCATTGTTGTTTTTTAAAACATGTTAAAGGACAACCGACACCATTTTTTTTGTTTCCTGACATCAGAAAAACGTTTTATTGTACCTAAAATACCCAAAACACGCAGGCTGATATTTCTAGTCAAATGCAAAACACCAATAAAATGATAGTGTCTAAAAACTGCCACAAAATGACCTCAGAAATGGGGATTTTCAGAAAGTCCCGCCCCAGTTCGTGACGTCACTCCAGGACGTCTTGCTTTGCTTCAGAATCAAAACAATGGCCTCACGAAGTTCAGATTCAAGAAAGACAGAAGATGCTTTCTTGTTACTCATCCAGCTATGAATATGATTCAAATAGTTCTGAAGAGGACACCATAAATGTTTGCAATCGATTAAAGAAGTCCTTCCGTATCAATTCAAGCTGTCTGGACTCCAATGTAGCGTCCCAGAAAATGCACAGGATGGCGCACAAGCTCTGTTGGAAATGGGCTGATTTGTTTGCTGGGAATTTGTGTCCACTTCTATATGGTGTTACCGCAATTGGTGCGCACAGTGATTCACCATTGCGTTATTTATGTGTTTTTCCTTCTAATTTAGTTTTAAGACCAAACAAAGTACCCAAAATGCATTGTGTTTCACTTTCTCGGTCAGGGGCGTACGTGACGTCACGTCAAGCATCGTCAACAACTCGAGAACAAGACTTCCTGAATATTCAGCACGAGACTTAAAACGTAAAATATAGCTATATGCGGTGGAATCTTTGTAAAATGCGCTCAGTCGAAGTCATTTGAAGTGATTTTACAAATTATGGACATAACTTGTCCGGAGGTGTTGGTTGTCCTTTTAAATGCATTGTTTTTTGCAGCCACATCAGATGACAGTGGACTTTCTGAAGTTATGCTACCCATCTAAAGTTGTGACTGTTTTTTGCTGCAACCGTTTCCAATTTGTCCAAAAGGCACCAAATATGTTTTAGAATTATAAACTCCACTTGAAGATATATTCATCCAGTCTTTTGAAAACCGAGAAGGCAGAGTGAGAAGGGAATGGGGAAAAAAACCCACATCAGCATATTGTATTTGCTCAGCAGAATTTAATATGCGCGAGCTAGAGGTGCTTTTCTTCTTGGGCCAGTTCCCTGGAGACACATCCATCTCTGGGAGATGGTTGGGAGGACAAAAAGAGAGAGGGGGGAAGGGGAATGTGGTGGAGGTGGGAGTGTTTTGCCCCCGAGGCCCAGTCCGGGCTCGCTTAAACACACACACAAGCATGATGGCGCAAAGCAGATATCAACAGTTGCAAACACACACACACAGACATACACACAGATGCACGTATTCACACATGCACGGTCCTCAGACAGAGACCGCCTTGTCTCACAACAAATACAGACTTGGTCAAACAGAGCGGGGTAGAGGAAAAAGGAGGAGGGTGAAAAGGGATTTGAAGGGGAGCGCACAGGGTAAAAAAAGACATATACTCCAAAGTAAATGGCGTAAAAGAGAAAAAAGGGCGAATTATTCAAAGAAACAGGCTCGCTAAAGGAACTCCGGTGTTAGTCGAGGTGTGTGCTGGTAAACACGAGAGAAAATTGAGAGGAACGCTAATGTCCACTGACAGCCCTGCGAGAGTCGGGAAACAACGTAAACACTTGTTGGAGGACTTGTGGCAGCTTGTGCCCCATTACTTGACCAGCTTGCTGCCAGTCTCTTGGCTCTGAATCATTTCTGCGCTGTTAATAGGTGACTGTGAGTTCTCCTGGGAAAAGTATGTCTTCGTTTCAGACGTTCAACCTAAAAAGGGCTGCGAGGATAAGCTAAAATGACTTGAAATAGCAGCAGTCACCTTCTGCCAAACAGAACTGAACTGTTCCGCAGTTCCGTTGGTTCTGCAAATCTAAACTCTCATTCCGTTTAATATTTTCTGGCCTGGATGATATGTTGGAGACGAGATCCGGTGCCTGTCAGCAATCCGCCAGTTTCGATCTACCTCATGGCCTGGTATCTCGCCACAATCGACGTACCCGACGAAGGTGGACCTGGTCCGATGGGACGGAAACACACCTCGTCCTGGAAGGGAACACCAATGATTGATTGTCACGCAACGCCTTGAATGGAAACATTCCTGTGGTTAAGAAGATGAGTGAATTGTGGGAGACGAGGAAGACCATGATGAGAGAGCATCAGAAAGCATCTCCCAGGATCTGATTCAGTATGACCATTTCTCTGGTAATGATTATCCAAAGAAAAGTTGAGGTTGGCTCAAAAAGCCTTTGCAGAAGACCTTCCAAACAGGACACACAAAGTCAATGCACAAAATAAGATGTCAGCAGTCAGTCTCCATAGCTGAAAACAGTTTATGTAGATCAAAGAACTGGACAGTCTTTGAGAAACGTCTGTGTAGGCTCTCAGTCATACAGGAGTGATCCCTCAATGAAAACGTATCTTCAGCCATCATCTTCAGCTCTAAGATTGGGTGAGCAGCTGCTCCAACCTGAGAGCAGGGACCTATCAGAGCAGAGGTCTGTCACTGCCACCTCCCTTCATTACGGATATATGTAAGGCCAGAGTTACCAGCACAACATTAGTTCGCTGACAAATCTCTTCGAATGAGAAGCGAAACGTCCGACACCTTCAAAGTAATACAGATGATGGCTGAAGAAAGCTTTTCCTCATCTTTGAGAAATGATCAAACACACTGAGAATGGCGGTTTTGTACCATGAGAGAAGAAGTCCTATCACAAAGTCTTGGGCCAAATCAGACCATGGATGAGATCGGATGGGAAGCTAGTGAAAAAGAACCTGCAAGCAGGTGATGCGACTGGTTCTGTGAGCAGACCGAAGACGCGTAATTGTCCTCAATGTCCTTACGGAGAAACCCAGCCACCAAAACCTTTTAAGCGTTATCTGAGGTTGAGCACCCACGCTGTAATTACGGATGATCCGCCTGTAGAAATTGTCAAGAAACCTCTGAAATTGCTTCCCCTCACCCCTACAGACATCGTGACATCAACTAGACACGCGTTTCATGCTCTTGGAGATCTCTTGAAAAGATCAAAATATCAAGTTAGACGCAACACAATTGATCTATCGTGTCCCGCAGCATCTATCATCCATCTATCAATCTTAACCTGGTACTGAAAATGACCCACAGATATGTTAAAGTTGTTCCCACTTGTCTCTCTCCATCACCAGAATGAAATAATGGGCATGGAACAGGTCCAATTTGGAGCAATTTGAAGCTGACTTCAGAAGAGCGAATGTAGAATCCATCAGAGGCAATGAGTTGAAGTTCTTGGTGGTGATTTCATTAAGGGGTCGGAAATCAATACATGGCTTCAGGGTTTTATCTTTTTTTTCTTTCGTACAAAAGACAACAAAACATGCTCCCACCGGTGAGAACAACAGACGAATGTGCACTGAATGCAAGGGAAGTGGAGATGTATTCTTTAAGTGCTTCCTATTCCGGCTTAGAAATCTGATCGCAGGTGCGCAGCAGCAGACTCTACCAACGATCAACAGGAAAGGACGAGGTGAGGTTCACCACTTTTGTGGAGCAAATAGCAGGACAACAATGTATACTTGCAAGAATTTGTGTGATTGTATCATCAAAAAGATTCTGAGAACCTGGAGACATCTCTGCATGTATTTTGGCAATGCCGAAAACCAACATTGAATGCATGTGACCTTTGACCCATCAAGTATTAAACAAAACAGCATCATTCTATGAAGGAAATTGGTCCATGGATTCGGGAACATTTGAGAAATCCATTGTCAGTCAACACACATTGTTCCTACGTCTCCAAAGGCAAGTTAATAACGTTCAAAATTAAAGTCATTTATCAACAACAACTAGAAAAGCAGCCGGCTTCTCTCGGCCTTAACTCCTCTGCGATAGCAAAGTGCAAAAGTCTCCTCTGGTTTGACGAGCCCACATTTCATATTGTTTTTGGAAAATCATGGAGGTTGTATCCTCACCATCCAAATTGTTATCTGCACAAATTTCAAAAGTCACTATCGATGTTTGTGTCCAATGTTAACTTGCACATCTGTTACGTTACCATAAATCAGTAGCAGGCCATGCATGTCACTCTAGGCCTTCAGTAGTACTAGTCTGTATCAATCTGCATCTGTGAGTGTGGTGTTATTTACTACATGTCCACTATAGGGTGCAGTTGATGAGGAAATAAGAGTCTTGAATAAACTTAAGAAATACTGCCATTAAACTGTTTGAATATTTACTATGAACCTGTGGATTCATGATCACCTCATAAAATTGCAATATTATTTGCTATTTTTGCTAGCTTCGGAGCTGTCCAACCTTTCTTAATGATGTCCATCTATTCTTGAAAAGTTTGTCTTGAAAATGGCTTTAACAGTAAATCTGCAACCAAATCCATTTCTTCTCCTTCAGCCACTGTGGGTTGACAAAACCGCAATTAAATCAACACAAAAATATATTTGCTTATGCAGCTTGTTAGAGATACAGTGTGCTAGCTCTGGCCAGTATGCCCTTATCACTGGCAGCTAGTGATGCTATGATTGGCTAGTGACTAGCCTATCATAGTTTGTGAAAACCGACGTTTCCAGCGCCTTCAAGCAGACCTTGGGTTACTCACTCAAAATCTGATTGCTTAAAGCATCGACACCTATTGTATGTTCCAGGGCCTGCAGAACTGATTGTGAAGGCCTCCGGGTAGATTTCTGACCTTGGTAACAAATTATAGCTGAAATGTGATTGGTTAAATCCTTAAATACGAAAACACACATATGGAAGCAGCACACCAGGAGAAAAGCAATGAAAGCAAGCTGAAAGACAATTTGGAATTATTTAATAAGAATTCATGGACAAAATATAATTCAAATTAGTCTGTGATTCAGATATTTTTAGGCCAGCAGAGAAGGCCTTGCAGGCCCTGTCAGCCCGCCACTGCCATAAATGCAGAACCCCCCCACTGCTTATTGCAGCAAGACAATGCCAAGCCACTGTCCCTATGTTATAGCAGCATGGCTTCTCAGTAAAAGAGCCTTTGTTACCATTAAAAAATGCCGCGTGAGGCCGTATGAGGCGCAAAATACGACTCTCGACTGTTGAGCAACTGAAATTGTACAACAGGCAAACCTGGAAGAGAATTCCACCTCCAAAGCTTCATCAACACGTGTGTTAGGTTTTCCAAATGCGTGTTGTTAAAAGTAATGGTGATGTGACACAGTGGTAAACACACCCCACCCAAACTATTTTTTGGAACATATTGCAGGCATCAAATTCGAAATGACTCAATGTTTGCCAAATTTTCCGTTTGAACATGAATTCTTTTGTATTTATTGTGTATTCAATTGAATGTTGGTTTGAAAGGATTGTGAAAGTCATTTTATTAGTCAAAGTCAGTCAAAGTCAGCTTTATTGTCAAATATGCTAATATGCATGACATACAGCACAGATGAAATTAATGTCCTCTCGGACCCAGCGTGCAAGGCTTAGAACTTTTGAAGTAGTTTCACTTTACATTTCTCACAATGATTAAACTCAGAAACCCCTTCTGAGGCTAAACTGTCAACAAAAATAAACTATCTGCATATAAAGTAGGGGTCCGTGGCAAATTGCCATCTAGCTACTGTGTTGGTGGAGTGTTATATCAGAATTCACATTGCTCGGGTGGTTAATGGAGAGCCCATAGTGGCACCATCAACCCATGGCCAGCTTTTATATCAAGCTTCCCATTGAATCCTCAAGTGGATGCAAAAAACGATTTATCAAGTGTAATTACGGAAAACTATGTTTAGGTTAGCTGCTACGAGAGGACATGTCATCACTGTCGAAATCCCATAGAGAGTTGATGCAGTTAAACGGTCCTGCTTACTTCATTTCCGCTTACGAGCAGAGGCAATGAGGGATGACAAGTTCCAATGCTATGCTTGTTGCTCTTTATGGCATGGTCACGCAACCTCTGTAATTGGGCAATCAGAGAGAGACGGGCATACACACACATACACAGGATTATAGACTGGGGGAACCGTTCTATTTAATACACACACCAAAAAAAGCCACACTGATTAGCACACTAGCCTCAGCGTTCTGAGATTTGGATTTCTGGGTATCATGACTTCCTGATACTTTCCAAAACGATGCATGTTAGGCTCATTGTTGAATCTAAATTGTCTACAAAGTGTGAATGTGATTGAGAATTGTGTGTCCTGTGATTAACTGGCAGCCTACTGCCTGAAGTCAACTGGGATAGGCTCCAGCATCGCGCAAACCTTTTTGAGGATAGACGGATCAGAAAATGGAAGGATTGATAGATGGGGTGGATGGATGGATGGGTTAGGTTGGGTAGATGGATGGTTGGATGGAATAGATTGGGTTGGGTGGATGGATGGATAGATTAGGTTGGATGGATGGATGTGTGGGGTTATAGAGTGGATGGATAGATGGATGAGTTAGGTTGGGTGGATGGATGTATTGATGGATGGGATGGATGAGTTAGGTTGGAAAGATGGGTTATGTTGGGTTGATGGCTGGATGGGTTAGCTTGGGTGGTTGGATGGATGGGTTAGGTTGGGTAGATGGATGGTTGGATGGAATAGATGGGGATGGATGTGTGGGGTTATAGAGTGGATGGATAGATGGATGAGTTAGGTTGGGTGGATGGATGTATTGATGGATGGGATGGATGGGTTAGGTTGGGTGGATGGATGAGTTAGGTTGGAAGGATGGGTTATGTTGGGTTGATGGCTGGATGGGTTAGGTTGGGTAGATGGGTGGATGGTTGGTTGGGATGGATGGGGTGGATGGATGAGTTTGGTTGGATGGGTGGGTTCGGTAGGATCATGGTTGGGCAGATGGATGGATGGGATAGGTTGGGTGGATGGATGGATGAGTGGGTTGCATGGATTAAGTTTGATGTATGGGATAGGTCTGGTGGGTGGATGGGTTAGGTAGGGTGGATGGATGGGTTAGGTTGGGTGGATTGATGGATGGGTTTGGTTTAGTGGTTGATTGGATGCGTTAGGTAGGATGGTGGATGGGCAGATAGATGAATGGGATAGTTTGGGTGGATCAATGGGTTAGTTTGGGTGGAATGATGGATGGATGGATGAATGGGTTGCATGGATTAGGTTGGGTGGTTGGTTGGATGGATGGATGGCTTAGGTAGGATGATGGATGGCTTAGGTAGGATGATGGATGGATTGATGGGTGGACAGATGAATGGGTTGGATGGATAGATTAGGTTGGGTGGATAGATGGGTTGGGTGGATGGATGGATGTGTGGGGCTTTAGGGTGGATGGTTGGATGGATAGATGCATGGGTGGATGGATGATCCAATTATATACCAAATGCTTAGTATAACAAAGTTACAAATTCCACATAAACACTTCTTTGCTGGTGTATGTAAGGTCTGTTCGAACTTTCCCCTCCGACCCAAACCAAACTCCAAAATTGCAACTCATACTTCTTGTCCCTCCTCCAAAATCATCCGTTTTTCTGCAAATTACCACCTGGATTCCACTTTGAAACCCATGCCACACGGTTGCAAATACCCATGACCAACCTTATTACACACTTACCCAATTACCCAGTGCTATAAGTTGCACTCGCGCACACACAAGCCTGCACGCCCGTCCGGTTTGCCGTCCGGTTTATCGGGAAGCAACAAAGGTCATCGGGGGGGAGGGTTTGTGAGAGGATATTGACAAAGTGCATCAAGTTTGTATCCAAGCTTGGCTTCTGCCCAGCTGGCTTTGGCAAACGATGCAGGTGCCACATGAGATCACCAGCCCAACTCGTACAGCTCATATCGCTGTCCGGCTACTGTGAGGCTCCATAACAGGTGCAGTAAGGTTAGGCTGCAGGCATCAACAGGCAAGGAAACAGACTGTTATTGTGGACCTTCCTTCAATCGTCTCCTCTTTTTTTCACACAACCTCAACCCCCTCCATCCCATCCTTCTTTCCCCCCCACCGTTTTTCTTCCCAGTAGCCCCAGGGAGCAATCGAGAGGTCCAACCTGGACGTGTAACCTGAGTGCAACTCTTGTGTATCGTGCGATGATGTTGAAAAGAGAAAGAGGAGGGGAAAGTGGCAGGCATGGGCACTTTGTCAATTTGTGTGTGTGTGTGTGTGTGTGTGTGTGTGTGTGTGTGTGTGTGCGTGCCTGTGTGTATGTATTCCTGAATGTAAATTGTGATAAATCTGTGTATGTGTGTGTCAATTTTACATTTGCAAAACTTTATTTGAACATTAATTAGTAGTGGTAGTATTTCATAGTCCATGTGGGGGCGGGTCAATTTTACATTTGCCAAACTTTATTTGAAATGTGCGTGTTTGTGCGCGTGTCTGCATGTATTTATGTATTCGTGAATGTAAGTTGTGATAAAAGTGTGTCTCCGTGTGTCTGTGTGTATTTATGTATTCCTGAGTGGAAGTTATGATACGTGTGTGCATGTGTTTGGGTGTATCGATGTATTCCTGAATGTAAGTTGTGATAAGTGTTTGTGTGTTTGTATATGTGCGTGTGTGTGTCTGTGCGTGTGTGTGTGTGTGTGTCTGTGTGTTGTTTATGTATTCCTAAATGTAAATTGTGGTAAGTGTGTGTCTGTGTGTATTTATGTATTCCTGAATGTAAGTTATGATACGTGTGTGTTTCTGTGTGTATGTATTCCTGAATGTAAGTTGTGGTGCGTGTGTTTCTGTGTATATTTATGTATTCCGGAATGTAAGTTGTGATATGTGCGTGTGTGTGTTTATGAATTCCTGAATGTTAGTTGTGTGTGCGCGCGCGTGTTTCTGTGTGTATGTCTTCCTGAATGTAAGTTGTGATGTGTGTGTTTGTGTATTTATGTATTCCTGAATGTAAGTTGGGATATGTGTGTTTATGTGTTAATGAATTCCTGAATGTTAGTTGTGTGTGTGTGTGTGTGTGTGTGCGTGTGCATGTTTCTGCGTGTATTTATGTATTCCTGAATGTAAGTTGTGATGTGTTTGTGTGTTTCTGTGTGTATTTATGTATTCCTCAATGTAAGTTATAGTGTTTGTGTGTATTTATGTATTCCTGAATGTAAGTTGTGATATGTGTGTGTATGTGTGTTTATGAATTCCTGAATGTTAGTTGTGTGTGTGTGTGTGTGTGCGTGTGCATGTTTCTGCGTGTATTTATGTATTCCTGAATGTAAGTTGTGATGCGTTTGTGTGTTTCTGTGTGTATTTATGTATTCCTCAATGTAAGTTATAATGTTTGTGTGTATTTATGTATTCCTGAATGTAAGTTGTGATAAATGTGTGAGTGCACGTGTGTGTCTTTCTACATGTATTTATGTATTTCTGAATGTAAGTTGCGATACGTGTGTTTGTATGTGTGCATGTGTGTGTATCTGTGTGTATGAGGGAGAAAGTGTCGGCTGGGGGGGCATGTGTGTTCTGGTATGTTGTGTATTATAAATTCCATCAATACATTTTGTGTACCGACATGACAGATGCATGCACACGACTGCTGCTTCCACTGCTTTAACACAAAACATTACACAAACACACACACACACACACACACACACACACACACACACACACACACACACACACACACACACTATCAATTGTCATTAAAGCCACTGACGGTGTAGTAGTACACTCGCCTGACATGTGAGCAGGCAGCATGGGATCAATTCCCACTCAGTAAGGTTGTGAATGTGGGTGTGATAAGTTGTTTGTCTTTGTGTTTGTGCTCTGCGACTGACCGGTGACCATTTTAAAATTTACTCCGCCTTTCAGCCAAATTTAACTTGGATAGTTTCCAGCACCCTCCTTGACCCCCGTTCAGGGTAACAAATACACTCTCGCAGGAGCTGCTATCAGCCACGGTTCACGTCCAGACACTCACTTGATGATATCACATTCTGCCTCTTAAAAGGCATAAAGAGGATATAAACACGGACAATTGATGTTGTATTTTTTTCCACACATTTCATACATTAATTTTTTGTGTATGTTGGAATGTTCTGTTTTCAACATGATTCAAGCTCACAAGAGAGGACAAACGTTTTGTTTTTAACCGTTTAATGCACCCTGTAACCTGATAAACATGATAGAGCTGTCCACTGTAGTAGCTGCTGTCACTGAAAGGGTTCAAATGTTCTCCATATAGCACAGATTTTCACTGATAGTGGGTACACGGTCTGGAACGTATCGCTGTGTAACGCTTCACAAACTATTAATGCGCAAGCCCGCCGGATGACTCGCGCTCTTGCCTAAACGTGACACTATACTGCAGTGTCGGGCCATGTATGTGACTCCTAGGCCTTCAGTAGTGCTACGTCTGAATCAATCAGTTGCAAGTATGGTGTAATTTGCTACACGTCCACTGGAGGGTGCTATTGGCCAGAAAATAATTTGTGACTTGAAGAAACTGACTCATTAAACTGTTCCAAATGATAACTTCAGTAAATTGCAATATTATTTGCTATTTTTGCTATCTTCGGAGCTGTCCAACCTTAATGATGTCCATCTACAGACGCTGCCCTACTTACGAACATTCGAGTTACGAACAACGGTACATTTTTGTCATGACATATGTAGTATGCTCTCCAGTAGTACATGTACTTTCTAGAGAATCTATTTTATTCAAGTTTTATTTTTCAGTACAAACCAATGCAGGTTACTTATACAATCCTTAAACATACTTATATAAATCTTAAACATACTTTAATAAGCCTTAAACATACATTCCATACAAAATATAGCGCTGAAGCAACTTACGAACAAATTCACCTTACGAACGACCGTTCGGAACATGTCTTGTTCGTAAGTTGAGGAGTGTCTGTATTCTTGAAAAGTCTGTCTTGAAAATGGCTTTAACAGTATATCTGCAAACAAATCCATTTCTTCTCCTGCTTCAGCCATTGTGGGTTGATAAAACCGCTATTACATTAAGACAACAATTTATATGCTTATGCAGCTCGCTACACGTACAGTGTGCTTGCTCTAGCCAGTATGCTTTTATCACTAGCAACTAGTGATACTATGATTGACTAGTGACTAGCCAATCATAGTTTCCGAAAACTCTGACATTCCCAGCGCCTTCCGGCAGGCCTTGGGCTGCCAACTCGAGCTCTGATTAGTTAAAGCAACAATTTCACAGACATTGAATTTTATGCTCCAGGGCCTGCAGAACCGATTGTGAAGGCGTCCAGGTAGATTTCGAAGCCTGGTAAAAAATGATGGCTGAAGTCTGATTTTTTTTTTTAAGCAACAGTTTCATCTGCAACTTATTTTATGCTCCAGGGCCTGCAGAATTGATTGTGAAGGCATCCATGTCGATTTCGTACCCTGTCAACAAATGATGGCTGAAATGGGATTAGTTAAATGCTTAAATACAAAAAAACATCTGGAAGCAGCACAACAGGGGAAAGAAAAGCAATGAAAGAAAGCTGAAAGACAATTTGGAGTTATTTAATAAGAATTCATGGGCAAAATATAATTCGCATTAGTCAGTGATTCAGATACTTTTAGGCCAGCAGAGAAGGCCTCACAGGTTCTGACAGCCCATCACTGCTATCCTGCATTCTATGTCCATGTTGTTCTAACTTTTACATCTGCAGCAACTTGCAGATTGTGTTTCAATGAAACGATCTAAACAAGCCATAGTCATACGCTTTTGACTGTATCTGCGCTCAAGAAAACTTTGCAGTCGACTGCATTTCATTATGAGAAATCCAGATGTGTGTGTTGGCTGCCAATATGTGTTCACAATGAATGTGCTCAGCTGTGTATGACACCGTTCTTGGCCTTCGCGCACCCAACTCAGACACACAAATGATGCCTCGGGCAAGACTTTTTTAGTGTTCTCTCTCTTTTATTGTGTCTTTGTTCCATCTCACCTCGCTCCTTTTGTCTTTTTTTGTGCTCTCCTATGCTTACTCTCACTTTGTTTTAAACCATTCTGTGTGTGTCACCTCTCAAAGTGTTGTCTGATCTTGTTTCAAACCCTCACATACTTTGCCCCTCCCATCATGGCGGGTCCGACCAGTCTCTTAAATCGTCAGAGGGCACAAGGGAGCTGGCTCCAGAAAGTCTGCCCTTATACCAACTTTGACACTGACTTACACACACTCATACACACACACTTTTGCACACCGTCCCTGTATGGCGGGACAATAATTGAGTTAACTTTTAGACAACTTTTTAGTTTTAAAAAAAGCCAGTCAAAGTCAGACAGCATCATATTCGTCATGTTCTTGTCGGCTGTGATATTGGAAGCATAATACGCACTTGTTTTTGCAGTTGTATGTGCAATTTTTGTATTTTGGTTGTGATTCACACCGAAATGCATTTAATGACTCATTGACAGCGACCCTCATTTCAATCTGGAAAACACCCTCATACATGTTAAGTCTCACAATTTGGTCTTCCGATTGTGACCACAATACTCACAATTCTTCACTTTCAAATGCAACCATTGACACAAGACAGACAGTTCACTTGTAAGGGGAAACAAAAGATAATGTAAAAACGCAAATTCTTGAAGTGTAACTGTAAAGTGTCCTTGAGAGTTTTGAAACACATTTATAAATGAAATTTATTATTATTATTATTATTATAAAAACAAAAGACATTTTTATGCGAATTGAATATATAAATAAACAATGAACACATGTTTGTGTTTTATTGACTTCTAATTTACACTTTTGTAACATTTTAATACACACCAGAGTCGCAAGTACAAAAACCTCGCGATTTATGATTACTGAACGTATGCACCCTAAATCTGATTACTGAACAAATCAATGCTTTTGGAATTTTAAAAAAAGGGAGCGTGGCAATGGAACAACGTAAACAACACAAACTCAAACCTTGCTTTCTAAGTGCCTTGGTTCAGATGCTTAACTTTGTTTTCATTGGTGACCTTAAGAAACTCGGGTAGCGTGATAGCTGTGTCATTCCGCCCTCTATCTAACAAAACACGCCATTGCATCTAATAGCATTCGCTTTATATTTCTTTATCAAGCGATCATCTAACATTATTTTTTATGGAGTTGTATGTTGAGTGGGCTTTCTTGTCTTATTATTCTCGAATCCCCCAGGCTGACAGTAATAGGATGGTTTCCTGTTGTGAATGGGCAGAGCAATATGATCCTCACCAGATTTGATTTTTTTAGAGGGGGATTGTTTTGGGGGATGTGGAGGTAAAGCAATCTAAACTTCTTTCTACCAAGTGACCTCAGCCAGACAGGTCAGTTGTCATAGTTGTTTTTGAGCCGCACTCTGAATCACATCAGACGCAGTCTAGACAAAGAGCGGAGTCCTTTTCCTTGTATTGTTTGTTATTGGTTAGCGCTGAGATTAAAAACAGGAAGAGAGTGTGACCAAAAAAAAACGGTAAAAAGCTATGGCTCGTGAAGACTGAAAGCTTCCTTCCTTAAAATGTTGCTTTCTTGTCGCGTGATCGGACTCGCAAGGATATGGAATGTGCAGTTCTTTTTGTTCTTTTTGAATCGAAGTGATGAAATGAGGTTGTGCTCACTTGGATGCACTTTCTCTGTTCAACCACAAGATGGCGGCAGCGCCATGAAAACCATATACCGCTGTAGCGAGTCTTCAAATATGAGCACATTAATGTGGAGTTGCTTGTTCTGTAGCCACAGAGGGACATAAATCTTCTTGTGCCTGTCCCAAGCCCGGATAAATACAGAGGGTTGTGTCAGGAAGGGCATCCGACGTAAAAGCTTGGCCAAAACAAACATGCGGATCAAACCTCTGAAGATGGAGGACACTGATTAGCTGTGGTGACCCCTTGAAGGGGAAAACCGAAAGGAAAAGAAGATGTGTAGTAACATAAAATAACATGTTTTTGTTTTCAGAATTGTGTATTTAAACTATACACCCACAGTTTATGCAGACTCCGTATTTGCAGTCATAGCTGATATAGAATTTTGAGCAGGGGTGGTCATTTGCAGCGTAATTTAAAATCTTTGGTGACTGATGCGTATGTTAGAAAACTAGGCAGATAGGCTTGCATTTCAACAAAGTGCCTCCTATTTCATCTCAAATATATATATTTTTAAAAATCAGACTTGATCTTGGTTACTCGCCAGGACCGTGTTATCTTGTCACAGCCTACACGATGCAATACAATACAATACAATACATATTGATTTTTATCGCACTTCAACAACTGAAGCTGTAACAATGTGCTTAACATGGACAGCTATCATATATAGGAAATAAAGCAGTCACAAAGATAGGAGAAAGTACCATAGAGTGAAACTGACTTGATCTTCAAGATCAAGTCGGAATCATGCTGAGTCGAATGCCAAAGTGTCCAAGTGAGATTTGAGACAGGTTTTAAAGATGGGCAGTGAGGGGGTTTGCCGAATGTTCAGTGGCAGGTCATTCCAGATAGTGGGACTTGATCCCTTCTGAGCCTCCGTTTAGTTTTTGGCACATTTAATAATGTCTGGTGATGTGACAAAGGTATGAATTACTGCTTCAAGGTGCTCATGAGAAAGGACCCATTTGATTTTAGCCACCTGCCTCAGATCAAAGAAGCTGGATTAACAACAGCACCAATTTCTCGGTCAAATTTAAAGTCACTGTCCAGTTTAAGACCCTAGTTTGTGACTGTTGCCTTCAGATAAGGAGCCAGGGGGAGCCCAAGTCTACAGGATGAGATGTATATGGGACCACAGAGACCAAACAGTATCACTTCTGTCTTTTTTTCATTGAAGTTCATGTAAAGGGTGTACACTAGAGCGAACTTTAATCAAGTACAGTGATACCTCATCTTACGAACATAATTGCTACCCAGAAAGTGTAAGTCGAAAAGTTTGTCTTCCAAACATTTATTTCCCATAAAAAAACATTAAAATGAGAATAATCCATTCCCAGGTCCCCATAAAACACAATTTTTTAATAAATAAGACATAAAACTACACAAAATATACCTTATTTTATGTATAATAAATGTGCTATTGTATTGTAAGTAAAGAAATACACTGTATAATAAGTCGTCTTATTTAGTTGTTGTGATGGTCGTTGATGTAGTTGCCTCTTGATGATATCCGAGTGAAGTTGCCATGCTTTCTCGGCAATAATACCCTCACTCACACTGTCCCCTGCTAGCTGCTTTTCGCTAATCCAAATCAACAGAAGTTTTTCAACCTCTTCTATTGCCTGAGACCGTTGCTTAGACAACACAGAAACACCCTTAGCCACACGTAGCAATGGTCGACTTCGCATACTCGTACTGGGACGTTAAGTCACACAAACACAAACCTAGTTTTTCGATTATCTCCTTCTTCTGCTCGACCGTAATTTTATTTTTTTTTTGTGTGTCTTTTTCGGCTTAACACTAGCCTGTGGTGGCCTTTTTCGATCCCATAATAGCAAACGTATTCTTGATAACAAACCACGTCTGCACTCAAAGAAAGGGGGTGACAAAAACTAGTCCGGCAGCCACCGTGGCGCATCTGCCGAAAACTAGTTCGTCAGCCAAGACTATTTGCTCGCAAATTTAATGTTTGTGAGGCGAAAAGTTTGTGAGCTAAAGCGTTCGTAAGCTGAGGTATCACTCTTCTTCTTCTTTTCCTTTCGGCTTTTCCCTTCAAGGGGTCGCAACAGCAAATCAGTGTCCTCCATCTTTAGAGGTTTGATCCGCATGTTTGTTTTGGCCAAGCTTTTAGGTCGGATGCCCTTCCTGACACAACCCTGAGGTATCACTGTACTTCATAATAAGCTGTACTCTTTTTCGATCCACATTTGCTTTCAGGACAAAACATCTTGAGGGACAGCTCCGCAGACACACCCACCCCCACTTGTGACCCGTAACCACTTTCCTTTCGCTTCTCAACAAGCAGCCACACGCCGCTGACAAATGATGTCAACTACCCGTTGGCTTTTGTGAAGGTGAACGAGCACATTTTTGACATTCCTGCCGCTCGCCAAGAAAGAGGTGAATCCCCTCCATCCCAGACATAACATTCAGCACTGATGATTTTCCCCCAGCAAGGTGGTTGTTTCACCTCTACGCTTGAGTCAACGGCACTGTAATTATGTCAAGTTTACAGCTGAAACACAGCTTGTGAAATTCCTCTGCCAGCTGGAGGTCCACCTGTAGATGTGGCACCTTTAACCGAAGGAACTTTACGACAAAAGCCGAGGCTCTTTTTTCAGGCGATGGCCAGAATTTGTTGCCAGACGACACGGAAGAAGCGGTCGCTCAAGTTTGCTTAACATTCGGTGATCATATGGTTTATTTAGCCAGCCAATGGAAGCATGCATACTCACCAATGAATTGCAATTTCAACGCTGTCTCCAATGTGTCAAATTGATGTAGAAATAACGCGCTAAATATTTTAATACAAAGAAATCGTTGAAAATCTTGATTACAGCTAACGCGAGAAGAAAAACAAATTTGTGTTAGCGTAGAAAAACACTATTTTTAGATTAATTAGATTCGATGAGTCTATTTTTCTCACAGTGAAGAAATTTACCTTTCACAGCAGCAAAAACAAAATAGGAGCTGCTGTTAAGGGAGCCCCATTTACAGCGGAAAATGAGGGATTACTGTATAACTTGACCAACTCGATTCAAATTTCTCAAGAAGGGAGATAAATATGAAAATGTACACCCCCGTTTTCGCTGGTGATGCGGCTGTACATTCAAGATTAATTAACCAATCGCATTCACATCTCACTCATTCACTGCCAGACATGTGCAAAAATGTGTCCACTCCAGTGCCAGGGTTTTTGTCATTTTCACTCAAATCGCAAGACCCACACACTCAGTTTTAGGACGACATAAACATTCAATGCAGCGTGAGAAACCTTATACTCTCTTCTTTCATCAGAAAAAAAAGAGTTAATTCCTAAATTATAAGGGTCTGGAGTTATATGAGCTTGAAATGAGGGCAGCTGGCCAAAATACACGCAATACATTCATAAGGGTTTATATAGCACTTTAACAGCAGCTGAAGCTGGAACAAAGGGCTAACATTGAAAAAGGGAAATGCTGCCCCCTTGTGGAAAAGAAAAAAAAAACAATTGCCAGGGGTCTGGCCAGCGCTTTATCGGCACCCAAGCATGAAAAAAATAAACCTGAACCAATTCGGGAATGGCGCTCTACGTCATATCTTCAATTCCCGAATAAATCAGTGAATGAGTTTAAATGGGAGTCATTTAAAGTGCATCTGAACAACTCAAAATAAGCTTCTGGTTTTCTTGTAGACTTGTATTGATCCTTCCACATTCCCCGGATGATTTTTTTTTTCTTTTTAACACATTCGGAGGATTTTGTACACAAAAAAAATGACAGGTCACTTTTACACCTCCCATTTTCAGTGAGTAAAAATAAAATGATTGATCTGGGGGTCATTTTTTGAAACTTCCCATTACAACTGGATTGGATTGGATTTACCTTTATTAGTCTCGCAGTGGAAAAAATTACATTTCAGCACTAAATTTATGAAAGGAAAGCAAAAGTCGAAAAAGTAAATACAGGAGCTGCTGTAAAGACATCCACTCTTGCGGCGCCATCTTGAAATCAAAAAAACTAAATAACAAATAATATGACAACACAAAGAAGCAGCGAGCCATTCATTCTTAAGCACTTTCTGTACCCTCTTTGTTACAGGAAACAGTTCTAAATGAAAGAGGAGAGAATAAAAGTGTCCTTTTCACCAGTGGATCAGGGACGTCATGGTAGAATGTGCATGTCTACTACAAGGTAAATGTTGAAAGCTAACACGAATCTGCGGTGTGTCGACTTCCTCCATCCAATGTATGTTTCCTATAATTGGCTGATGACCAGTTGGCTCTCGTCCCACTCCTCTGCAATACAAATGGGGATGGTGTGAAACGCCCCCCCCCAACCCCCCAGCAACCGTGGGCTGATACTTGTTGTGTCAACCCTGACATTTGTAATCAGGTGTGGTGCATACTCCCCACTTAACATGCCCTCAACACGTCATAGTCGACTCCACGTCCAGCCAAGTGTGGACCGTGTTGCTGCCCTCATCCACAGTTCCACACCCTGTAACGCCCTCTTCAGCACCACTGTGACGTTGCCACGCCATCTGGGTGTACTGTGACTCAGTTACACCAGGACCAAACGGAGAAAAAAAAGGGATAATGGGGGGACAAGGGGGCGGAGTCACCTAATCTCCATCAGATGGGAGTCATGAATGCGGACCACCTGAAGTTGTTTTCACAAGCCTGGATCGCATTCAACACACAGAGGGAAGCTCATCGTCGGAGAGAGTGAACCTGGCGCCCTCACACTGATTTCCCAGAGTTGTGTGACTCACAACATCATTAGCGCGTACACACTAGAGTTATTCAGAACATGCTAACGCCCTGTTCGACCCCACCTTTCCCGTCTTCAAACGTCTGAATCCCCTACACGTGGACGACGCTACTTTCGGAGAGGGCTGTCACACTGACGCTAATCAGGTTTCAATCATGTCCGACCGAAAAAAAACATATATTTTCACTCAAATTGGAAGCCAGTGACTCGGGGAAAAGGGGAATCATAGTTACCATGACCTTTCTGTTGGCTAAACATAAACCAATGACCCACGATAGCCATATGAAGGGCCTCTTACATTTGCCAGCTGGCCCCCCTATCGCCCAAGCAAATAGGTCAGCGTGGTCAGGCTGCAATCTCCACATGTCACAGGAAACGCAGGCTCTCCAAGTTCCACATGCGACGTGTCGTCAACCATCAAAGTCTTTCGACTGCAAGTCGGCTGATGAAAGATAAGTCCGAAGACAAGAGCACAGTTGTGTGAAGCAAAGGAGCTGATTATACACGCAGCAGAACAGATCTTCTCGATGGTGGGTTTGTCTTGGAGAGGATATGGCTTTGGACAGTTGTGTCATGTCACTTTCAATCGTCATGACATCAGATCGGGATTAGCAATTTAACAAAAAAAATGCTAACTCACAAATCCCTCCTTTATGAGTCTTACTAGTGTATTTTCCGGTGCATAAGGCGCACCAGAGTATTAAGCGCACCTCCAATGAATGTTGTATTTTTAAACTTTTTCCATATATAAGGCGCACCAGACTATAAGGTGCACTTTCAATGAATGACAAAAGTTTTCCAAATACTATAAGTATCTTAACGTTTTCTACAGATAAGTCACACCATATGATAAGGCGCTACAGTGTAGAGCGGGGTTATGCACAACTTCTTCTAGGGGGGAAATGGAATTGGTGGCTGCTGACAGTAGTTGAGAGACCTGTTGTGGCTCAATATTACTGTATTTTCCGGTGTATAAGACGCACTGGAGTATAAGGCGCACCCCCAATGAATGGTGTATTTTCACACTTTCCATATGCAGTGTATAAGGTGCACCTTCGTATAAGGTTCAGGGTCATCTTTTGAAGAAAATCAAAGCTCTTGGGCGTGCCTTATACACCGGAAAATATGGTATATATATATATATATATATATATACACACAGTGATACGTTGGTTTTCGAACCCCTTGGCTTACGAATGTTTCGGTTTATGAACGTTAAATATATGAAAATTTTACCTTGGCATACGAACTATTTTTCGGCATACACACGGAGCTGCCACAATGAGTGATGTGTGTGTGTGTGTGTGTATATATATATATATATATATATATATATATGTGTGTGTGTGTGTGTGTGTGTGTGTGTGTGTGTGTGTGTGTGTGTGTGTGTGTGTGTGTGTGTGTGTGTGTGTGTGTGTGTGTGTGTGTGTGTGTGTGTGTGTATAGCAGTGCCACATTGACAACATACCTCCAGATGTGCCCCCACACATGCACCATCCATCTGCCAAAATGAAAGCATACAAACGCGCAGCTTCTCCAAACAACCCAGTGACCTTTCAACGTGCCAAAGCCACCTGGATACACAATCGGACACCAACAAACACAAATAAACTCAACGTTGGCGTCGCACAAAGGGCATCGCTGTGGAATGGTAAGGATCCCGATTGCGTCTCCGGCGTTTGACTGCACAGCTCTGACAGACCGTCGGTCTGTCAGAGCTTTGTTGTGAGATACCGATAAAGAACAATTTGGTGGTTGGTGACAAGAGATGGAAGATAGTGTCTGGCAGTTGTGTCTACATAATAATAATAATACATTTCATTTTAAGCACCTATTTTAATGTACATTACCTTTTAAGTGAACAGTGGCTTCACACCTGCAATGAATCTGCTTTGATACACTTAACCTTTGGAAGTTGAGAACTTACAGTACCAGCTATGATGGCGGTCAGGGAGGGCGATTGACGTAGTAACCCCCCCACCCCCTTTCTGTCTATTTCCCATGCATGTGATAAGTGGAAAAAAGAGTGGGGAAGTGTGTAGGCACAGGAACTGATAAAGTATTAACAAATATGTGCAGGAATGATTTGTGGTGGTTATGTTGTCTTGCGCCAGCCTGAGAACCGCCCTGACACCAAAATAATTCTGTCTTATGAAAACACACACATTTTGTGTTCCTTTTTTAAATATAGTTAGCACAACATCATGTTTTTCTCTTTTTAGTATGAGTACAATTTATACACACATTGATACCTTGGCTTACAAACTTAATTGGTTCCCAGACAGAGTGTGTACGGCGAAAAATGTGTATCCCAAAAATTAATTTCCCATAAGAAACCATTAAAATGAGAATAATCAGTTCCCAGGTCCCCATAAAACATAATTTTCTAAGCCTTACAACTACACAAAATATACCTTATTTTATGTATAATAAATGTGCTCGGGTATTATAATTAAAGAAATAAACTGTACTGTCTAATAAAGTTGTTTTATTGACCTTTGTGATGGTCGTTAATGGAAAGGAGTGGCCGGTTTCATCAGCATTAAACACTTGATGAGGAACGTACCCTTCTTTCACTATCTCGCGGAATGATCCCTTGGAGGTGCTTTCTCTGTGATAATTATATCTAGTTCCTCATCAATTGTGTTCTTTTTAGCTGGGTTGATAGCTTTTTGCATCAAGTGTACAAATGGCTTCTGCAGGTTGTTTGTGGAGCCTGATTGATGGGATATTTTAACCTTGCAGTCTACACTGCCTTTGAACTATCAAAGTTGAAACTCTCTCACTGTTGTCTGCCTGTCTCTTTAATGTTTAAACCACCTCCCCTCACTGCTGCGTTCTTGACCAATCACGTGGCTTTAACCGAAGACTGGGGGCGGGGAATAGAGGACAAAAACAGTCGGCTGCCATTTTGTTGTTAGAACAACACATCACTCATTGAGGTAGGTCCGTGGCCGAAAAAAGTTCGTATGCCAAGGCATTAAAAAAACGATTTTTTTGGTCGAAACCCGAGTTGGACGAGACCCGAGATGTTTGAAAGTATGCCTGTATATGATTGACAGTAAAAATAAAATGTTTTTACATTTTATTCCAATGTTTCAGCAATTTTCAGTGTATTTTACACAAAATACTCGAGTAAAATTCTTCTATTAATCCCAAATCTTTTACTCCAGCATGTGCACTCATACTTGTGTACAGCGTGTGAGTACTTTTGACACCTTCTGTTCATTTCCTCACTTCATGAGTTCACTGAAAGTTCTTCAGTGGAGCATCGCTGGTTCATAGGCCCCGCCCTTCCCCTTTAGCTCAATGTGACTGGTCGGTACCGGTGTCAATCAAGGGGAGGGGTTACACCGCTAAATTCTAAATGCCCGCTGTGTCAATTTGGATCTCAGTTTGCATCCTCGTGTCGATGCTGTCAGAAGGCAACAGGCAGCTGCAGGTCCGAGAAGAGCTTTGGAATTCCCACACGATGTTTAATCACATGAGTTTTTAGCTGTGGGGGGCGTAAATTTACGTTGCAGTGGTTGAATCTTCGTTTGGATCGAGGTGCCACTCAAGTGTGGCGCCGAAGGAAGGAAGACGGGGGACGTCAGATGAACTTTTACTTTTAGTGCTACTTAATCGTTTGACAAGCTTGACAAAGCAAGATTAATTTTGTCCCCAAACCCCCCAAGATGTTTCTCAAGAGCTCCGTTTTCATCTTGTTTTCATTCTTTTTGGTTCGGTTCCTCGAAGCTCACGAGTGCACCCCCTGCCATCTCCGGAAATGCCCCGCCAAGGCGACACAAGTCTGCGACGGTGGTCGGACCATGGCCAAGGATCCTTGCGGGTGCTGCGAGCACTGTTCCCGCTTGGAGTGGGAGCCGTGCGGGGGGTCGGACTGGAGTCTCGGCTACTGTTCCCTCAGGCTGACATGCGCCTCTGTCAACTCTACCGGAGCTGCCGTTATCCCTGAAATCGGAGTCTGTAAAAGTGAGTATCCGAGTGTCATTTCTTTGATTTCCCTTAGGATTTTCAGACAAGTATTTGTTAGCAGATCTGACAGCACGGCAAGAAAAGGGGGTAGATAATAGAAAGAAATAGAACAGGGGGTAGGTACCACCTTTGGGGGGGCCATAAATAGCCGTTTGCTTTTGCACTGTCATTTGACCTTGACAACGTGAAATATTGTACCTGCATATTTTTTTTGTCTTCAGTTAAAGTGCAATTATGAGCCAAGTTAAATACGCGGGTTTACACAGAAATGGAATTGCTGTGTACAACATTAGAAAACTGCATCATTGTACCTTGTGGAGTGCGATCCCCCCCACCCACCGTCCCCCAATCCACCCCCCAGTACGACTCATGCTGAACATTCCACCTAGGCTGTTACAGTGACATTGGATTCCACGTTTGACTGAATAGAGCACACGACTGTGGATTGACATCAAATGTATACTCAAGAGAAATCAGTGGTTACTCTTATTGTCACTATTTCATCATCATCATACATTTCATTTATAAGCACCTTTCAAAACAAAGTTCAGTTTACACTCACAAGATAAAATTTTCCAGCGTTTGCTCAACCCAAATTTTCAAAGTGGTGGTAGTGGTGGACCCCAAAAAAGCATGCAAAAGTGAGGAGCAGGGTGTATTTGACGAATGGTATTAAATAATGCCAGCAGGAACAAAATCTCCAACAACAAAGTCATCAAAACAAAAAAGGTCCAAAATAGCAAACAAAACATTCAGTTAAAACATGACAAGATGAAACAAACCTGACAGGGTGAAACAAACAATGACGCGTCCCTGAATGGTCGTGTCTAGTCATTTTAACTGCCACTGATTAAAACAACCAACACCTGTGCAGGCGGGGCCCGACAGTACCACCCGTTGGGGGCAAACCTAAACATTACACTTATATTGTTCGTGTACCCTTAACACTTGTTAAAGTCCAATTCCTTGATGTACAAAAGGTGACTTAGGCTACCTGATTGTATCCATCGTTGTGTAATATCTTGTGACACAGATAAAAGCCCAAAATCGTTTCAACACACAGAACATTTTGGGTTTTGGTAAAGGTATAAACCAGCTGGAGGTCAATAACACGGCAGATGGTGCTGAAATGAACCCATGTTGTACCTATTTTGTTACAGTAATGCCTCATGTATGTGCAGTACAATATTCAAATCAGCCAGTCCAGTCCTGGCACTCTCTGGTGCTTTCCACTATCTTTGTGACTGCTTTATTTTCTGTATATGATAGTTGTCCATGTTAATCGCTTTGTTCCAGCTTCAGCTGTTGTTAACGCACTATATAAATCAATATGTATTGTGGAGAGTGTGCCCGCTTTGTCCGTTTGGAGTGACTCCACAGCTCAAAAGGGCTTGTCACTGACTGGAGACTGGTTGGTCTGCTGTTTGGAGACTGGTTGGAGAAAGTTGTAGGAGGATTGCTCATTCTTTTCTTTTGAGGCGTGAGTCATTCTTGTGGAGAGCATGACAATATGTTTGGCAAATTTAAATTTGGCAACATTTTTGTACTTCAATGCCATGTTTGGTTTGTCAGGTCCCAAACCAATAAAGTAGCAATGCTTCTCCAATCGTCCATGTGTTAGGGTGATCGAAATCAAGGTTCCACAAGACTGAGCAGGGGTCTCAAACCCCGGCCATCCCGCCCCAGACTCTCGTCAGGCCGCCGTTTGGTGGGCATCTCGCCTTCAAATGAGTAGCTCTGGTAAAGAACTTAATGTAGTGGTTCTTAAACTGGGTTCGATCTAACCCTCGGCGTTCGGTGAGTCGGTCTCAGGTGTTCGGTGGATCCACCGCCACAGAGGTGCACCCCTCAGTCTACTCTGCAGTTAGTGGTCACAGTCATTGAAAGAAGGGTTTGATGAATGAGCATATGAAACTGGTGGGGTTCACTGCTTCCAATAAGATTAAGAACCACTGCCTTAATGACTCCTTTGATTGAGTTCTGGCTCTGGTCTTGTGGCTCCAGGTTTCTTGGAGCATGCCGATGACCCTCAAGTCACACACACATGCACGCAGCTAGAGGTAGGGGGGTAAATCAACACCTCCCAATAAGTTTTCAGGGGCCACCGTAGGCATGTTGCCAAGGACTGATCCCAGATTTCCCCTCCTCGAGCTCCAAAGGTCTTCAAGTGATTAGAGCTGCAATCAACAGGAGGGGGGTAAATGTTTCCACTTTCTGATCCCCTCTACTGCGCGCTGGGTGGGTGGTCACAATGTATTAGTGTGTAACTGCAAGAATGTTACAGCACAGGTGTGATTCCAGGCACGTTCCTTGAACGGGTTGCTATTTTAATCTGCGATCTTACATCATCTTGACATGTTCAAATACAAGGTCCCCGCTGTTCAAGAGAAATATGTGAAAAATGGCGGACTAAGTGCTTAATTACAAGCTTTCCGAAAGGGATAATAAACAGGAATAATTGCATTAGCTGGATGAAAAAAAAATGTTGCTCGTAAAAGAAAAGAGCTGTTCAGATAAATCGCCGACGCGGAGCGCAGAGAAAATATGCCAGCTATGCGAAAGAAATGCAGCCCCTTCCGTTTTGCATGCCGTGTCTTGAGTATACAACGACATGCTTCAAAGAAGAGTCATCGGGACCTCTTGACTTATCTTTGACGTGCCTGTCGGGCAGGTGAAACTCATCCCGTCTACCCGAAATCATTTGCGTGGAGGTTCTCCAGTCAAAGCGTTTGCCCTCCCGCATTTCCTTTTCCCCAACTTTTGCAAAGTTTCGATCAGAATGCCCGTCAAGCTCGGTACGCTATGTCCAAGGCCCTCCTTCCTCCGGTATTATCTAATGTTTCAAAGACTTCCTTTTTAGCTCCCTATCAGACAGAGGGCCTCTAGAGGTCAGCTTTCTCATCCCAATTGTGGATGCCAAGACAAGCAGACTGAGTGGTTGAGAGAGGGATCCCCCCTGCCCCCCTAACCCCCCTGGGATGAAGCCACAGGCTTTGGCCAGAGTCATGCCAGGCCAGATCCCAGATAAGCAGGTCAGACTAGACTGTGGTTAGCCAGGCTTTACATAAACAATGTTCAGCCTCTCATTGATTGTTTGGACCACCTCTACCCTTTTTTTCGAAGTGCCATGACCCCAATTCAACCTACCCCCAGATCCCCAATACAGAATGGCACCTTTGTGCGTAGCATTTTATCAGAAAACACCTTGATAGTGACTGGGGGGGGGGGGGGAGTTGAGACTAGGATCATTTTAACTCATTCTCTGCCATTCCCGAATTTGTTCAGATTTTGGTTTTTCTTGCGGCGGGGTGCCGATTAAGTGCTGGTCAGACCTTTGGCAATGTTTTTCCCTTCCACGAGGGGGCAGCATTTGCCTTTTGTTCATCTTAGCGCTTTGTTGCACTTTCAGCTGTTGTTAAAGTGAATCAATATGGATTGTATTTTGTACAGGTGCCCCCATTTCAAGCTCAGCTAACTCCAGACCCATATGACTTAGGAATGAACTTTTTTTCTGATGAAAGAAGAGAGTCTAAGGTTTCTTGTGCTAAATGGAATGTTTATGTAGTCCTATAACTCAATATTCTGTGGTTTCTGGAATTTGAGTGAAAATGACAAAAACGGTGGCATTGGAGTAGACACATTTTTGCACTTCATCTGGCAGCGAATGAGTTAATGAGAAAGAAATCGGAGGAACATTTTTTTTTTGGGTTATTGAAAAGACTTGCTGGCTGCCTCGGAGAGCTATTTGCGGCACAGACCAAGTCAGGTGAAATAAAGGTAACGTCGTCTCCTCATGCAGTCACTCACAGTTCAATGCTTGTTCGTACCTGGCGTCGCTCCGAAATCAACACAAAGATTCGGAAAGACCGATTTATGCTTTCCAGCTAATTTGCATCACTTAAAAAGAAAGTAACTGCAAATAAAAAGCATTGTTAGGCTATTTTAGTTGAACATTACAGAAGAAAGATGCTACATTGCAACGTTTAGGGGGAAAGAAAGCCAGGGGAGTTACAATAAACTTAAATTGTGCTTCATTGTGGTTTTAATGAGGCATGGGAGCCACATGCTTGGGAAAGTGTCACACTTTGTCTCGTCCTGTTTATTCTGTTTCCGTTCTTGCCGATCTGTGACAACTATGGAGAAGGGTAATTTGCCATATGCGGTCGTGTTTCGTCATGCATTCACAGGAACGGAACACTATAACTAATGTGAATGTGGGGGCCTTCGCTAATCATGCACTTTTGTTTTTTTTTTTTTTTTTTTTGGGTGGTAATTCAAAAATGTGGCTCATCCCTCACTCATTCCCTCCATTCTTTTGCGAAGGGTGGTGTAAGTTTGGCTGAGCCTGAATGCACCGTTTCTGTGGAGAGAGAAAAAAAGGCGTGCCTAGCAAAAGAGCGGTATCTGTAATAATGAGTTTGCTACAAGTGGCCTTGGTGCAAAGGAGGCGTTTCTAGGAAGCGGCAGACTTCACTCGCTGGGGGTGCCAAGCAAAATAAAAAAGGAAGAGAATAGCTTCAATAGTTGAAGTAGCATGGCACAACAAGAGGGGTGGGGTTGGAGAAATAAGGGAGGGGGCGACTAAGAATTACACTTCAACTGTAAAGGGTTTGTCTGTGTAAGCTCTCAGCCATACAGGAGTGGTCCATCGATGAAAAGGTTTCTTCAGCCGTCATCTGTACTTCTTTGAAGGTCTCGGACGTTTCGCTTCTCATCCGAGAAGCTTCGTCAGTGAACGAAACTTTGTCGGTAGCGCTGGGCCCATATATATATATATATAGAGAGAGAGAGAGAGAGAGAGAGAGAGAGAGAGAGAGAGAGAGAGAGAGAGAGAGAGAGAGAGAGAGAGAGAGAGAGAGAGAGAGAGAGAGAGAGAGAGAGAGAGAGACAGAGAGACCATAATCAGTGTAGCCTCAGGGAATAGTCCTCTGCTCCCCCAACCTTAAAGCAGGGACCTATCTAAGCAGAAGTTGGATTCCGCCAACTCTGTACATTAGAACTATATACTGTATAAAGGGCCTGAGGTAACAGCAAATTTTCGTTCGCTGACAAAGCTTCTCGGATGAGAAGCGAAACGTCCGACACCTTCAAAGAATGACGGATGAAGAAACCTCTTCATTGACTGTAAAGGGTTGCAACTTACAAAGGAAGTCACACATTAGTTCTTGTTCCAGAGTAAAAGTACAAAATGATAACATATTTTAACTAAAAATGAATGTGATAATTTTTGACTCAGGGTGGTCGAGTGGTTACCACGTCGAATTCACCAGAATCAGAATCGGCGTCCTTTTCACCAGTTAGTCATGGTGGAACGTCCATGTCTGCTACAAGCTAAATGTTGAAAGCAAACACGAAGCTGTAGCATCCATTGACGAAAACAGATTGTCCCACATCTCCTGTCCCACGTAAATTCGCTTCAATTCCAAGCCGCAACAAGGCTTCCAAATTTAGGCATAGTAACGCACAGAGGCAGGCATTTGATGTGATCGGTGGTGTTTTCAGAATCAGAATAATCTTTATTGGCCAAATATGTAGAACACACAAGGAATTACTGCACTAGTATCATCAGAAAATAAATTGCAAAGAGGCACTATACCAAGGGTCGGGAAAATTTTTGACTAAGAGAGCCATAAAATTGAAATATTTAGAAATGATTTTCAGTGAGAGCCACGCACACACGCGCGCGGGTGCAGACACGCACGCAGACGAGCCAGTTTTCAACACAACTTGGTGATAGTACTCGCCATTAGCATGAAGTATGTAGAACACACAAGGAATTTGTTTCCGGTAGAACACGCTGCACTAGTATCGTCGTCAAAAAAACTGCTAAGTGGCACTTTACAGTTCCATTTTGGCTACTGTTGAAGAGTTCAAAGAGTTAATGGCTTGGGGGAAGAAGCTGTTTAAATGTCTGCTGGATTTGGTGCGCATGGATCGGTAGCGCCTGCCGGAGGGGAGTAGCTGGAAAAGGTGGTGGGCAGGGTGCAGAGGGTCCAGTAGGATTTTCCGCGCCCTTGTTCGGATTCTTGCAGTGTGCAAGTCCTCGAGAGTGGGTAGGGCGGTGCCAATTATTTTTTCCGCCGTCCGAACTGTCCGTTGAAGTCGGATTTTGTCCATTTTTGTGGCGGCCCCGAACCAAACGGTGATGGAAGAACACAGGATGGATTCGATGTTTTCTGTTCCTCATGATTGATAAAAATCCAGCCAAACGATCGGAATGAAAGTCAACTTGCCGGATCCATATGCGAAGTTATTGCTAGCTAGCCTGCACACGGCTCATTAGTTTCCACAATTGCTTTCTGCTATCTCTCGCAGAAGTATATTGATGTGAACATTAGCATGGGGTTTGTCAAAGTGCCACTGACATTCGACGGTTTCATCGATTTTATTGTTTCATTGCATTCAACCTGAAGTATTTTTTTACTCGTCAGGTTTATTTAAAAAGTGGCGTTTACCTGTTTCGACATCAACGCCTACCATCCAATCAAAATTGCTCATTGAACATCAACGGCCACCTTAGGTCAGTATTATCCAATCAATCACCCTTTGACCACCCCACTCTCATCTGCAGTGCTTCCCAACCATCCGAAGGCCGGCCTGGAAGACGAACGATGCCCGCTGATGACGGGCTGCGACAGAGAAGGAGATGAGTGTGTTTGCGATGCCAGACACACTTGCCTAGGATCTTTTGCTTTCCTAGACCAGGAAACTTGCATGAAGGCCCGTTCAGGTGAGCCCTCCGCCCCAACTCCACAGTAATAGCGCCGTAACAATCTTTAAGATCCTAATCCTCAACAGATTTTGCTCGGATGTGACTAACGCTACTAAACGCCATCCTTAGTGATGACACACCGGTTAAGACTTCTGGTTTTTTTTTCTTCTCATGACTCATCCATGACTGTTCCTTACTTGGCTTGGCGGGGGACGTCCATCCAGAGAATCGGAACCAAGAGCATGGTCAGAAATATGTGGGACCGTCCAACCCGGCCTGCACGTTCTCTGGATGTAACCTGACCACTGCCGGCTGTATGTGCGAATCTCAGAGCTGCAGCAACCACTTTGCCTACAACAACCGCAGCCAGTGCCAGGAAGCCGCAGGTCAGCTTTGAACTAACGTTTTTCAGGTGTTGTTCAACATGCACGGCGTGATATCGTTTAATAACTGAATGAAAAATAAGCGGTGTCGTGAAGTCAGAGGGTGTGTGAGAAGTTTCTACACTGAGCACTCTGACATCAAGAGGCCGTCGACGACAATGAATGGCCTTTTAACTCATTCACTGCCATTCACAAATAAATTTGCGAACTGAAAAGCATGATGTGGAGCGCCATTCCTGAATTTGTTTGGGTTTTAGTTTTTCTTGCGGTGGGGTGGGCGCCGATAAAGTGCTGGTCAGCCCTCTAGCAATGTTTTTTACCATCCACGAGTGGGCAGCATTTCTCTTTTTTCCATGTTAGCGCTTTGTTCCTGTGTCAACTGTTGTTCAAGCGCAATATAAATCACTATGTATGTATTGCATTGTATTTTGGACCGCTGCCCTCATTTCAAGCTCATATAACTCGAGACCCATTTTATTTAGGAATTAACTTCTGTGTAAGCTCTCAGTCGTACAGGAGTGGTCTATCGATGAAAAGGTTTGTTCAGTCGTCATATGTACTTTTTTTGAAGGTGTCGGAAATGACAACAGAATTCCTAGATCATTACCACGTAGGCTTAGTCATGCTGATGAGGTGATACCAGGGCGAATGAGGCAATCAGGGACTGTCATAGACCATAATCAGTCAGGACAAAAGAAGTAATCAGTTTAGCCTCAGGGAATAGTCCTCTGCTCCCACTAACCTTAGAGCAGGGACCTATCGAAGCAGACGTCTGGCACCGCCACCTCTGCAAATTAGGGAAATATAGACGGCTAAAGCTACCAGCAAAATTTAGTCCACTGACGAAGCTTCTCTGATGATGAGCGAAACATCTGACACCTTCAAAGAAGTACAGATGACGACTGAAGAAACCTTTTCATCAGGTGTTAGGAATTAACCTTTTTTTCTGATGAAGGTTTCTTACACTGCATTGAATGTTTATGTAGTCCTAAAACTCAATATTCTGCGGATCCTGGAATTCAAGTGACAATGACAAAAACCCTGGCGCTGGAGCGGAAACATGTTTTTGCACGTCTGGCAGTGAATGTTAATCAATGACACACACAAACACAAAAGACATGTGCCACCTCGCCTCCGCTCAAATGACAACCAAAAAGAAAACAAGTGACATGGGCACAAAACGGGAAGATTTTGATGCATGAAGACTAAAGTTCTCATTCGCACTAAAAATGTTCTCATGTTAGATTGTCAGATCAAAAACTGGACATTGACTATTGAGTGCAACAGACACTCCAAGTAAAAATCAAACTGCCTTTTTTTTTGGTGACTCATAGTTCAGGGCAGTTGTTCCCCCCCCTCCCCCAAGGAAGTTCTGGTCATCAAAAGCACCCTCATTTATAAACTCTAATGACAATGAAAGAACTTTCATCTCAAAGCCCAACCGATGACAGTTTCAACTCACACCAGTGAAAAGGGTAAACAACATTTTTCAGCAGCTCATCAGACACACACACACACACACACACACACACACACACACATAAACGCAAGCACGCACCCTTTTATGGCTTCTCATTAAGAGCCAAATGTGCTTCCTCACAACTGCGCATTGTGTAGCCAACTGAATGTGTACATTTGAACCTCCGTGTCTGGGTTTTGTGCACGTGTCTGTGTTTGATAATTATCTAGTCTGTTGCTGCGCCCTAAACCAGACATGTTTCATTTATTTGCCATCAAGATGTACTTCCTCCTAAGGTCGCACTAGGACGTCATGGTTGAAAACCTGCTAGCGCCCATAGTGGCTAAAAGAGTGTCAATCAATTTTTAGAGCAAACAAATACATTGTAAATTTGGTATCCACTCTTCCCTGCTGAGGTTTTTGCCTCGATTGATTAATTCAGTTTCAATAACTCCACCCTGATGATTCATGTTTGACAAATATGGCGATCATCTAAACAGTCTCAAAGATTGGATTGGATTAGACTTTATTAGTCTCGCAATGGAGAAATTTACATTTCACAGCAACAAAGTGTTGAAAGTAAGAGGAACGGAAAGGAAGAGCTGGAAAAGCAAAATACAGGAGCTGCTGTAAAGGCAGCCACTTTCGCGGCGCAAAGCAAACACGAAGCTGTAGCATCCATTGACCAAAAAAGATCTCGCATCTCCACTCCCACGTAAATCCGCTTCATTTTCAAGCCCCGACAGTAACACATCCGCATGGGCGCTTTGCGCTGTCGCTCCTTTCTTCTTATCGCGGGCTACTCAAGCCATCCAGACTGTCCAACAGCACCGACCTTTCCGCTGAACAAAGCGCGGCTGTGAAAATGCTCAAACAGTCCTCCCAATCAAAAACGGTGCTGGCATATTCGGACTGCTGAAAAGGCGCAATGGCTCAGCACAGTCTCCTCCTTGATGAATGTCGTGGCCAAAAAGCTGAAAAACAATCTGTATTCTTTCCTCATGACGCACAACAACACAAAGTGACAAAAGAAAACACAAAGACAACACAAAAACTACAAAAAAAGCAAGGCTCGTCTGAACACTTGCCGACGCTGGCCTTCTCGGGCGCCATCTTGAACATCTTTGAAGGAATGCAAAGCAAGGGGTCAGACATATTAGTCAAGGGCTCACTTCCTGCACTTTCCAACCACTTGGTTTGGCCTGTCAGTCATTCTGCTCTGCAGTTGACTGGCAGCCAACGTAAGGTTTGACCCTTGTCTTTTACCCAAAGTCAACCTGGGATAATTGTGCGGCTCAGCCGTCACCCTCAATGGGATATGCTGTAACAAAATGGAAGGATGTTGTCAGACTGCTCCCAAAAACTGGAGTTGATGAGAAGGTTTCTTCAGCTGTCATCTGTACTACTTTGAAGGTGTTGGACGTTTCGCTTCTCATCCAAGAGGCTTCGTCACCGAACTAAAATCTTTTGCTGGTAATTTTAGCCCTATTGAAGAAAAGTCTTAACTAGAGGAATGTGGCAGTTAAGATGCATTTTCCATGTAAATGGCCTAATTTGTTCCAAGCAACCCAAAAATTCTGACGTAAATGTTTTCTAAAACACAAAAATGCATCAAAATATGTTTTAAAAATACATTTTAAAATTCGATTATCGCCCACTTAATGAGAGTTGTGCATAATAAAAAAAATATATGATCATTAAACACTCAAAATGATGACATGAAGAAACATTTTGAAATAGAGGTATTTGGAAAAAGAACAAATTCCAGCATGTTTTCGGTTATATTTGGGTCACTGTTTCGAGAGTTAACGGCTTGGGGGAATGTCTGGATTTGGTGCGCATGGATCGATAGCGCCTGCCTGAGGGGAGTCGCTGGAAAAGGTGGTGGGCAGGGTGCAGAGGGTCCAGTAGGATTTTTCGTGCCTTTGTTTTGATTCTTGCAGTGTGCAAGTCCTCGAGAGTGGTAGGGTGGTGACAATGATTTTTTTCCGCCATCCTAACTATCCGTTGAAGTCGGATTTTGTCCATTTTTGTGGTGGCCCCGAACTAAACGGTGATGGAAGAATATCTACTTTGAAAAAATATCTAGATGATTCTATTGCGTGCAACCACTTTACAAAATAAAATTGAGAACATTCAACACGGTATTTGTTTTCTTTTCAGTGTAATGTACTTCAAAGTGTCACAACATTGCAACCAACCTGCCACAGGGACTTAATGACCTCTTTTACTGTATTTTCACAGCGATCTCGTTCTTCCTTTTGTCTTACAAAAGTGTGACGTCAAACATTCAGTCCAAGCCAACATGGTGAGCAGACACTCCCTTTTGTCCAAAACCAAACAAGGACATTATGAGGGGGGCGGTGCGGGCAGACGCTGCAAGATAGGAAATCTCAAGTGAAGATGATGATTTTTTTTTTCTCTCAGGCCCGTTGGTACGAAGGGTGACATTGGGTCAGTTTGCAGTGAACGAGAGTTGATGTGTAATTCCGAGATAAGGCGTCTGAATGCTATTTGGAAGGAATTCTCCACCTTTTTTTGCTGATATGAATAAACCCAAACAATGTTTCAGAGGAGTCGTACAATTGGCTGCGTATAATAATAGAGCCTTATCGGACTCTCGCAGAGAGCAGTATGAGCAAATATACACTCTAAAGCAGCAATAACACGCTCCTAGGTTACAATCATGCATGGATTTGACAGTTATTTAGCATTAGCCTCACTGGCTACATTACGTACAATCAAACATTGATATACGAATAGATAACTCTATCCAAAATTCTGAATTTACAAAGATATTCATGCTTGTGACACCATGAGTCAAGTATTCATTGGGAGAAAAGAAAATATGTATCATTTTGGATATTGCTATCCTGTAGCTAAACATGGCCATCCATCTTCAATTTAGCTTGTCCTCGTGTTCTTGGTGGACTTACTGACACCTATTTGGAGTTTTCAAATAACAAAAAGGTTCAATTATAAAAGGGGATGCCAAACAATTTAAAATACAAATTTGATTTATTGGTAAACTGGGAACCGTTTCATCGCTAGTGAATGGTAAAAATGTGCCCTTTCATGTTCTGTACTGCTAATCCTCACACGGAATTGTAGTTTATCGACAGGGTCAACACACACTGTCCGCTATCAAGGTCATCCTGAGCTACAAACTAGCTCGCAACAAACATAAGAATGAAGACTAGTCACTCAAAGGTTTCATCTTTTTGCTTAGTATCCATAGTTTTGTCACATGGCCTGATTTAGTTGGATTGGATTAGCCTTTATTAGTCTCGCAATGGAGAAATGTACATTTCACAGCAGCAAAGTAATGAAAGGAAGAGGAACGGAAGAAATAAAAAAAAATCCAGGAGCTGCTGGAAAGGTAGCCACTCTCAGGGTACCATCTTGAAGTCAAAACAACAAAAAACTAAATAATTTTACACAACACAAAATACACAGACATTCATTCAAGCTTAAGCACTTTCTGTACTCTGTTGTATGAAGCAGTTCTAGATGAAAGAGGATAAGATTAGTGTCCTTTTCACCAGTGGATCAGGGATGCCATGGTAAAATGTGAACGTCTGCTACAAGCTAAATGTTCAAAGCAAACACAAAGCTGTAGCATCCATTGATGAAAAGAGATGGTCTCACATCTCCTGTCCCACGTAAGTCCGCTTCATTTCTTAGCCGCGACATTTCTACATGCGCATCGGCGTACTGCGCTTACGCTCCTTTCTTCTTATCGCAGGCTGTGAAAATGCTGCCCATTACAGGTGTAAAAAAGTACAAGCACCCTAGAGCTGTCCAGCAATGACATTCAAATGGCACAGACATTCCTCCCAAATGAAAAACATTGTTGGCATATTCGCGCTGCCGAAAAGGCGTAACTGCTCAGCAGCATATCCTCCTTGATGAAAACAAGTTAATTCTCCTATTTGTTTTTCATCAAGGTCAGTTTTGGATCTTTTCATATCTTCAACCTCAGTCAAATAAAAGGATAATTCGCGGACTTGTAGCCTTATTTTTGAGTTGGTGACGATTCCAGATGTGACGTCACGTCTGGAACGCCCCTGACTGAGAAAGCGACACACAATGCTTTTTTGGTGCTTTGTTTGGTCTGAAAACATCGTGTTGATGGTAAAATTAGAAGGAAAACACATAAATAACGTGATGGTGAATTGTTGTGTGACTACTGTTTGATACTAGTTGACACAAATTCCCAACAGATAAATCAGCCCATTTCCAATGGAGCTTGGGCACCATCTTGTGAATTTTCTGGGACGCTACATTGGAGTCCTGACTGCTCGAATTGATACGCAAGTACTTCTTTAATCGATTGCAAACATGTATGCTTTCCTCTTCAGAACTATTTGAATCATATTCATAACTGGATGAGTAACAAGAAAGCATCTTCTCTGAATCTGAAGCCATTGTTTTGATTCTAGAGCAAGGCAAAGATGTCCTGGCGTGACATCACGAACAAGGGGGGGCGGGACCTTCTGGAACTCGCCATGTCCGATGTCATTTTGAAGTGGTTTTGAGACACTTTAACTCATTTTGCATTTGATTCAAAATATCAGCCTGCGTGTTTTGGGTCTTTTGGATGTGATAAAACTTTTTTCTGATGTCAGTTAGGAAACAAAAAAATGATGTCGGATGTCCTTTAAATTATGTTTGGGTCTTATGGCAGGTGATGCTCAGACTATCATGATCTCAATTCCACCCCCCCAACAAAGTATCCACAACTGTATGCCTCACGCTTACAATGCCAACTGTAACTTATTCTCGGGCCTGACGCCAAGTCCCCTTGCAGTTTTACACTCGAGATGCCCTGATGTGTACCCATTGTGGCACAAGTCTCGAAAAGCTTTGGATAGACCAGAAAATCCACAGAGAGCAGCTGGACTGAGACAGCGTTGTTCTCTTCTGACTTGGTTCCAAAGTCAGTTGGTGAACAGAACTGGCATTGTGCGCTTTCCTTTTTTTTCCGTGAGTAAACGGAGGCTGTCAACACAAGTCTCCTCTGCCCGCCTGAAGAGCTCCGCTTTGGGGGGAAAGACTGCTTGCCTTGTGCCCTTGTTTGGAGTGAGGGGCGGCGAAAAAACATTTAGAAAGGAGATGTTTTTCTTTCATCAATGCGCTGCTGAGATGCCAGAAATAAGCATTGTTGACAAAGAGCTCATTCCCTGGTCATTGTGCAATTTTCTTATCCGAGCTCCTTTAAGACCAGCTTCTAGTATCTTTCTACATGACTTGTGAGTGTAGGACAGATATTTATTTTTCATTTCTGCAGCTAACGTTCTGGCGCCTTACTATTCTTTTTTTTTTTGCTGCCATGGTGTCATATAAAGGCACAAAATGTGATTTTGGCCGAGACACTTAATGAAGCATACCAAATCAGGCCTTTTGTGTCTGTGCAAACTGGGATATGGCTATGATTATCAAACCAAAATGCTTCTAATTAGAGCCATCCATGCCCAGCGAGGGATCACAAACGGCACGAAATCCATTTTCCGGTGACCCCCCCCCCCCCTCCCCGATCTGCTGTTGTGCTCGAAAATGTGCAAGGCAGAAAATTATATTAATTAGACACGCAAGAGATGGACACTTTTGCAAGCCAACTCTATTTATTCCGTTCATTTGAATAACAATAGCGTGTCTGACAGCTGCCTTTCCCAATGCACTCTAACCTCAGCCATTATCAGCGTGAAAGAGTAATCAACATTTTTAGCAGACATACAATGAAAGTGTTGGGGGGGCAGGGGGAGGTTTTCAATGCAGAACGGAATCGTCCCAGAGCAATTTCAATGACTTGAGTTCCACAAGAGGTTTTCATGTACAAAACCAGTCTGGAAATGATGTGTGGCAAGGCTCGTTGAAGTCAGTCGGTGTTCAATGACCTTCATTTAACTCCGTTGTTGGAATAAGGTCCGAAATTATTGCATACAGGACTTTTCCATGAGTTTCTATGACTCCTTTTAATGAGAGCTTTGTGGCAGTCGTCTTTTCCCAAGATCCCTGAATTATTGGTCCAGTAAAGATAAATCCTAATCCTGCTCTATTTATCCCCCAAAAATGTTTTTCCAAGCTTCAATTTCATCTTTCGGAAGTCTGTGTGAAAGATTTAACATCCCTCACCAAACATAAACCATTTTTCAAGTATGTCCCATACCTACTAACTCAGAATCCAGATTTTAATGCCATCGTCTATTGACGTGATCCATCATCTCTCGTCTCTCCGCCATTTCAGATTTCTATTCGCTGTGCAAATTGTTTGTAAAACTGTATTTTGGGACGCAATCTGTAAAATTGCTTCCTGAAGTGGTTGACAATTATAGGACAGAACACAAGTCTTTGGTCCCATAGATGTGATGTCCCATTCGGTTTTGGTAACCCAATCTTACTAAAGTAGATTCAGGTTTGATGTGTGATAGAAGGGTTTAAGCTAGGATGAAAGGAAAGATGTATAAAACGGTGGTGAGACCAGCCATGATGTTTGGACTGGCGACAGTGCCACTGGAGAAAAGACAGGAAGCAGAGCTGGAGGTAGCAGAGATGAACACATTGAGGTTTTCTTTGGGAGTGACCAGGTTGGATAGGATCAGGAATGAGTACATTCGAGGTACAACTCATGTTAGAGGCTTTGCAGAGAAAGTCAGAGAGGCCAGACTGAGATGGTTTGGACATGTCCAGAGGAGAGAGAGTGACTATATCGGGAGAAGGATGCTGAGCCTTGAACTACCAGGCAGGAGACCGAAAGGAAGACCTCAGAGGACCATTATGGATGTTGGCAAAGAGGACATGAAGGTAGCTAGTGTGAGAGTAGAGGATGAACAAAACCGGGTTCGATGGAGGACACTGATTCGCTGAAGGGAAAAGCCGAAAGGAAAAGAAGACGAAGTTAGATTCAGTTTTCGAACAATGTTGCTGTAGAGGCCTACAACTTTTTCTGTTTCCTGAACAGCCTCCAATATACACGCTTTCAGCCCCAGATATCCAATGGCCATGCCCCCCTTCCCCCATCCCCTTAACAAGGGGTATCAGAGCTATTATGTTGGCTCTGTTGAATGTAAAAACCTTGCCAAGTAAACCGGAGTAGGCAGAAGAAGAAAAGCTCTGTTGAGGAGCTGCTTGGACTGCCATCCAGTTAAGTTATGCTGGGTGGGATCCCAGACCCCCTTTTGACGAGGTATGCGCGGGTCTGTCACGTCCAAAGTAGCGCATGGTTTCCCCGACAGGATGCCGTAAAGCTGTCATAGAGTGAAGTGTGGATCTAATGACCGTGTGTTGGGTTTGTGTTGGAAGGCGTTACGAACCTGAAGTTTGACCCGTAATTGCAGTGTAGCGTCTTTGTCGACTGAATGAGAGGTAGCTAACACACCACAGATTTATACAAGAGGCTCTTGCGTTCTTATTTCAGAGTGGTTTTATCTGGTGGAATGTTCATTAATTGGTCTCCAATTTCATGTCTCGGTGATCTAAGAATCTGGATTTTTGTTAACTCATTTTCCGGATTACAAGAAGCACCTTCAATGAACGACATAATTTAAAACTTTTTCCAGATGTAAGGATTATAAGGCGCATCGTCAACTTTTGGAAAAAATGGAAAGCCTTATGAAAATAGTTCGTTCAAGACCTCTGTTAGGGCAATTTGCTAAACGAACATGTTTTAAACATCTTTTTATTTCCTTATATAGTGATACCTCAGCTCACGAACTTAATTGGTTCCCAGAAAGTGTGTGAAAGGCAAAAGGTTCATATTCCAAACATTGATTTCCCATAAGAAACCATTAAAATGAGAATAATCCGTTCCCAGGTCCCCATAAAACATAATTTTCTACTAAATAAGCCTTAAAACTACACAAAATATACCTTATTTTATGTATAATAAATGTGCTATTGTATTGTAATTAATGAAATAAACTGTACTGTAGAATAAAGTCATTTTATTTACCTTTGTGATGGTGGTTGATGTAATTGCCTCTTGATGGTATCCGAGTGAAGTTGCCGTGCTTTCTCGGCGATAATACCCTCACTCACACTGTCCCCTGCTAGCTGCTTTTCAGTAATCCAAATTAACAGAAGTTTTTCAACCACTTCTATTGCCTGAGACCGTTGCTTGGACAACAGCGAAATACCCTCAGCCACACACGCACCCTTAATAGCCTCCTTAAGGATGGATGAGAAGGTTTCTTCAGCCGTCATCTGTACTTTTTTGAAGGTGTCGGACGTTTTGCCTCCTATCCAAGAGGCTTCGTCAGCGAACTAAAACGAGTTCGCTGACGAAGCCTCTTGGATAGGATCATCGTACAGATGACGGACGGCTGAAGAAACCTTCTCATCGATGGGACACTCCTGTACGACTGAGATCTTACACAGACGTGCTCCTTAAGGATGGTAGCAATGGTCGACTTAGCGTAATGGTACTGGGACGCTAAGTCACACAAACGCACACCTCATTCGTGTTTTTCGATGATCTCCTTCTTCTGCTCAACCACAATTTTCTTTTGTGTCCTCTTCGGCTTAACACTAGCCTGTGGTGGGGTCTTTTTCGGTCCCATAATAGCAAAAGTACTCCACTCAATAGCAAACCACATCTGCACTCAAAGAAAGGGGGGTGACAAAAACTAGTCCACCAGCCACCGTGGCGCTGTTCAACCGTGTGGTTTGGTGTTCATCCGCCGAATATTAGTCCGCCAGCCACCGTGACGCTGTGTGGTTTGGTTCGTGCGCCGAAAATCAGTTCGTCATCCAAGACTATATGCTCACGAATGTAATGTTTGTGAGGCGAAAAGTTTGTGAGCTAAAGCGTTCGTAAGCTGAGGTATCATTGTATAAGGATTCTAAGGCGCATGGTCAGCATTTGAAAAAAAATTGAGGTGCGGCTAGTTGGGCGCCCAAGAGACTGCATCCATCATCAGACATTTATATCATACCTGGCAAATATTTCACATGTATGTTTCCCGCATATGAATAATTCACACTTATACCCTCCTGTAACATGATGTCTGTCCCTTCCAGATGAACTCCGGTGCGCCAACGTTACCTGCCCTGCTCTCCAGGTGTCGTCATGCCCAAAAGGCTCCGTTTTAACCAAGAGTTACATACCACCTGCTGGTTGCTGCCCGTCTATTTCACCCCAGTGCACCTGCGACTTTGGGGCCTGCCGTCGGCCCAGTTGCCCAAGTGGGCAGCGCGCTGTGCCACTCAGCAAGGCCACCGGTCAGCCTGGACACTGCTGCGATGTCTTCGAGTGCCAGAAAGGTGCTTCCACTCAACTGCACTTGACACAAAACGTTCTGACTGCTCTCCCGCTGGGGGTTTGTACTTATGCCAGTGGAGGTGAGAGATTCATCTCCTTCTTGTGCACAATTATTCTCTTGTGCCCCCTCTCTCCCCCCTGCTAACCAATTGCAGTAGATAAGTGGTTCCTCACCTTTTTCCTTATGCGCACCCCATTCAATTCACCAACCAAGTTCTCGCACCTCCTTTCAGAATTGATGAAAAGCAACATTGATATCATAATCACAATGTGTAAGTAACAAAAGCATCGTGTATTTAATTCTTTATTTACATAACCGACAAAGTAAAACAACATAAAATATAAATAACATATTTTTCGGTGTATAAGGCGCACCCAAAAGCTTTGATTTTCTTCAAAAGATGACCCTGCGCCTTATATGCATGTGCGCTTTAAATGTGAAGTGCGTAACCCCAGACTCTACATAATGTGGTGTGCCTTATATTTGGAAAACTTGTTTCTATTCAGATATTATATTTGGGAAACTTTTTTCATTCATTGAAGGTGCGCCTTATATATGGAAAAAGACACCATTCATTGGGGGTGCGCTTTATAGTCTGGTGTGCTAGAAGGCTTAATTAGCATTATCGTTAAAGGACAACCGATACCATTTTTTTGTTTCCTAACTGACATCAGAAAAACGTTTTATAGCATCTAAAATACCCAAAACACGCAGGCTGATATTTTTAGTCAAATGCAAAACACCAATAAAAATGACTTAAAGTGTCCAAAATCTGCCACAAATCGGCTCGAAACTGGGGATTTTCGGAAAGTCCCGTCCCCAGTTCGTGACGTCACGCCAAGTCGTCTGACCTTGCTCAAGAAACAAAACGATAGTCTCACGAATTTCAGATTCAGAGAAAATGCTTTCTTGTTACTCATCCAGTTATGAATATGATTCAAGAGGAAGAGGAAAAGCATAAATGTTTGCAATCGATTAAAAGATCATATCAATTATACCAACCATATCAATTCGAGCCGTCATTGACAGCAATGTAGCGTCCCAGAAAATGCACAAGATGGCGCCCAAGCTCCGTTGGAAATGGGCTGATTTGTCTGCTGGGAATTTGTGTCAACTCGTATCAAATAGTAGTCTTGGTGCAACACACAACGATTCACCATCGCGTTATTTATGTGTTTCCTTCTAATTTCGCCATCAACGCGGATCAACACCAATGTTTTCAGAACAAACAAAGTACCCTAAATGCATAGCGTGTCGCTTTCTCGGTCAGGAGCGTTCCAAAAGTGACGTCACGTAGGGGATCGTCATCAACTCGAAAACAAGACTTCCTGAATATTCAGCACGAGTCTTAAAACGTAAAATATAGCTATATACGGTGGAATCTTTGTAAAATACGCTCAGTAGAAGTCATTTGAAGTGATTTTACAAATTATGGACACAACTTGTCCGGAGGCGTCGGTTGTCTTTTAAGCCAATTAACACAATAACTTGTTGATTTCCAGAATGTTTCACTTTTTTTCAGTTACCCGGCAATTATCCTTGAAAAATGGTCAATTTCCCCCAGAATATTCTCGCACCCCCTAGAAAGCATTCTCCCGGTTAAGAACCACTGCAGTAGATATTATTTTATTCTCGTACTTCTAAATTGAAACTACTGAAGTAAAATACGTTTTTTTTAAAACAGTGACAGTCTATTACAGTCCCACGTCTGTCGTCCAATAATTGATCAAAAAGCTTATTTTTTTTAGATGAGTGGCACGCAAAAGAAAACCTTTGGCTGACGCCAATGAAGTGAGACAATGATTTGTTAACATTATGTCGTATACACAAAATCAAGAATACGGTTTTGGGACATGTGGAATACAAATCCTGCAACATTGCTTTTGATGATGTCAGGTTTAAAACTAAAAGTTCTGTAATCTGTCTTTGAGGCAACTAAACAGAGCTGACAAAGACGAATGAGTCATGAAACTCGCTCCCGTAGTTCATGAACGGTTTTTCATACAATACTCATCCAGGAAATTCAATGAATGTCTTGGGTAACTTCCTCAGAGACCTTTCTGCTGTTTGTGCAGCTTTCCCCTTGTTATGTTTTTTTTTTTTGAAAGGCTTTTAGATCACAACACTGCTGGAAACTCGGATGGAAGTTCCAAATCCTGCTTCGTGTTTCAGGCCCCAAGAGAGCCAATGAGGCCTGGGGAGGGGACCTGTACGAGTGCTCTGTTTACTCTGCGCTCTCAACAAATATTCAGCGTTTTACCAACAGAACAAATTCTCATTCTGGCCCTTCCATATGTATAAATGGATGCCATGTCCTGGAATTAATGGACTTAACAAACCCGGTGACCAGGAAAGTGCTTAGGCTATGAATTTGTTCAACAGAACTGCAGTGTCAAAGGGGCTCCTGTCTGGTCACACGTCCAGAGGGAAACGGTTCAACAGTTCATTGATGGGAATGCTTTTTATGTGCTTCATTCTGCCAGTCGGGAGGGTAATCGAGTCCGGCAGGCTGTCGGCGGCTGAATGGTCGCCGTGGGGGCCCCGAGGGATCAGTGTTTTGATAACAAGCCTCTGCTGCTCTTTGGGCGTAAGGCTTGATGCCTTTTGTGTAGCCTCTACTGTCTGGTGGCCATGCGTGCCTGAGTTTGGTGAATGCAAAGTTCAACAGATGGGGGACATTGATGAGGATGGGCATCATCCCTGTCCATATTGAAATAATAGCCCTATTTTTCCCTCTTTTTCAGAATCAAAATCATATTTATTGGCCAAGTATGTCGAAAACGCAAGAAATTTGTCTCCGGTAGAACACGCTGCACTAGTATCATGATAAAAAAAGGCTGTTTAGAGAGTTAATGGCTTGGAGGAAGAAGCTTTTTAAATGTCTGCTGGATTTGGTGCGCATGGATCGGTAGCACCTGCCTGAGGGGAGTCGTTGGAAAAGGTGGTGGGCAGCGTGCAGAGGGTCCAGTAGGATTTTTCCGCGCCCTTGTTTCGATCCCATTCTTGCAGTGTGCATTAGCCTCTAATCACTTTATGCTGTCAAACGGGTAAAAGTGATTTTAAAAAGTTGTTTTCTCGACTTGGAACGAATTAAAATATTTTACATTGATTATAATGGGACGTGCTGATTCTGTTTTTGAACAAATCGATTTTCGAACCTGTTTCTGGAACGGATTATGGTCGAAGACTGAGGTATCACTATAATTTGAAGAAATGTCTCAACTAGACGAATGTGCCAGTTGATACGCGTTTTCCATGTAAATGGCGTAATTTGTTCCAAGCAACCCAAGAATTCAGACAAATGTTTTCTGAAACATAAAAATGCATCAAAATATGTTTTAAAAATATATTTTAGAATTCGATTATCGCAAACTCAATGACAGTTGTGCATAATTTAAAAAAAAATATTACAGTAAACTACAAAAATGATTACATGAAGAAACATTTTTAAATAGAGGTATTTGGAAAAAGAACACACTCCAGCATGTTTTCGGTTATATTTTTGTCACTATTTAGAGAGTTCATGGCTTGGGGGGAAGAAAGAAGCTGTTTAAATGTCTGCTGGATTTGGTGCGCATAGATTGGTAGCGCCTGCCTGAGGGAAGTCGCTGGAAAAGGTGATGGGCAGGGTGCGGAGGGTCCGCGAAAGTGGGTAGGGCGGTGCCAATGATTTTTTTTCCCCGCCGTCCTAACTGCTGTTTTTATTGACTTTAAATAATGTTGAAAAGGTCAACAAACGTTTCTCAAGGACTGGCTAGAAAGCCGAGGACCAAGATTATGTCAGAGACTAGAATTAAACACAACATGCTTTCGTTGTCACATTGTATCCACTGTTGGGATGACTCCCATATTTCCATTGCACCACTTGGCTCTGGATTCATCCCACTTGGCTGTGGGGGTTTTGTCCAGGTCCGTGGGTTGCAGTTGACACCTCTTTCCACCTGTTTTCAGAGTTGCGGCATCTGTTGCCTGGGGTGATGATTCTGTTTGTTTGTTTTTTGTCGGCCTGCTGACGACTGACAGTTAGGGTGGATACGTCTTTGTCGTCCCATGTGCTCAGCTTTGGGTGGAGATGTTAGGGACAACAGTCGTTTTCTGAAACTCCATGTCTGCGCTGGGCAAGAAGGCTGAACACAGCGCGCCACGATCTCAACATTACTGTACGTAATCTTGGGAATTCTCTCTCTAATTGCAATTGTTAATACTCATTTATTTTTTAGATGTGCGTATTTACTTTTGCTTTGGGGTGCGAGGGTGTGAATGTGGTCATAGCAGATTGATAACCCACCAACGATTCCAAAAGAGGATCGTGGGCTCTATTTAGAGGGTGCCAAAATGTGTTGGGAGGTAAAGGTCAGTTATTTTGGCTTTAAAGCAGAAGAGAGGTGATCCCCAACCCCCGGGTCGACGACTGGCATCGGTCCCTGGGTCATATGGTACCTGGCCGCACAGATAAATAAATAACTTACCGTATTTTACGGTGTATAAGGCCCACCGGAGTATAAGGCGCACCCCCAATGAATGGTGTATTTTCAAACTTTTTCCATATATAAGGCGCACTTTTAATGACTGAAAAAAGGTTTTACAAATAGAATATAAAAATGTAGAAAAGTTTTCCAAATGTAAGGCACACCACATTATTAATCACGATATTAGAGGCAGGGGTTACGCTCAATATTACTTCACATATAAGGCACACCTGCGTATAAGGTGCAGGGTCATCTTTTGAAGAAAATCAAGGCTTTTAGGGGCGCTTACACACCGGAAAATACGGTACATTACTTCAGTTTTATTTATGTCTAACTATAAAAGATGTTTTATTTTGAAACAAAATTACAGGATCCCCTGTTATATCCGTCAACTGTGTGACACTTACAGCGAAAATAAAGCCCAGGAGCCAGCAAAAAAAAAAAAAAAGCAAATGTCCTTGGAAATTTTTTGGGGAATGAAAATGAAGGCTACATTTGATAGACAGTATCAAAAGTCCTACTTAAGTTTCAGATTCCCACGCACCAAATCTACTTTTCAGAATATTACGATGAGTCGTATTTTTCATGCACTTTGTATTTGCGGCAAAGTTTTTTTGAAGGTATGTATAAACATTACCATAGCGACCAGAGACAGTTGCGCCCAGATAGGACTTTTCTCGTGTCATGATTCATGTTTATTATTATGTTTCAAAAATAGCACAATGTTCTTTTATGTATCTTTGTATCTTTTATTCTGATGTATTTATCCGGCTTTTAAAAAAGGCCGGTCCTTGAAAATATTATCTGACATGAAGCCAGTCGGTGGAGGAAAGAAGTTTAGGGACCACTGCAGTAAAGTTTACCGTGTTTTCCGGTGTATAAGGCGCACCGGAGAGTAAGGCGGTGTACCCAATGAAGGCTGTATTTTCATACTTATTCCATATATAATGCGCATCCGTGTATAAGGTGTACGTTCAATGAATGACAAAAGTTTTCCAAATACAGTGAGACCTCAACTTACAAACACCTTATCGTACAAACTTTTCGTCTTACAAACGTCAAATTTATGAAAATTAAACCTTATAATAAGCACTATTTTCATAATACACACCCACCACGGCTGGCGAAGTGATCTTCGGCGGAAGCACACGACCGAACAGCACCAGAGGTTAAGTTACCAACAGTCCTTGTGGAAGGTGACTCTCCTTCCATAAGCCATCAACGACCATCAAAAAGGGAAATAAAACTTTACTTTACAGCACAGTTTATTTCTTTAATTACAGTCATCATGTAATGCGCCTCTCTTTCCAAACAGCAATTCCCTTTGACCTCCAACGCCATTCCATCAAGCCATAAATGACCATCACAAATGTAAATAAAGTGACTTTATGGTACAATGCAGTGTATTTCTTTCATTACAATACAATAGCACATTTATTATACATAGAATAAGGTATGTTGTGTGTAGTTTTAAGGCTTATTTAGTTGAAAAGTATATTTTATGGAAACCCGGGAACGGATTATTCCCATTTTAATGGTTTCCTATGGGATTTTTTTTTTTAGATACACACTTTTCACCTTACACACTCTGTCTGGGAACCAATTAAGTTCGTAAGTTGAGGTCTCACTGTATCGTATATAAAGATATAAAGATTTTCCAAATATAAGGCACACCACATTATAAGGCATGATAGTAGAGGCTCGGGTTACTCACTACTTCTACAGGGCAAAATAGAGTCAGTGGCTGCTGAAAGTAGTTGCGAGACCTGTTGTGGCTCAATATTACTTCACATATAAGGTGCGCCTGTGTATAAGGCAAGGAGTCATCTTTTGAAGAAAATGAAGGCTTTTGGGTGCGCCTTAAACACCGGGAAATACGGTATTTCTATTTGTGTAGTTTTGTTGTGTCAATTCAAGTCATTCGGCAAATCCTCCTTCATTGCAAAGGGCCATTTTTATTTTTATTTTTTAAAATAATTTCTCTCAATAACGAGTCACCCAACTTTTCATTACTACCATCTTGGATTCGAACTCCGAACTGGTCGTTTTCTGGCGCGTGAGATTCATTGTGTCACAAAGTAGAAATGTCAAATTGTAATGGTGAGAGAACCTTGCCACGCGCACACAAGGCCTCTTGCTGCCAAAACCTCAGAACCGCTTCTGTTTTCTTTTACTCTGTACACCGAGCGTCCGATAGTCTTTCGTTGCTCACCAGATCCCTCGGAAAGTTCTCCCCCGTCGCTTTTGGTTTATTGTCCAACACAGGCCAAATCGTATGGTCAACCTCAGGCACTATTTTGCCAGTTGGCTTCGATGAATGCCAACAAGGGACACTCACTTTTTATTTATTTTTTTATTTAGAAAATAAAATGGTGATGAAAAGACAAACTCCAGTACCGTCCGCCTATCGGCTTAAGCGCCTTTTAAGCGTAATGACATTTTCATTTTCTTTCTTCAGTATCCCCTAAGTGCGTGCACAACGGAAAAGAGTTCTCCGATGGAGAAGTGTACCGGATGGACCCTTGCTGGCTATGCCAATGCCGAGGAGGAATCTCCTTCTGCTCCAAAGCGGAATGCGCTGAGCTCGACTGTGAGAATTTCTACATTCCCGAGGGTGAATGCTGTCCTGTATGCATAGGTATTTTTTTAAATATATAATACACACAATTTTAAATCAGAATCGGAATTACTTCATGTGATGCTGTGCAGATGGTGCGTTGACTCAAAAGGAATGAAGTAAAATAAACAAATTCATAACCAGCCACGACAAGTAAAATTCCGTCATTACATTTCCTCCTAGATAAATTTGAAGCGTTAATTGTACCCAACACAACCTTGCAAACAGCAGCAAGGGCAGAGAGTTAGTTAACTCATTCACTGCCAGACCATGTGCAAAAATGTGTCCACTCCAGTGCCAGGGTTTTTGTCATTTTCACTCAAATTCAAGGACCCAAAGAATATTGAGTTTTAGGACTACATAAACATTCAATGCATCATAAGAACCCTTAGACTCTCTTTTTTCATCAGAAAAAGGGTTAATTCATAAGTTATATGAGTCTGGAGTTATCTGACCTTGAAATGGGGGTGGCTGTACAAAATACAATACATACATACACATACATACATGTACATATAATCATAATACATGTCATTTAGCGCCTTTCAAAACTCTCAAGGACACTTGACAGTCACAGGGTATTTTTTCTGCGGGTGAGCAGCGGCAGCCACACGCGCCAGCGTTCACTCAACCCGGAAGTAACATAAAGTAAAAAAAAAACAAAAAACTAAATAACAAATATGACAACAATTTGCATTTACATAGCGGTTTAACAACAGCTGAAGCTGTAACAAAGCGCTAACATGGACAAAAGGCAAATGCTTCCTTTCCCTTGTGGGAAGGAAAAACATTGCCAAAGGTATGATCAGCGCTTAATCGGCACTCTCGCAAGAAAAACCGAACAAATTCGGGAATGGCGTTCCGGGACATGCTTTTCAATTCCTGAATACATTTAGGAATGGCAGTGAATGACTTAATAAATTGTGTGAGCTGTGTGGAAAAAAAATACTTTGAAGTTTTTCACACCTCATTCGGTGACTCCAGCTGGAGGGAAATTAACATACCAAAGTTAGCGTTGCACTCCAGGGCTAAAAAATGGAACGACCATCTATTTGAAAGAAACGGAAAGACCTAGAAAGCAAAGGGAATGTCGTGACATAGTTTTGCAGTTGTAACCCATTTTGGGTTGTGTAATTAAAAGCTAGCTTTTAAACGAATGACATCAAATGGCCTAAGCATAATCTGCACCACAGCAAAGAAAAAGCGTATGTGGCGTGTCGCGGCTTGGAATTGAAGCGGATTTACGTGGGACAGGAGATGTGAGACAATCTCTTTTCGTCAATGGACGCTCCAGCTTCATGTTTAAAATATTTTAGCTTGTAGCAGACGTGCACATGTCACCATGACGTCCTTGATCCACTGGTGAAAAGGACACTTTGATCCTCTCCTCTTTCATCTAGAAATGTTTCATGCAACTAAGAGGGTGCAGAAAGTGCTTAAAATTTAATGACTGTCTGTGTCTTTTGTGTTGTGTCATATATTTTTAATATTACTCATTATTTATTATACTTTTATTATTTATCATTTTATTTATTGTTTTATTGTTCTTGTGCTTATTATTTTATTTGTAATGTGTCCTTGGGTGTTTTGAAAGGCGCTTGTGAATTATTATTATTATTATTATTATTATTATTATTATTATTATTTTGACTTCAAGATGGCGCCGCGAGAGTGGCTGCCTTTACAGCAGCTCCTACATTTTGTTTTTGCTACTGTGAAATATAAATTTCTCTGCTATGACACAAATAAAGGCTCATCTCATTTTATCTAATCTAATCCCAAAACTTCCCGATGAAGACCTTTTGGACGATACAAAGATTTTAAAATGACGCTACTGGTCTACAAAACCGAGGGCGGGGCAAGGTTACAAATTGGAGACAATGAGGTGGCGGAATACAAGTGACTCATTGGAAATTTTCATAGGAAAATGTATCGCTTTTCATTTCATTGAGGGAAAAAAAACCGATTAGCACTTAGCATGTTAGCATCATTGCCCTATTGTTTTTGCATGTTCATCATCGCCATATTGTTTTTGCATGTTAGCATCATAGCCATATTGTTTTGGCTGCCTATCTATTGGCTATCTATTAGCTAGCTCGTTAGCTGGCTATCTGTTAGCTATCTAGTAGCTAGCTATCTGGCTGGGTATCTGTTGGCTATCTAATGGCTAGCTAGCTAGTTGGCTGCCTATCTATTGGCTATCTGTTAGCTAGCTGGCTATCTGTTGGCTATTTCTTAGCTAGCTAGCTAGTTTTTTATTTATTTGAGTTATTCTGGGATGAGTGAACGCTGGCGCATGTGGCTGCCGCTGCTCACCCACAGAAAAAAACTGATCCAGTGACTGTAAAGTGACCTTGAGAGTTTTGAAAGGTGCTTAGAAATCAAATGGATGATGATACACGGCCACTTCTTTTTGCTTTGTCGTCAAATCATGAGTGACCTTGGCCATCGCCGGCTTTCGGCATAGCCAAGCGTTTTACGACCATTTATACCCCTACCGAGTTCAAAGGACCTCATGATGAAAACGGCTACATTCTAAAGCCCTCATTCAAGTTAAACCCATTCATAATTCAGGAACCCAAGTCATCCAAATCCAACAGCGTCGACGTCTTCATAGCTTTTGGTGTCTGGCCAGTTTCCTCATCTTATTAGCTCCCCGCTCGGAGTATCAGATTGCCGGCTCCTACTTACAGTAGGGGCACACAACATGCAACGGACCGCGGCATTGCTTTTTAATCTCACTCCAAGGTCGCCAAAGCAAACGACCACATAAATCTGAAGAGGTGTGTTTTTCTTTTGTCCCCCCCCCCCAGATGTGGAGCTCCTCTCGGTAGACAGCACAAAAGCCAGCTGCTGGGTGAACAACAAGCTGCGCGCCCACGAGGAACAATGGAAAGAGGACGACTGCACCTTCTGCCAATGTGCGGACGGCGAGCGGCACTGCACGGCCATGGCCTGCAAGCAAAGTTGTCAAAATCCCGTCAAGATCCCCGGCGAGTGCTGCCCCTTCTGCGAAGGTACGCAGAGCGGCGCGGGAAATGTGTCGTTTTTGTTCCTGAACCCCGCGCGGATACGGTTCAAAGACTTTATGAAGTGAGCATGTGTTGCAGGCTCCCGTTAACCCCGCAGTTTGACTTCAGAGGCAATGTCGGCGCGGGCTCATTAAAGCGGAGGCCGCAGAGCGTTCTTCAAGCTGCGGGGCTCTTTGTGTCCCTTTTTATTACTCTTGCCCGCCAAAATTAGACCCACCTGTGTGCGAGGCACATCATAAAGCACTTTAAAAACAGGAGTGCTGTGTAGCGGACGTGGATTCCCCTCCTCTATGT